>NW_028318186.1:4770714-5102500 GCF_062004578.1 Staurois parvus | reverse complement strand
AGCAATTAGGTGAGGGCAGGGTAGGCTTCTCTGAAGAGATGGGTTTTCAGGGTGTGCCTAAAGGTGAAGAGGGAAGGTGACAGTCTGATGGATTGGGGTAGTGAGTTCCAGAGGATGGGGGAAGCCCTGGAGAAGTCCTGGAGACGGGCATGGGAGGAGGAAACCAGGGAACTGGAGAATAGGAGGTCTTGTGAGGAGCGGAGAGTGCGTTTTGGGTGGTAGATGGATATCAGGTCGGTGATGTAGTTTGGGGCAGTGTTATGAACAGCTTTGTACGTCAATGTTAATATTTTGAATTTTATGTGTTGGGCAATCGGAAGCCAGTGGAACGATTGGCAGAGGGGGGGTGGCGGATACGGAGCGGTTGGTAAGGTGTATGAGTCTGGCAGCAGAATTCAGGATAGACTGAAGCGGGGATAGCCTGTGTTGGGGTAGGTTGGCAAGGAGGGAGTTACAGTAGTCAAGTTGGGAGATGATAAGGGAGTGAATAAGTTGCTTTGTAGTTTCTGGAGTTAGGAACGTGCGTATTTTGGAGATGTTGCAGAGGTGGAGTCTGCATGAATTTGTAAGCGATTGGATCTGGGGCTGGAAAGACAGATTGGAGTCTAGAATGACACCTAGTACTCTGGCTTGTGGGGTGGGGCTGATGGTGGTGTTGTTGGTCGTGATGGAAAGGTCGGGGGGCACGGGCTGGGGGGAAAACTAGGAGCTCGGTTTTGGCAAGGTTTAATTTGAGGAAATGGAGTGACATCCAGTCTGATATGTCGTTCAAAAGGCTAGTGATTCTGGTGGAGACTGAAGGAGGACAGATCCTTGGGGGACACTAACAGAGGGGGGAGTGAGGGGGAGGTGGCAGCTTTATAGGTAACACTGAAGGAGCGTTGAGATAGATAGGAAGAGAGCCAGGAAAGAGCGGAGTCTCTGAGGCCAAAAGAGTATAGTTTTTTGAGGAGGAGGGGGTGGTCGACCGTGTCGAAAGCCGCGGAGAGGTCGAGGAGTAGTAGCACTGAGTAGTGGCCATTGGCTTTGGCGGTTAGCAGGTCGTTGGTGAGTTTGAGTAGGACGGTTTCGGTAGAGTGTAGGGGACGGAAGCCAGATTGTAGGGGATCAAGGAGGTTGTTGTCGGTGAGGTGGGAGCTTAGGCGATTGTAGGCTAAGCACTCAAGGAGTTTGGAAACTCCTTGAGTGCTCCTTTGGAAATGGCAGCAGGGAGATGGGTCTAAGGTTGTTTAGGTCGGTGGGATCCAGGGAGGGTTTTTTAAATATGGGAGTGATGTGTGCGTGCTTCAGGGGGGAGGGGAATGTGGCAGTAGAGAGGGAGAGATTAAAGATGTGAGTGAAGGAGTGTAGGATAGAGGAGGAGGGTGATCGTAGGAGTTGTGTGGGGACAGGGTGAAGGGGACAGGTGGTAAGGCGAGCTTCGGAGAAGACCTTAGTGACCTCTTCAGTGGTAGCAGGGTCAAAGGAGTGGAGTGTTGAGGGGGTTTTAATGAGAGGAATGTTGGGTGGGGTGGAGGTCTGGACAGTGGTGAGGTCGAAGGAGAGGAGTGTTGAGGGGGTTTTCGTGTGAGGAATGCTAGGTGGGGCAGAAGTCTGAGCAGTGGTGATGTCCCTGTGAATTGCATCGATCTTGCTTTGGAAGTGGTTAGCAATCTCATGGGCGGTAAGTGAGGTACTGGGTGGAAGTGGGGGCAGAGAGAGCAGAGAGTTGAAGGTGGAGAAGAGCCGGCGAGGGCTGGAGGAGAGGGTATTGATGAGGGTTACAAAGTAGGCTTGCTTGGCAGCGTGGAGGGAGGAAGTGTAGGTGAGGAAGGTGGATTTATATTGGGTGAACGCTTGTTGGGATCTGGTTTTGCGCCATAGTCGCTCTAGCGCGCGACTGAGTCGCTTGAGGTTTTTGGTGTGGTCATTCTGCCAGGGTTGAAGCGGTCGGGGTCTAATGTTTCATGTGGTTAGGGGTGCTAAGGAGTCAAGAGCGGCTGACAGCGAGTTGTTATAGACAGTAGTGGCCAGGTCAGGGCAGGACAGGGGAAGGATACTGTCGTAAAGTTGGTCAGCTGCAGAGTGGAAGGGGGCAGGGTCCAGGTTGCGGAGGTTTTGACTGGTGATGGTTTGACGTTTGGAGGGGCAGGTGTAAGAGGACGAGGAGACGGAGAAGGTGATGAGGTTGTGGTCAGAGAGGAGAAAATGGGTGTTTACGAGGTTGTGGGGGGTGCAGAGATGATAGAAAACAAGGTCCAGGGGGTTCCCGTCGGAGTGGGTGGAGGACTGTATGCACTGTGCGAGTGCAAAAGAAGTTAGGTGGAGGAGTTGGGATGTGGCCGGGCTATTGATGTTGGTAGGGATGTTGAAGTCTCCAAGGATGATGGTGGGCAGCTCAGAGGAGAGAAAGAAGGGTAACCAAGCGGAGAGGTCGTCGAGGAAGCGAGATACGGGTCCAGGGGGCCGATAGATTACTGCTATCCTCAGGGGGATTGGAGATAATAGTCGGATGCAGTGGGCCTCAAAGGAGGAGAAGGATAGAGAGGGAGGGTTTGGGAGGACTTGGAAGGTGCTCTGCGGTGACAGGAGCATACCAACCCCACCACCTTTTCGACCGCTGGGTCTGGGTGAGTGGGTCCAGGTGAGACCTCCATGGGAGAGTGCTGCAGGGGAGGTAGAGTCGGTGGTTTGGATCCAGGTTTTGGTGATCGCCAGGAGGTTGAGGTAGCGGGAGACAAAGAGGTCGTGGATGGCAGTAAGTTTGTTGCAAACCGAATGGGTGTTCAGGAGTGCACATGGAAATGGAGGGGTGGTTTTGGGGAGCAGGGGGACCGGTATTAGGTTGAGGGGGTTGCGGAAGTTCATGGAAGTAGGTAGGTGCCTTGTAGGTGAGTGAAGAGGAGGACATCTCCCCAAACCCTGGTCCTCTACTGCACTATATTGGTTATTTTTGATTTTTGAGGAGTACGAGCAGTGGAGTGGACGGAAAAAGAAGAGGAGAAAAAGAATATTGAAATATATACAACGTGTGCTTGATATGAAGAATCTGGTGAGAACGTATAGAGATCTATAATTGTGCAAGGATTGAAGGATAAACTGTGCACTGGTTTTATATATAGGATTGTTTGCTCTACCCATGGAGGCAGTTTCATTCTCAGCTGCATTATTATTTTACTTTTGGAGCTTGTGGCAATAAGAAGACTTAATAGCTAAAGACCTCCAAACTTTGTGTGGCCTTCATATCAGCACAACAGTGTATAGAGAGCTTCATGGAATGGGTTTCCTTGGCTGAACAGCTGCATCCAAGCCTTACATCACCAAGTGCAATGCAAAGCATCAGATGCAGTGGTGTAAAGCACACCACCACTGCACTCTAGAGCAGTGGAGATGTGTTTTCTGCAGTGATGAATCACGCTTCTCTGTCTGGCAATCCAATGGACATGTTTGGGTTTGGCGGTTGCCAGGAGTACGGTTTTTACCTGACTACATTGTGCCAAGTGTAAAGATTGGTGGAGGGGGGATTAAGGTGTGGGGTTGTTTTTCAGGGGTTGGACTTGGCCCCTTAGTTCCAGTGAAGGGAACTCTTAAGGCGTCAGCATACCAAGACATTTTGGACAATTTCATGCTCCCAACTTTGTGGGAACAGTTTGGTGATGGCCCATTCCTTTTCCAACATGACTGTGCACCAGTGCACAAAGGAAGGTCCATAAAGACATGGATGAGCAAGGTCCATAAAGACCTGGTCATCCATGTGAGCAAGTTTGGGGTGGAGGAACTTGACTGTCCTCCACAGAGTCCTAACCTCAACCTGATAGAACACCTTTTTGGATTTGGGAGTAAAAACTGCAAGCCAGGCCTTCTCGTCCAACATCAGTGCCTGACCTTACCAAAGTGCTTCTGGAAGAATGGTCAAGCATTCCCATAGACATGCTCCTAAACCTTGTGGACAACCTTCCCAGAAAAGTTGTAGCTGTTATAACTGCAAAGGGCGCGCCAACTCACTATCGAACCCTACGGACTAAGACTGGGATGCCATTTAAGTTCATGTGCGTGTAAAGGCCAATATTTTTGGCAATATACTGTATGTGTCAGATATAGCAAATCATCATGGAACAAAATGCCCAGGAATAAGAAGTGAGTGAGATCTGTCCATAGAGGAGCACATGTAAGTGACCATCAAGAAAGATGATCTGTAAGATCTGTAAGATCATTCCAATAATAAATGCAGATACACTAAAAAAACAAACAAAAAAACAGTAAATGAAAGGTAATTTAATTTCTTTTCTTGTAAAACATAGGGCATAAAAAATTGATATTAAAGAAGACACAGATGCATCAAAACAATTACCTCCATAAGATTTCATTGCCTTCACTAAGTATTCAGCTTCTTCACTAATCTTGTCTTCTATAGCTTTTTTTCCCATCCCATAATCTCTTAGCGTTGAAAGAGTAAATCTTCTCATTGCCTTCCAGCTCTCACCATTAGAAAAAATAACACCTAAACAAGAGAAGTGTAATATTTTCTTTAAGTCAAAAAATATAACTGTTAGATACAAATGCTGCCCAAAATACAGTTCTGGGGCTGTTGATAGAAAAAAACAAATGGTCCCTATCGTTTATTTTTTCTTCTCTAAAGAATTTAACTTTCCATTGAATGCAGGAAACATGCATTTTCTTAACCTGTTGGCGCTGACTGTATGCAAATATATGTCTGCTTGGCGGCTCGGCCTTGACGTGTACCTAAAAAAAGCACTGAGTGCTCCCGGCACGCTCCCAGCACGCTCCCAGCACATTTACCGGTGCCTCAGGGAAAGGTCCCGATTGATACTTGCCAATAATGTTACTGCTGTGACAGTCAATCACGGTGCTCACATAATCCTAAACCCCACCTCTCAGTATCACAAACCCCTTAAAGGGCCGGGAGGCCCTGGCACCAAGGGGTTAAAGGATATATAAACCCAAGGACATAAAACATTGAATATGTTGCCTACTAGTCTCCACTCCTTAGATGTGGTGGTTGTGTTAGTTTTATTTTTCCCAGACTTTTTTCTTTTATTATTACCTGGTTATTCTGTCAGTACCACAATTCCTTTCATAGGAAGAAAATGCTCACTTACTGTACTGTATCTTTGGAGAAATAGTATCACGCTAGGACAGGATTGCAGGCCCCCTTCCCCCTGCATCTCTTTGCAACATAAGGAAAGGGGTTCTGTAGGCAACAGATATAGTTGAAAACATTGCTAACCAGGGGTGGACTGAAAACTCATGGGGCCCCCGGGCAATAGGGGATCATGGGGCCCCTGTGTCCTTGCCCAAACTCAAAAAAGCCTATGAAAAAAGTACCAGGGGCATCTCATGGGGCCCCCTACTGACCCCGGGTCCTCGGGCAGTGCCCGAGTTTCCAAATGGTCAGTCCGCCCCTGTTGCTAACTGATAACAGTGAACACAGAAAGTTATCAGCCTACTAGATTCCTGGCAGGATCAAAGGGTAGTGTTTGGACCTTATTGGGAAAAGTGCAACAGAAAACAAGTAAATATCACTTAGAATAACCATATAGGTTGCCATTTACTAAAGATGAAAAAATGGTTACCATTATCTTTTGTTGTTTTAGAAAATATTGCCAACTTTGGTCTGTTAGAAAATTCTTCGCCATAGGTGAGTAGAGCATCTTTAACAGTGTCATAGCCGCACAAGATGATGACTTTTGCCATTCCAAAATGAATAGTTAATACTGTGCCATACTTCTTAGACAGCTGGAAATGAAACATAGAGTAGAAGATATAGTTATAATTCTAAAATGAAAGAAATTCCCTACTATGCTTAAACACGTATTTAATTTTTTGATGTCTGCATGCAAAGGTCTGTTGAACATAAAAAAAACTAATTTTGTGAAAAACATTTGTAAATTCATTGCAATAAATGTAGTTCACCTGGAGGTAATTATTTTTCTCTCTAAAAAATTGGAGTAACAATTTAGTGGCTTTTGTGCACTTGTGGCAGACACAGAAATGAACCTACTACTACTTGTGGTGTTCATTACATGTAAGTTCCTCATTTAACGGGTCTGTCCCTCTTTTAAAACCAAATCCCTTGGTTCAAATTTAATGTCAGTGGTCACTCTATTTGCTCAAATATAAATCTGTAAAATGTACACTTTAATTTAAAAAAGTCTTAAACTTTTTAAGTAACATATAAATTATTGCATTTTTAAGTCAGGAATAAAGTGGTGAAAAAACCATTAGTGTGTTTTACTGATCATTTTTTGTCATGCTAATTCTCCCTAGTTGGCATAACTGCAGTATCCTCCCCTGCCAGAGAGACTAGCAAGGAGAAGAAACAAAAACTGTGTGCTTGACGTGTTGAAGTTCTTCAGTCCATCTTCTTCTAGGCATGGCACTGCACAATGTGAAGTAATCTCTTTGGTACCTGCTGCTTATTAGATTAATACCTACACTCTGGTTTGCTATCTGGAATCCAGTGGCAAACCTTAATTCTGTGAATTTGGTCTGTTGTCCAGCGTTCAAAAAGATAGGCAGAGAGAAGCAATGAGTAAGTCCAAGCAATAGGAAGATGGTCAGGTAGGTCCTTCCTCCTATGGCTAGAGATCTGGTATGCTCTCTACAAAGGCAGGCACTAATCAGCATCAATAACTGTCTAAAGCCCAACTATGGTGATCCAGTTTGAATCTGGAAATATATGAGATGATACCAATGTTGCTGGCGTTGCCCAAAGAGATCAAACATAAGAGCATGGGGATTTGGTGGAATGTGGTAGAAAACATAAAACTAGGTACAGTAGACTGTGCAGGTACAGCAGACTGTAGGAGTTTTTTTGAGACAAGTTAGTCATGTGGCACTATGGCAAGTTGGCTTACAGATATAATATGCAACAAACTCAAGAGAGGGCCCAGACTATTTATTTAACTAGAAGCCCTATGCTCTTTATATTCAGCACTGCAAGACAGTTCGTAAGGTGGAAGAAATGCCAACCAAATTTTTTATCTTGATACCTGTCTTTAAAGTGTTAGTTCACCTTTACAGAAAATCTGTAAGGTGACCTAACACTGGACTCCCTCGCCATCCTCCTGGACATAGGGTCAGTTCCATGATCCTATGTTTTCAGGCACCAGCATGCAG
This sequence comes from Staurois parvus, assembly GCF_062004578.1. Classification (NCBI taxonomy): domain Eukaryota; kingdom Metazoa; phylum Chordata; class Amphibia; order Anura; family Ranidae; genus Staurois; species Staurois parvus. Next base: position 5,095,381 of record NW_028318186.1, on the reverse strand, counting down.
CTCCACCAGTCCAGGGATTTAAAATCCCAGTGGCTTTCTTTCCTCTCATTGCAGTTCTGACAGACGGGCAAGATGAAATCTGATTTATCAACGCTATCCACAGTGCTGACCAATTAGAATACCTATGTTCCAAACTGGCTGAGCAGTATGGAGAGGAGACTAGTGGAGCAGCATGCCGGTGCCTAACAGCGCAGGAGCGTGGAACTGAAGTGCAGCAGAACTGGGGGGGGGGGGGGGAACTAATACTTCAAAAAATCTTATCTCAAAGTTAACCTTGACAGCAAGAGAACATTTGTGAGTTTGGCAAAATGGCTGTATTACCTCCATAAATGTTTTGTAAGGCTGTTTCATGTCAAGCATGTGCAGATTTCCAATTATGGGTAATGGTTTGGGCCCAGGAGGCCAGTTCTTGTGTTTATGACTTTTCTGTTTGTTGTAAACAATGGCCAAGAAGAGGATGACCACGGTGGATAAAAGGATTGTGATAAGTTCCATGGAGAAGCTGTTGCCAATCAAATCTAAGGAAATAAAAACAAAAATACAAGAGTGAATAGAGTATGGAAGAATTTCAACCTCTGTTAATTTTTTACTGCTGTCTTTGTTCTTGTGTAGATGTGCCTTCATTGTTTGCCCTGGTGACCACAGTCACCAAAATAGGTAGTAAATGGAAAAAATACATTTTAGAGATGTAACTAGAAGAAGAGCTTCTATGCAGGTATTAGTACCCATTTTAGAGATATCTCTCCCCTGGGTGTATCTGTGGGTGGAGTCTGTACCCCTTGTACCCCAATGTTACTTTCACAGGTTTGTAACCTGTGGAGAATAGGACCTTCCAGGCCTAGCCCCAAGAAAAACTATGTGGCCCGAACACACTTGTATGATGGATGATATGCCACTGTCCCCTGTAATAGAGAGCCCACTATCTGGATGATGGAGTACAGGGGGTACCTTTAGACAGCAGCATTGCCAGTCTAAGGGAAATGTTAGATGTACCAGTCTAGGGGAAATGTTAGATGTACTAACAGATTTAAATACACTAAAAATGGAAAGCTAAACTTCAGCTAATACTTTTTAAGCACTTACAGCAAGCATTGTTTTCCTTTTGGGATTTGCATTAAAAAAAGCTGATCATTTTAAGTAACCCTGCCATTGTTAAATGGCTTGTTCATTCTGTTACTGCAAGAGAGCTTGTTCTGTGGAAAAACAACAGACTTAATGATTGCACTAATCAGATATCCTGACCGAGCTGCAGCAGGTGGGAGGGAAAAGAAGGGAAGCAAGCAGCGCTGCAGGAAGGGGGCACCTGGGAATCTCTGGAGCAGCAGAACAGTATGAGGGCCAGAGCAGCTGGGGGGCATCTATTATTTCAGTTGATTCCCCTGTAGCCCCCTTGAAGCACATAAAGTTAGAGGGGAGAGGAGTAGAAGCCGTCAGCTGCAAGGGAGTCACAGAGGGACGGCTGGGCAGGGAGAGGAGGAAAACGGGCGGCCGTGATGTGAATCTCTTATCCATTGTGCGGTATGTGACAGGGTACATGGGAACTCATGCAGGTGAATGTGGCAAGATGGCTGGATTATCTGAGTTGAATTGGTGGCACTGATGTGTTCTGCATTGCTTATCTAAAATGTAAAGTTGGAGAGCTTTTGTGCAAAGTTGTTAACTTGGCACATTGCAGTAAAGTGCCGAAAGGCTACTTGTGTAGCTAATTCCTTCATTCGCGGAGAAGGGCCTCAAGCCTGGAGCATGTGAGGCACAGTATGGTTGGATTTCTCCTTTTATAGGTGTATGCATACCCTATTACAAGAAGAAGAAAGGAGGAACACTTGGCTAGCTTGGAGCTAGTGGTGAATCAGGGCTGACAACACTTGGTGAGAACATCACTGCCTGATGAAGATGTGTCAACCTCCCTGGTTAGAGTCATGATGGGAGGCGGGACTGAGCACAATGTGAGTTGGTTGCTGCAGCGATTATGCTGAATTCACCTGCTGTATGCACACCCTGTAAGCATCACTCACACATGGAGGTATGCTGTTGCAGAGCTGGTAAAGCCCTGGTTTACACTGCTACACTACAAGGGCTTTACAGTGGTCATTGGACTGAGAGGGACTCCATGGAAAGTATTGGCCATTTGCCACACAAGGGTGGTCTAGATTACTGTACCTATCTGCTCTAACTGTGTCCAATTGACAGTGACAGGGGCACCCTGTGTTGATGGTAGGGACTGTCTGGAATTCTTTTTTGAGGTCCTATCAGACAGAGAGCTTTCCTGTGAGAAAAAAAAATGCCTTGGGAGGAACACACTCTGTGGAAAAAGGTTATCTCTTCAGTGGACCGTATGGTGCAACTGATGAAGGAACATTCAAGCTCTCTGGGTGGTGATAGTCCTACCTCCTATACCATTAGTGAGTGGTTGGCTTGTTCCCCTGAGGTCACTGGGGTTGAATCTGTTTGTAGGAAGCCTACATATGAGGTCATGGTGGACACTGCAGCTGAGAAATGCTCAGTTGAATAGTGTGACCAAGTCCAGTGTTGTCCCTGTTGCTGAGAGTTGGAAACTGGATGGCACCACATATCATTCAATGAAATGAAAAAAATAGTACAAAAACCCCACTCTATAATTTATAAAAATATACATTACTATAAAAAATAAAAATAATGTGAGCAGCTATCACTCCAAAGTGCAAACCACACTAACATTTATATGTTAGTTGGTATATTAAAAGGATGAAAAATTACAGAGAATTTCAAGTGCAGCTCCCTACATTTCTATGTGGCCACACAATAACAGCCTGTTTTGCTGTATTGTACCAAAATAGCCCATTCAGTTCCTAAAAAAAAAAAATCAGTCCTCGTAAAATTTCTACCAAAACACACACTGAAGAGAATGTAGGAGTAAAATAAACCCCACTATTGGTGTCAATGACAGTATTAGTAACCTTTATCATTGTTGTTAGCAAATGCAATAACCCCCAGCATTGATGTTAGTTGATGCAATAATAACCCTCACATTGATGTTAGTTGATGCAATAATAACCCTCACATTGATGTTAGTTGATGCAATAATAACCCTCACATTGATGTTGGTGTGACCACCAGTGAGCATCAGCTGTTCACATTGATGGCCAGTGGCAGTGTTGTGACCACCAGCGACCATCAGCTCCTCACATTGATGGCCAGTGGCAGTGTTGTGACCAGGGACGGACTGACAACTCATAGGGCCCCCGGGCAATAGGGGATCATGGGGCCCCTGTGTCCTTGCCGAAACTCAAAAAAGCCTATGAAAAAGGTACCAGGGGCATCTCATGGGACCCCCTACTGACCCCGGGCCCTCGGGCAGTGCCCGAGTTTCCAAATGGTCAGTCCGCCCATGGTTGTGACCACCAGCAACCATCAGCTCCTCCTATTGATGGCCAGTGGCAGTGTTGTGAAACTTCCCCCATATTGTTGATCAGAACTGTGTAAATGTCAGAAGTCGCTGGATTGGGAAACAAATCCTACACGCACACTTTCATGATCAGTGGAAGTTGGTTAATTAACCCCCTCAGTGCTTAGAGAGCATACAGTATGCTCCCATATTTCTCCCTCTCCCAGATGACGTTGGGCTGGGACTATAATTCTACTGTTGGGCAGAGATCAGTACTGGCTTGCTGGAATGGAGAGAGTGTCCCAGTCCTTGTCATTCTTCTGCCATTCTGCATGATTCCCTACAGGTGACAGAGCCATTGTAGGACACCTCGAGTGCACAGAGAGCTGGTGGGCTGTGTATTGAGAAGTATATAGTTTTACTTTACTATAAAAAGATTTTAAAGCTAAACTTTAACAAGTTTAAAGGCAAATAACCGTGTCCCTTTACTCACAGTTCTGAGCTGTAAGTTGATCTGGTTTTTCTCTCTTCCGTGTCTCTGCAGTGAATCATTTACCTTTACATTCAGCCAGTATTTATACCTTCTTGTGAAAGCCTTTTCTGAAACATCAGCAGAACCAAAAGAATTCCATATTCAGTCTCCACCCAGCAATAGAATAAGATATCATAATGCAAAACTGGCTAGGGAATTTCCCATTCTGCAGATCATGTATGTGCTCAGGTAGTGACAGCAAAAGTAATGTCTTATTGATAAGGATCAGGGCTTGTTCACACCAGTTCAGTTGAGCTGTATTGATCTGTATAGATCTTCTTAGACTCAATGTCAGGGCCACCTCATCCCTTTAAAACTGAACACAAATCAATTACACAGGTTCTGTGGCTGATTAAGCACTTGTCTACCAGGCACTTTCACCCCTTGTTGCCCAGGACAATTTTCATCTTTCAGCGCTGTCACACTTTGAATGACAGTTGTGCTGTCATGCAACACTGTACCCATATGGAATTTTATCATTTTTTTGAGACAGATAGAGCTTTCTTTTGGTGGTATTTAATCACCACTGTTTTTATTTTTTTTTCTAAAAACAAAAAAAAACCTGAATTTTTTTTTTAAAAAAAAGGTTTTTTTCTTAGTTTCTGTTATAAAATTTTGTAAATGAGTAATTTTTCTCCTTCACTGATGAGTGCTAATGAGGCTGCAGTGATGAGCACTGATAAGCTGCAGTGATGGGCACTGATAGGCTGCACTGATAGGCAGCACTGATACAGTTGCAAGAAAAAGTATGTGAACCCCTTGGGATTACGTGGAGTTTTGCATGAATTGGGCATAAAATGTGCTCTGAACGTCATTTAAGTCGCAACAATAGAAGAACACAGTCTGCTGAACATAATACTACACAAACATTAGATGTTGCCATGGTTTAATTGCACATAATATGTAAACATTCACAGTGCAGAGAGGAAAAAGTATGTGAACCTTTGGACTTAATAACTATTTGACCCTCCGTTGGCAGCAATAACCTCAACCAAACGTTTCAAGTAGTTGCAGATCAGACCTGCACAACGATCTGGAGTAATTTTGGACCACTCCTCTTCACAAAACTGTTTCAGTGTAGCAATATTCTTGGGATGTCTGGTGCGAATCGCTCTCTTAAGGTCATGCCACAGCATTTCAATCGGGTTGAGGTCAGGACTCTGACTGGGCCACTCCAGAAGGCGCATTCTGTGCTGTTGCAGCCATTGTTTTGTTGAATTACTTGTATGCTTTGGGTCATTGTCCTGTTGCATCACCCATCCTCTGCGGAGCTTCAGTTGGTGGACAGATGGTCGTACGGTTTCCTGCAAAACGTTTTGATAAACTCTGGAATTCATTTTCCCATCAATGACAACAATCCGTCCAGGCCCTGAGGCAGCAAAGCAGCCCCAAACCATGATGCTCCCTCCGCCATGTTTTACAGTGGGGATGAGGTTTTGATGTTGGTGTGCTGTGCCTTTTTTTCTCCACACATAGTGTTGTGTGTTCTTCCCAAACAACTCAATCTTGGTTTCATCTGTCCACAGTATATTTTGCCAGTAGTGCTGTGGAACATCCAGGTGCTCTTTTGCAAACTTCAATCGTGCTGCAATATTCTTTTTGGACAGCAATGGCTTCCTCCGTGGTGTCCTCCCATGTACTCCATTCTTGTCTAATGTTTTCCTTATTGTAGATGTGTCAACAAAAATGTTAGCATGTGCCAGAGATTTCTGTAGGTCTTTAGCTGACACTCTGGGTTTCTTCTTTACCTCATGCAGTATTCTGCGCTGTGCTCTTGCAGTCATTTTTACAGGACGACCACGCCTAGGGAGAGTAGCAACAGTGCTAAACTTTCTCCATTTGTAGACAGTCTGTCTTACCGTGGACACATGAACATCAAGGCTTTTGGAGATACTTTTGCAACCCTTTCCAGCTTCATGCAAGTCAACAATTCTTGATCGTAGGTCTTCTGAGAGCTCTTTTCTGCGAGGCATGGTTCACATCAGACAGTGCTTCTTGAAACCAGTAAACCCAAAACAGGTGTGTGTTTTTTGAGGGCAGGACAGCTGTCAGCAACACATCCAATATCATCACACTGATTGGAGTCAAGGTTGGCTCACTCCTGGCTCCAATTAGCTCTGGGAGAAGTCATTAAGCTAGGGCCTCACATACGTTTTCCTCCCTGCACTGTGAATGTTTACATGTTATGTGCAATTAAACCATGGCAACATCTAATGTTTGTGTAGTATTATGTTCAGCAGACTGTGTTCTTCTATTGTTGTGACTTAGATGACGTTCAGAGCACATTTTATGCCCAATTCATGCAAAACTCCACGTAATCCCAAGGGGTTCACATACTTTTTCTTGCAACTGTAGGTGGCACCAATGGACATTGACAGGCATTGACAGATATTACTGATGGGAACTGAAAGGCAGTAATCATATATGGCCCTGATAGGCGGCACTGACTGACACAGATAGGTGGCACTGATGGGCACTGTTAGGTGGCACTGACGGGCACTGATAGGCGGCACTGATGAGCACTGATAGGCAGCATTGATTGGCAGCACTCATAAGCGGCACTGACTGGCATTGATAGGTGGCACTGACTGTCACTGATAGTTGGCACTGAAAGGATGGGCCAGATGGGCACTGATATGTGGCATTAATGTGCAGTGGTAGGCACTGATATGTGGCATTGGTGTGGCACTGATGGGGACTGACAGATGGTATTGATGGGCACTGACAGGTGGCACTGATGGGCTACACTGATCATCAATGCACTGATATCAGTGCCCTGATGATCAGTGTATATGTCCCCTCTGAGTAATGCTGATTACCGGCTCTCCTCACGAGATGTCAGTGTGACAGCTCGTGAGGAGAGAAATGCCAATAACCGGCATTTATTTATTTACATGCAATCAGCTGTGATTGGACACAGCTGATCACATGACAAAGCCACAGTCATCGGCTCTTTCCACTGATCGGTGATCCGCTGTGTCCCAGGGACACAGCGCACCACTGATCGCCGTGCTGCACGACCCCGGGGGGCGCTGACACAAGGTTAGAGTGGGAGGACGTCATATGATGTCCTCCCAGAAAGAGAGAACTGCCACCCTCCGTCATTTCCTTATATGGCAACGTGGCAACCCTAGCCAGGGCACACAAAAACAATTGTTTTTAATCTGACCTGTTTACAGCACAACACATTTTTTGCCTTCTACACATCAGTGCAATGTGTGTTGTAAACTAGGTGCCAATGTACTTCAACTCAAGCGCATTTACACGCACGCAAATTCGCACCGAAAACAATGCATGTGGTGTGAATCAAACTGTAGATGGAGAGGCAGTTGGGGGATGAATCACTTGTCTGGTTCAGTCACTGGTGGGAGAAATTTTTCACAAATCTTTTATAGACCTCAGCTGGGACAACTCTGCCTCCAGGTCCTGGAATAGGGTAGCTAAGATTATAGTTGCACCTTGCTATTGACTCATAAACCTATGTCTGAATAAACATTTAAAGTTTCAGGACAATGAACTATACACAAAACAGACTTGAATGATTTTTTTTATTGCTAAAGTGTACAGTATATATGGTCAAAATATAAAATCATATCTTCAATTCCACATTTCATTTTAATTTTTTTCTGGTCTACCCTATTACTCTGATTGATCTTGAAAACTTACTTTGTGAACATCCACACATTTACTTTCTTGAATCATGTGACACGTATTTAATGTGTAGGCACACATTTCACAGAGCTTGCCTTCTGAACTACAGAGGGGCTGAGAGGAGGAGTTTCAGGAGGCGGAGTCAGTACAGGAATCACTTCTTGAAGGTAGCAAGGTACCATGGGATATGTAGTCCTTAGAAAATAAAAGGAAAAAGCAGAGGAGAAGCTGCAAAACATGCAGGGAACCCAGAAAGCTGTGGAAAGAGATGGTCACCAGACAAGCGGAATCACACAATATGAAAAGGGATTTTCAAGAAAGTTTATATTGGATTGTTAATAATAAATATTGGTTGTGTTGTTACTACAATGCTGATGTTATAAAAATGAAAGTGCAAGCTGTGACCATAGAGGTTCTTTAATTGCATATGCAAATGCATCAACCATTAACATTTCATGCCAGTTCCAACACAATAATGAGCAATCTCTATCAAGTTTATATGTATCCAGTGGTGATAGCTTGCAGCCTCTGTTAGCATTTTATAGCTATGGGGGAGATTTCTCTCATTTTCTGTGTGGCCACCAGAACAGTAAGTGAATGGAATCTCTAGAAAAAGAGATACAGTACATATCCAATATTTAAATTGACCACACCTCAGGGAATAGGTGCACCATGCCAATTCCCAAAATAGTAAACAATGAAGGAAATTACCTTCCTGAATTTAAGGGACTTTAAAGGCACTGTACTAAAACATTATTCATTTAGTAAAAACAAAGTATTTATTAAATTCCATTAAATTTGGTAAGATGATACATAGTCAACGTATAGTCCATTTGAACATGTAATTATATTGCAATTGCATAAAACTACATAAATGTGCACAAATAGTGTTATATCCTGCTGAAAGAATTTGATGCATATCCAGGGGCGGACTGACAACTCATGGGGCCCCCGGGCAATAGGGGATCATGGGGTCCCTGTGTCCTTGCCCAAACTCGAAAAAGCCTATGAAAAAGGTACCAGGGACATCTCATGGGGCCCCCTACTGACCCCGGGCCTTCAGGCAGTGCCCGAGTTTCCAAATGGCCAGCCCGCCCCTGTGCGTATCGCAGTTCACATCTCCTTCATCAGGGACATCACAGGACTATCTAAAATATTTTGAATAGAATTTTGACAGTCCATCAAATCAAATATTTATGAAAATGTATAAAGACAATATACATTTTCATGAGTATTTGAGTATTTATACTGTCAAAATTCTATTCTCAATATTTTAGAAGGTCCCGTGATGTTCCTGACGAAGAAGATGTGAACTGAGAAATGCATCGGTATCTTTCAGTGAGATATAACACTATTGATGCACATTTATGTGGTTTTATGTGATTGATATGTGATTAATGTTCACATTTTCTATATATGGGGACAGTGTACAATACCACCATTTTTAATGGAATTTAATAAATACTTTGTTTTTCATGTGTTCGATGAACACGGAAGGCCGAAATTTGACTCGAGCGTACATCAAGCCCATTCCTACTAGGGTGACGGAATGCACCTGACCCAACAACATTCTGGGTTTCAACAATACTGGGAGACTTAAAGTGTATCAGACTGTAACAGGGATGCTTCCCTGATTCCTCTCTAAGGCCTTTGTCAAGATCACTTCTGGGACTAGTTCTAACTCATAGTACTCTCCCAGGAATTCAGCTTTGAGGGTTCCTGGGTTCTTGCTGCTCCCATATTAGCTTGACAGTGGCTTGTGAACAATAAATCTTCCCTGGTGGCAGTACTTTCTCTTGTGTACCAAGCCTCCAGAGTCCTCCCTCTCCATTGGTCAGAGCCTTTTGTCCCTCACTTGATAGGCCTGATGTAAGTACAGATGAATGTCTTTGACTGAGGAGTGATCTATCACTATCGGGTTGAGATGCCAACACACTAGGTCCTCATTGGTCACTATCAGTAATGAGCTCATATTGGGTTTAGATGGTCGAGAGCAGACAATTGCCAAGGTGTCAAAAGTCTTTGTCCTTCTTGCTATTGTGGGCTAAATGTCAGCCTAACTGGAATATACCCATCGTATGGGAACTTCTGTTTTTCAGTGGCCCAAATTGTTAAATCTTTCAGTTTCTGCAAGGGTATGTTTCAAATGCTTACTATAAAAATCTCAATAAGCTGTGTTACTTGACCCCTTGTGTTTCAGAGTGCTTTGGTATATATCCCCTCCACAGGAACTGTGGGCGAGGGATCCACTAGATCAAGAAATCGACAGAATATCATGCTTGTTATTCACTCCTCCACGTGCGTCTTCTTTCCTTGTGAAGCTTGTTTCAAGCTTTTCGGGATTGGTGTGCATTGTCTACACTGTCCCTGAAGCCGATATTACCAACTGGGGCATGAGGTTTCTGCTCGGAAATCAGAGAGGAGGTTCACAGTAAGAACTTGGACTCTTCATGATGTTTCGTGACTTTGAAGCTTTGGTGGTGGATGGGCATCCAGTTTGCTCCTTTCCTGCTGCCACCGTGGAGTTCTTTAGAGCAGCTTTCCAAGCTTTCTGTACTTCAAAACACGAACTGAATTGACATCTCATTTTGCCTCACTGTGCCCAAGCTCTCCACAATCTCAATGTGGTTGGTTCTGATCATCTAGCTATAGACAGAGCCTAGAAGCCCTCTATTCATACTAGTGTAATGCACCTGCTTTATGTTCAGTGCTTTGCGGTGTCATTTATTGTGAATAGCACCCCAATAAAATGTATACTAGAGGGCAATGCACAGCGAATCGCAATGAACCACATTGTGCAGCTACAATACATTGCTAGAAAAGGGAGTAATCATGAATATAAGTTCATATTTCATTTTAATACAGCTCCGGTCAATAACCATTCTGCTAGTGGTTCACTCATGAGTATTAAATAGTTTGTTTTAATGTTGGGTATTTGGAGAGCATTAGCTGTGGAAAGAGGAGTCCAGTCATAGAGCAAGTGCTCCATCTGCTGGACAATCTATGGCACTGAACTACTGCCATTATACTCAAAGCCCAATTGAGGCTTCCTTTTTTACCTCTGGTCCTGTAGTCAGGCTGCATAAACAGTAATTAATGCCCCCACGTTTTTGTTTTTTTTTAGTAACACACATTAAAGCTCCTAACGATTTAACATGCATTTTTATGTGTTTTTTACGTTTTTGTGAAGCTTTTTTTAATCTTTAGTGAAGCTTGGAAAATGCCCTAAGTGTGCTGGTCTTTTATTTGTTTTAAATAAGAAATGATGTCATATGGGAAGTGATGATGTGGACGTTGTTAGATTTAAGGCATGGTTAGGTGTTGGAGTGGCATCTGCTGTTTTTGTTTTTTTTTATTTTGGTGCTTTTGGCGGCTTAGTAGTACCTCCACTCATCAGTTTATTGTCCTATTAATATCCTAGCTCTTCAGATCTCCAGCTCATCAGTTTCCTGGCTCAGCATGTAGGTAGATGCAATCTGTTTTTTCCACTGTAGGTGGCACTCAACCTGATTGGTACCACAGGTAAAACGAAGTTAAAGGAAACATGGTTTCTCTATGGTTTCCTGGGTCATGGAAGCAGCGTTGTCGTTGACTACACTGCATCCATGTGACCTCTTGTGGCCATCTTTCTAAGTCCCTACCCCCCAGGTTTTGGCACTCATTTCCAAAGTGGCTAGTGTAGAAAGAGAGGCTCAGCTTGTTAGGAAAAGTGATTAATGGCAGGAAAAGGTGCCAGGCGTGTATGAACAAGCTAGGGACTCGCAATCCTAAGAGGAAGCCTCCCCACTTGGGACTGGACCAGCCAGGCTGCATTCCACCCTCTGAACCAGATGCTGTTGGTATCACTCCTCCACTACATCTCTGCTTTGCACTGAATTGTGTTTCCCTAAGCTGAGCTCTCCCACTAGGGTGTTTGTAGTTTTGGCATTGGCTTTTTAATATCAGTTTCAAGTTTATTCCAACTGGACTTTGTGTCTTCACCTACACTGCATCACGCTGCACCTCTCAAGTAGTTCCTCGGTACAGTGGTTCCCTGGCTCAGTAGTACCCTCTGGTTTAGTAAATCCTCCACTCTGCAGTTTCATGTCTAAGCAGATCCTTTACTCAGCATTTTTGGTGGCTGAGTAGTACCCCCCCCCCAGGGGCGGACTGACCATTTGGAAACTTGGGCACTGCCCGAGGGCCCGGGGTCAGTAGGGGCCCCATGAAATGTCCCTGGTACCTTTTTCATAGGCTTTTTTGAGTTTGGGCAAGGACACAGGGTCCCCATGATCCCCTATTGCCCAGGGGGCCCCATGAGTCGTCAGTCCACCCCTGTACCCCCCACTCAGTATAAGCCCCTGCTCAGTAGTACATTCCCCCCGCAGTAGAACTCCCCACACTCAGTAGCACATTAACCCCTCCACCAGTCAGTAGTACCTGCTCGGCAGCATCCCACCTGCTTAGTAGTACATTCCCCCACTCAGTAGTACCCCCTGTTCAGTAGTACAATCCTGTCCATCCTTCCCCCCTCCCTGTTCAGTAGTACATTGCTCATACCCCCCCAACCCAGCTCTATGCTCAATAGTACCCAACCCACTCAGTGGCATTTTCCCCACCACCCCTCTGCTCATTTGTAGCCCCTTGTTCAGTTGTACATTCTATAATACCTGCTTTTCTCCCATTCAGTAGTATGTTCCCAATGTTCAACTCCCCCCTCCCACTCAGCATCCCACCTGCTCGGTAGTTCATTCCCTTACTCAGTAGTACCCCCTGTTCAGTAGTACAATCCCGCCCCCTCTCCACTCAGTAGTACATTCCTCATACTCCTGAACCCACCCCTACATTCAGCAGTACTCTACCAACTCAGCAGTACATTCCCTACCACCTCCTTGCTCAGTTGTACTCCCTCATTTAGTAGTACATTTGCTAATACCTGACACCCCCTAGCTAAGTAGTACATACCTCCTCCCCCTTCTGTTCAATAGTACCCCCCCCCACTCAGTAGCACATCCCCCCTTTCAGTAGGGGGGATCTCTCCCCGCTATGTAGTAATGCTCCCCACCCCCTGGGGCCCCCCCACTCTGTAGTAATCCCCCTGCCCACACTACCATCCCCCTACTATGCTGATCTGATCTCCCTCACCTTCCTGCTGTATCACTTCCACTCTTGCTGCTTCATACTGAATACCACAGCATTGATGTGAATATGAGACACAGCTAACGCTGAACAAGCACCCCGTGCAGGTGTGGTAGGAGAGCACTATTATAGGCCTTTTATACACTTGCAATTGGGGTGTGGTAAAATGCCATGGCTGAGCCTCGTTTTGACCTCTCCTCAACCAGTGAGGAGGCCCCATGGGTGGTGGGGAGGAAGCGGGCAGGGGTGCAAACATGCCAGGGTCACTATACTTTAGGTCATGGCCACAGCAGGAATTGCACCCTTTGTCATTCATTCAAGTGAATGGGGCCGTGCTGTAACCGGATCACGGTTATCTGGTATTTAGTGGGTACAGGGGCAGACTGACAACTCATGGGGCCCCCGGGCAATAGGGGATCATGGGGCCCCTGTGTCCGTGCCCAAACTCAAAAAAGCCTATGAAAAAGGTACCAGGGGCATCTCATGGGGCCCCCTACTGACCCCGGGCCCTCAAGCAGTGCCCGAGTTTCCAAATGGTCAGTCCGCCCCTGAGTGGGTATGACGTGTTGAGGAGATGATACAATGCCTCCTTACTACCTGTCTACTGATGTCTGAAAAGCAATCCAAATGTGGATCAGGCTTCAGAGAGCAAAGCAATTTTTCAAACACAGTACAGCAAATCAAAGCAAACTCAGCAGTGTGTAAGGTAACCATTTCAGGTGCTTTCTACCCATATCAGGAAGAGACCCCACTGAGGGGAGACTTGTGTGAGTGGATTCTGCATTTACTCAATGTAATAGGGGACTCCTTTGTGTGTGCGGGGGTCCCTGTGTGTGGGGGCTATTATGTTGTGCATACCCCTTGCACCCCAGGAGCACTACTAACAGAAGGGTATGTTAGTATGAAGGGAAATTGAGTTAAATTAATTTGTATAAGTGAGTTTTTCCATCACCTCTTCCTTCTTGTTTTCCTATTACACATGCATGAAATATATTTATACATTTATTACACAGTTGCACAAAAATATGTTGTGTGAATGTATAGATTTATGTTTGTTGGGGGATATCACATATTACTGTATTATTGACTACAAATGGAGAAACAGAAAAGGGCGCACCGACCTAGTGCATTATCGTTTAAAATAATTTATTGAAGAAACAAAAATAGGTATCATACTCACAATGGACATATTAACACAGGCATGTCAAACTGAACAAGATGTATGATCCAAACAACATCTGAGTCCATACGATGGAACCCTGGATGACCAACTGGCTAACGCGTTTCGAGTTTGGTTGGCTCTGAGGAAGAGGTTGTGTCCTCGAAACGATAATGCACTAGGTCGGTGCGCCCTTTTTCTGTTTCTCCATTTGTATCCAGTGTATTTGGACCACCCCGGTCTGTTGAGGGCAGCAAGCAGTGCATATTCCAGAAAATTCCAGAACATTCCTATTGGGTCTACTGAGTCCTTTCCTAGCGCAGGAGTAAAGTGTTTGTTGTGTTGGATTTACTGTATTATCGACATCTGGACACCATGCAGTCATCTCCGAGGCAATGTCAGAAAAGTGTTTTCTATGGCATACTTCTTGTCTTATTGTTTATTAATAAGTGCCTAGTGCCCACCCACTGGCGGAAAGAGACAACATTAGGCACCATGTGTTAGCAACCGCCTGGCGGTACCTCTAGCAGCCCACAGGACAGGATTCCCCAGAGCGCGGAGTCTAAGCCCAAGCCTGTTTGTTCACCAGGGCCCCTGATGGTGGGGTGGACTTGGAGCAGACTGGAACCAGGTCGCGGCCCCTGAGTACACCCGTCTGTGGTAGAGGAATCCGCCGGGGGTCTGTGCAGGTGGAGAGCCTGACATGAAGAGGCAGAAGGCGGAAGCAGGGATGGCTGGATCCGTGCCGGATGGATGGACGGATGAGCGTGGTCAGACGGGCCAGGTCGGTAACAGAGAGGTCAGCGTAGTACAAGGCAGCAGGCAGAAGAATAGTCACGTCACTTGCCGGGGTCAGTACCAGTAGTTCAGATCAGGTAGGAATATCCAAAGAGAGGTCAAACGTAGCCAGGGGTCAGAGCAGGAGAAGTCAGCAGAGGTCAGGTCCAGGCAGGTCAGCAACGAATCTTCAGCAACAGAACACAGGAATCAGATCAGACCAAACGGCAACTTGTGTCTGTGCAGGGCTGGTTTAAGTAGCCCGCCCTGCACCTGACAGGTGCAGCCTAGGTCCTAGTGCCTGCCCAGCACCGTCATAGGCGACGGGTGCGCCTGGGTCCTAGTGCCCTGCTGCCTGCATGTCTTGACAGACACCTATGCATGTGCAGACCCATGCGTCGCGATGGTCCCTGACACCATGTGATCTTATCAGGCTCTCTATAAATGCTTGAGTTGTGCAGTATCCAATATTGGCTCTGAGGAAGAGGGGATCGCCCCTCAAAACGGGTCAGCCCTTTGGATCACCTACTCCCAAAAAGACTTGTCCAGGGGATGAGGTCGTTCTCATTCATTGTTTGATCGACATGCCATTTGTTCCATGTCTTTTGTGAGTATACATCTGTTTTTTATTTGAATAAAGGTATCACTGAGGTAGTGTGCTAGGCTGGTGTGCACTCTGTTCTTTGTGGGGTTTTTTTAGAAGGACGGGCTCTATATGTTTTATGAAAGGGACTCTCTATGTGACTTGGGTGTCAACCTTCCTTTCTCTCCCCCCCTCTTTCCCCCCTCCCTCTCTCCCTTTTCTTCATCTATCTCCTGCTTTCCCATCTTCCCCATCTCTCTCTCCCCCTCCTCCCTCCAATCCCATAGCATACAATTGTGTTCTTATAAGGATTATTATATATATACACTGTATATACACGTACATACATTATAAAAAAACTTTTTCAAGCTATGTCCCCACTGAAATTTCCCCCACTTCCTACCTTGGTGTCATCAGGGCAGGAAGTGGAAGAATCTCTCTGTGAGGACATAGCCAGCAATTGTTTTCTAGTATACTTTATATTAAATATAATATGAACATTATAAGTCAACAATTGCAAGCTATGTCCCCTCAGCCCCAGTTCACACCAGTGCAACTTGTCATGAGATTTGATAGATCAAGGTCACATGCAGGGGCGGACTGACAACTCATTGGGGATCATGGGGCCCCTTTGTCCTTGCCCAAACTCAAAAAAGCCTATGAAAAAGGTACCAGGGGCATCTCATGGGGCCCCCTACTGACCCCGGGCCCTCGGGCAGTGCCCGAGTTTCCAAATGGTCAGTTCGCCCCTGGACACATGACAAGTATGGAACTGTTCGAATCAGTGCAACTCCAACATGCACCAATTTCGAAAAAAGGCACTCTTTTTGGCAATTTCATGTGTGACTTTAAGTTGCACAGATGTCAGGCAAGCTGCACATGAAAATGCAGTGAATCACTCTGCAAGTGAAGTAGCGTGATTTATAAGCCACATTCGGTGTGACTGGAGGAGGAGGAAGACATGGGATAAAGGAGATGGGACTGAGGGAGGAGTTGGACATGAGCTGGAGAAAATGAAACTGGAAGAGGAGGACATGTGATGGAGGAGATGGGACTGCAAGAGGAGGAGGACATGGGATGGAGGAGATTGGACTGAAGGAGGAAGAGGATGTGGGATGGAGGAGATGAGGCTGGAGGAGGTCATGGAATGGAGGAGGAGGACATAGAATGGAAGAGATGGAACTGGAGGAGGAAGAGGACATGGAATAGAGGAGCACATGGGATGGAGGAGATGAGACTGGAGGAGGAAAAGGACATAGGATGGAGCAGGGGAAGGACATAGAATGGGAGAGATGAGACTGGAAGAGGAGGACATGGGAGGGGGGAGATGGGACAGGAGGAGGAGGAGGACATGGGATCGGAATCAGTGGGGTAGATTCATTGGGACGGCCAGTGGGCGGGCCCTGGGGAATGTTGGTGGTCGGTGGGGCCCAGGCCTAAAGATGTACACATACTTAAACGGCGATCACATCACCATAACGGCACAGCGAAAGCAATAATTCTAGCACCAGATCTCTATAACGCTAAACTGGTAACCTGTAAAGGCTTATAAAGCATCATATATGGATATTTCTAAATTGCAAAGTTTGGCCCCATTTCACAAACATGCGCAATTTTAAAGCATGACATTTTTGGTATATGTTTTCTTGGCACAAAAGCATATTTTGTATTTTACAAAAAATTGGGTATTATATTGTGTGTTTGTGTGTATTAAAATTTCATTAAAGTGTATTTTTGCGTTCATGTGTAAAATTGTGTTAGAAAAACCATTAAGCAAATACCGTGTGACATAAAATTTAGCAAAAGCCACCATTTTATTCTCTAGGACCTCTGCTAAAATATAAATAATTTTCTAGCAAAAATACTAATTATAGAAAAAGGCCTGATCTTAAAATGGATAATGCCTGCTCCTTGGATGTTGAGATGTAGTACGCCTATACCCTGTGTGAAAAATAACTTGTTAATATAACATTTTTGTAAAAAAAAAACCCTGTTTATTTCATTTCTTCATTTTCAAAAGAATTGTGAAAAAAAATTAGAGCTTCAAAAATCTCACCATGCCTCTTACTCAATACCCTGGAAGATATACTTTCCAAAAAGGGGTCATTTGGGGGGGGGGTATTTGTACTGCTCTGTCTTGTTAGGACCTCAACAAATGAGATAAGCAGATGTGTGAAAGGCATTGAAGCACTTTATTGATAACTGCTGTGTGATGTGGCATTTAAAAGCAAAATGCCAGCATTTAGCCAGCTTCAATCTTCAGTCATTATGAATGACAACCGAGGTCATTCTGCACCTGTGCTGTCATTCTGCACCTGTGCTACCATAGGGGGAGATGCAAACAAATATAAACAATTAATGATCTTGCCATTGCTGCCTTAACTTTATTTTTGCATATTGGAAGGCCGAAGAACTGAGTCAGTAATGAAAGCCAGCATTTCCAGGCCACATCCTGGAAGTTCCCAGGTATGAGCATGAAGTATCATAGTATGTGATACGTGTGGCCTGTCAGGAATCCAGAATGTATCCTAAAAAATGGAAGTTTCCAGCATTGGAAGATATACTTGTGTGGAACAGGTCTTCTTGCACAGCTTTCCCTGAAGCAATGATTGGCTTAAAACTTACTTCTCTTATCAAGAAGATGTTGGAAGCTTATGACAGTAATGGTTGAGTGTTTAATGTGTTGAACGCAAGACCCACTGAATGAATATCTATGTGAGTTCAATCCCCTGTTTTTGGTAGAGGTTTAGTGTGCTTGCAGCAATTCAACAATATAGAATATTGAGACATTGAAGTATGAAACTTTTAGGGGTTCATGCACACCAATGGCAAGCTAAATTCTAAGCAGAAACTGGAACATGCTGTATTTAAACTCAGTGCAACACATGCCAATGTGCTGTAGAGTGCTACAACTCACAAGAAGAAGTCTCTTGGTTCCAACTCCAGACCAAAGCACATCAATGCAATGCATAAAAAAGCATGCCATTGCATGACATCTGAAATGTGTTTTTTGCGCATGAACCTGTAATAAACATTATGCAAGTGGTGTGTCTACAGCATAAAAATTGTGTAGCAACCTCTAGTGTGATACTATAACAGTGTAGTGTATTATAGGCAAAATCATTGTTTGTGACTCATGGTAGTTGGGTCATGTGATTAAGGCTTGGTTTTGCAGGTTAGTTGGATGTCTCTACAGGTTGTGGCTATATCGCCTCCTGCTGACTCTGAAGGGCCATAGATCCTTCCAGAGGTCAGTAAGAAGGAAGAGGTGGGGGCCTAATCTGCATATTCATGGAGGGTCAGGCCAATCCCAGGTTTGAAGGCCCTGGTAGAGTAGTGGACTGACCTATAAAGATGGGAGAGTCAGGCTGACAGTCTTGTCAGGTGGAAGATGAAGTGCTGAGGAGACTGTTGGTGTCTAGGAGGGGTACCCTAGGTCTGGGGGGGGGAACCGGCCTCTAGGCTGGGCTCGGGCTGGCTAAGGAGGATACATTCAGTGAAGAGGCGTGGATTGGATTCAAGGTCTGGAGCAGCAGGGGACAAAGAGGATAGTGTGAGTACAGGAGCACACTTTGGGATCTACAAGGGAAAAGACTGCCAAATGTATCAAGCTTTCTAAGGACAGCATTGAGCTCAATTCTTCATCCTTGTCCCAGGAGATCTTCCAAGAAGCCAGGAGGGCTGGTATTGCTTGCAAGTAGTGGAGCTGTGAGCAGCTCTGTAGGGGGAGAGAAGACATGTATGTATGTAGCTACAAGAAGTAAAGTGATTGTTGAGGGGCTGCTAGTTCCTCACCCATAAATGACAGCTGCTACTGATCCGCAACGACTGACGGATTTCAGGAAAAGAACAGTCCAGGATCTGGTTTTGTACATAGAAGGGATGTGTCCCCTTTCCATTGTTTCAAGCCAAATTGGGCATTGAATAATCCCTATTTCCCTATCCAAGTTGAATTCCCCTAATAAAACAACAAAACCAAGCTCATGGACTGCTCACTGTCTTTGGATACAGGTCTGTGTGGAAAAATACTTGTTACCTGGCTGTACGGAGGGAAATTTAGGGGTACCTACAACACAGCAGCCTTCACAAGGGTAGTGCTACGTTTGTATTAAGAGATTAGTGTAGATTACTGTTGTCAAAATGCTCCTTTTAATCTCATGGGTAGGAGGAGCGGAAGATCATATTGATTATATTCACAGTTCATTCTAAGAGACAATAGGAAAGAGAAGAGTAATATTCAATTTGCAGAACAAAATGCTCTGACGAGGCATTCTTAGTAATCTGTATAATCTGAAGCTATTCGCAGTGCTTTGCATAAGTATTAACCCCTATCATTTTTCCACATTTTGAGTTGATACCAGCTGAATTTACTATGTAGTCAATTGTGATATTATGACATGATCTACACAAAATAGCCCTTAAAATGTTTTCACTAATAACTGTTTGCCATGTAACCCCTAAATACACTCAAACATACACTTGTTTCTGAAAATGCCAAGAGCAGGGTAGGTAACATACAGTATCTAAACAAATAGGGATGAGGTGAAAGTACTTGAGTTTGGTTTGGGTTTTGTTTGCCAAACATTGAAGTTTGGATGCCAAATACAAACACTGTTTTTCATAACCTGGGTAGCAACTCAAAGCTACGTGTACCTCTTAGGGAAAATTTTCTTTAAAGTACTTTATTAGTGTTTTACACTTAAACGTAGATATATTTAAAAAAAAGTATACACAATTAATGTGCTGACAGACCAGGAGTAGTTTTATAGGATATTTGGTATTCCTAAAATATGTTTATCTCTTATGCCAGTTTTTTTTTTTAAATGTCCGGCACTTAAAGTGGAAGCAAAAACTACATATGCTGTATACTGCTGGATCTATGTAAATACCCTATGTCAATCCGCTCTGGTCCGGTTCAGCTCCCCTGTGACATGCAGCGCTTGACAATGGGGCTAAATTCGGGGAGCTGTGACGTCACATATCAGCTTCCATTGCCCATTTGTTGGTGGTGCTCCCTCCTTTCCCTTACATCAGCTCCATGACTCTGGGTGGCCCAGAGCTTCAGCATCATGGGACTGAACTGGAGCAGATTGAAATAAGGTATTTACACAGACATTTTTTACAAGCATTATACAACACAGGTAGGAGGATTGGGGAAGAAGTGTTTTAAGCAGATTTCTCTGTAGCCCTTACTTCCACTTTAAAGGTAATAGCAGCTTTTATCTTTTAATGTTCACATCAGGCTTATACCAAGAGTGGGGTTCAAACCACAAGGATAATCATCCATTGGATCCTAAGTTCAACACCTTAACCACTCAGTCATCTTGGTCACAAAGCTACCAAGCCAACCAAACCAAAGTAAAGATTATAAACTCTTAAAGTGGTTGTAAAGACTGAAGGTTTAGCCCCCCTTTAATACTCATCTCAGCCCCCTCTTGATCTAGCAATATGCATGAGAGCCTCAGCTGAGACACAGCATCAGGTGCCATTGGATTCCACTGCTGTCAATCACAGACAGTGTGCCAATGAGGAGAGAGCGGGGAGTGGGGCTGGGCCACAGCTTTGTTTTATGGACGTATAGAGTGGGGTTCCGGAACAAGCACTCACCAGTGCCCCCAATAGCAAGCAGCTTGCTATTGGGGGCACTGGTCAAGGGGGAGGAGCCAGAAGTGCAGAAGGGGGACTCGAGAAGAGGAGGATTGGAGCTGCTTTGTGCAAAATCACCACACAGAGCAAATAATTATGTTTGTTATTTAAAAAAAAAAAAAAGTTGAAGCTTTATCATCACCTTCAGGGCCCTTCCTTGACACAGCAAAGTCTACCATTTAGGTTTAGAAGCATTTACTGCACTTCTTCTGGGAATAGAATCCTAGTAGGTCACATCTATGCAGCATCACACACCAGGATGTATCCAACCAGAATCTTTAACAGCTGTTGTGCCAATGTGTGAAAATATTGTGTTTCCATTTTCAAACAAAAACACATTTTAATTTCCAGCTACGATATGTCTGCTCAATTACTCTGACATTGAGGTACAAGCAGTTTTCACTTTTGACTTAAAACATACCATCACACACTATGAGGTGCCCGACCATAAAGCATCATCCACTTAAAGAACAGACCACAAACTTTCACTTTAATGTTTTATTTTTTAAATAAACACTGTTGGAAGCAGTGATTCATTCATCTGAGTTTAGTTTTTATTTGATGATTATGTTCAAATAAAACTTGTTATTTTTTACCTTTGTGAATACACTTCTGTGTATCTTCTCAGAAATGCACAAATGCTTTTTTTATGTCCACTTTAACATTGCTTTGTCTTGTATAATATTTGTTGTACCTTTGCCATTTACTACAAAAAAAATCTTTATTATCAAAATGAAATAGCTGCTCTCTCTCATTCTCCATGGTGTTTGAGGTTCCCAACCAAACCCTTGAATGTTTTGTGTATTGTCCTTTCTTGTCAGGTGCGAGGCACAGCACAAATTTCATGTCTCATTGGTGGAGTTGTGAATCCAACCTCAGGGGTCAGGTCTAGCTTCTCCCCTATAGGGGCCTGGAAGGTGAAGTTTTGCAGCAGTGTGGTGAAAAAGAGAAACAGTTCCATTTTAGCCAAGTTCTCCCCGACACAACTTCTCTTTCCTAGAAGAAACAAATACACCTTTATACTGTAAACACATGTGCTTTGTTGCAATAAGTTAGGGGGAAAAAGGGCCAGGTACTTTTTTGGCCCGGTGGACACTCCTTGCAGACCCATAGGAAATTAATGGGTAGATGCAAGGCAATGTGTATAGACTCAATAAAAACTCAAATCAGACTGTAGATTGGAAACATAGAAAGAAGAATCCAAGCCATTCTTCATATAGTAATCTAACCTTTAAGATTTTGGTTGCTAGGGTAATCTAAAAATGGATGGGACAGTTCTAAAAATGTAAGAAAAGATGTTATTGACACATCTAAATATTGTTAGAATATTCACTTTTATTAAGTGAAAATTATTATGCCATATGTTAGGGATGCTTTGTTAGTTGCCTTCATCAGAAGTGGATCTTGAAACTATTCCTTGTTGTGTTGACATCAGTGAATAGGCCCTCAAGATTGGGAGTGGGGTTTAGTTACAGTGAGTGATAGTGTGAAAGTTTTTGATCTTTCACAAAATAATTAAGAGGACTGAGAGAAGACTGATTGAACCTACAGGTAAAGTAGAATCCTTCTGAAGGTAATCAAAGAACAGATTCTATTATCTACAGTAAATGTAATGCATATTGACTTCGGATTACCTGCTGAAAATGGCAGAAATGCTTCATTTTTCAAGAAATTTCCCTTTGAATCAAGAAAATGTTGTGGGTAGAACTCCTGTGGCTTTTCAAAGTGACTCTTATCTCGAAGTACAGATGTCAGTAATGGAATCACATACGTTCCCTGAATGATAAGTAATTCGGGTCAGTTCCAGCCAACTTGTTTACATACCATAGGCTCTGATTATATCCAATTACAACAAAACATATTTCTTATCATGGATCTAGCTTAAAAGAGTAGTGTCCTAAAAAAAAATCACTCACCTATATGGCTGCAGCACCAATCCTAGCTGCAGCTGTCCCCCGCCAGCTCTTCCCCTGAGAACTGAGCAATCAAACACCGCTGGTCGCTCAGTTATCAGTATTCAGTCTTCCAAGAGCCCTGACTGTTAATCACCAGATCTCTGCTCTACCCTCCGGCTCTCACTGGAGCAATGGGCTGTGGAGGGTGCGGGAGTGCCTGGCACAGGCTCTCAGTGGCTTGCTGAGAGGCTGAGCCAGCTGCTGGTCCAGGCATCTGGGAGATCCCAAGTGTATAGTTGGGATCTTTCCAGAGCCTGGACTGGCTGAGTGATGTCAGCTGACAGGGGGCTTTAGCCCCCTGTCAGCTGAAAATGGGTCACAAGAGTGTAGAACTAATTGCACTCCTGTGATCCATAAGAGAAGTATTGCTATAATTCTCCTCTTAATTAAACCATATACAAAGCATGCAGCTCACAGATGATCTATACTCTAAATTTTACATTTTTATTACAGTGGAAGTACTGGTACATTTAGCAAATGTTCTGCTTTGAGCAGTAGGGCAGGTAAAAGTCCCTTAAGGGAGAATTACCTATATTTCTTGTCACATAGACACATCAGATAGTCTCTCCAAAATATGGTATATATTGTTTTGGACAATTGTCACCAGAACAAGTGTCCCCATTGGAAAATGTACCCTTTAATTATGTTCTAGTAAAAATTTGGAATTTTCCCTTAAAGTGGTCACCTAGACAAGAGGTGAGGGTGAATCTCCTCAACAGAGACACAAACAACAATAAAGACTTGGAAAAGGTTGTAATTCTTCCCTACTCCATCATAAACTAAAAATTAACCTGGACAAAAACATAAACTTTAAGATTAAGACCTCACATCCAATAGGGCACAAGTCAGAGTTGGCTTTTTTTGCATTTATTAAAAATGCCTTCATCATTTGACCCTAAAGATCATATAGTTTTTGGTTACTTACAAAAATTAGGTTAAGTGATGGTTTTGAATTTACAAGGAGGACTTCCTCCTAAGAATTCCTTGTCCCCAGTAAGGATACCTAATTTTAGCCTGCATATAAATACAGGTTCAGACTTTGAGTGCAATTCTAAACTCTTTCATTGGAACATAATAGAACTGATAAAATGACAGACTCTACTTTTAACAGTTGCGTTTGCCTTTTGAATAGAATTAGAAACAATTGAGTACTGTTCCTGACACTTTAATTTGCAGGCGCATACAGTTTTTCAGGAAAAGCTTTCAGTGTGTACTCCCTTCTTCAATGTCCAAGAAGTATCAATGCAAAACGATTTAGCAGAATGTTAAAATAAGACAATATCTGAGGGAAAAACAAATAAATGTATGCAGCAATGGTAATTAAACCAGCATAGTTAGTGAGATAAGACAGAGAAAGAGCTATAGACTGGGGAGGGGGATGGCAGTCACAGAGGGGGTCATATAACTGTTGGGATCTAGAAAACCCAGGTCTAGATTTAGGCTATTATCTTTTGTGTCACATAGAGCTATCATTCTTAGTTCAAAAGTTTTCCTTTCCTGAATAGTTTTGAAATTCTTTTAAGAACCAAGACATTAAGGTCTTCCATAGTGTGGTTTAGTTGTGAGAAATTATGTTCTACAGGTGTGCTGAAACTATTTTCCTCATGTTCTTTGATGGTTTGCCTGTGCAAGTTCATCCTTGTTTGTAACTTCTGTCCTGCTTCGCCAATGTAAGATCCTTTGCTACATTTATCGCATTGAATGAGGTACACAAATGGGTGGACTGACAACTCATGGGGCCCCCGGGCAATAAGGGATCATGGGGCCCCTGTGTCCTTGTCCAAACTCAAAAAAGCCTATGAAAAAGGTACCAGGGGCATCTCATGGGGCCCCCACTGACCCCGGGCCCTCGGGCAGTGCCAGAGTTTCCAAATGGTCAGTCCGCCCCTGTACACAACATTACTGGAGGTGTAGCTGTATGATCGGGTCCCTTTTGCGTGTGTGACACTTTTTGATGGATTTATTTGGTTGCACAGTTTGCATAATTTTTTATTTCAGGGTTTGCTTCAATTATATGTAAAAAATCCTCCTGCGCTCAATGGAATGATTATTATTATACAGCTACTATCACTCAACTTACACCAACAAGTCCAAACAAAAAGAAAAAAAATAGTGAAGCGCTTATATCACATAAATAAATAAAATTAAAGTGCATTCAAAAAAAATATTATAAATTTCATATTCTTTTGTGACAAATCTATATATTACACACTAATACCTCCCTCTAATGGGAGAAAAAAATAGTGCAAATAGTGCAACCAAATGTATTTATGCTTTAGTGGTTCAACACACACTGTGAAGAAACCTATTATGCCGTGCATATAATTAGAAATTCCAATATACAAAAAAAAAAAAAAAAAAAAATGTGAATAAATTAGTGAATAAAAAATTATATAGTATATCAATTATCCACATAAAATAGTACCTAATTCACACACATTTTATATACATCATAAGTGAAAAAAAGAAAAATGTCCATGCATATGACTCTTTTTTGAAAAACACACGTGATCTCCACTTCTAGGTGCAAATTAAATCCTCCAAATGGCAGCAATGCCTGCTCACCTCCCCTCCTTGACCCTCACAGGGCCCCAAAGCAGTTTCCACCCCAGGAGGAGGCAGAGATCCGAGAGAGCCAGTGCAGTTGTTCACATCAGTGGATTGAGGTTGGGTTCAGGGCCCTCTCATACCTGAAGTGTGTTACTGTTCAAATCACCAGGTGAAAACAAAGGGAAAAAAGCCCAAGAAAAGAAAACTAAAGCTGTCACCACATCTGATTGTCTGGAGTGGAGAATTAAGAGAGGAGAAGGAATAAGGAGTCTGCCAGAGGAGATATACCACTGAGGTGGAAACTGCTTTGGGGCCCTGTGTGGGTCAAGGAGGGGAGGTGAGCAGGCATTGCTGCCATTTGGAGGATTTAATTTGCACCTAGAAGTGGAGATCATGTGTGTTTTTCAAAAAAAGCACAGAGTCATATGCATGGACATTTTTCTTTTTTCACTTATGATGTATATAAAATGTGTGTGAATTAGGCACTATTTTATGTGGATAATTGATATACTATATAATTTTTTATTCACTAATTTATTCACATTTTTTTTTTTTGTGTGTATATTGGAATTTCTAATTATATGCACAGTATAATAGGTTTCTTCACAGTGTGTGTTGAACCACTAAAGCATAAATACATTTGGTTGCACTATTTTTTTCTCCCATTAGAGGGAGGTATTAGTGTGTAATATATAGAGATGAGCGAATTATTCAAAAATTCGATTCGGCTGATTCGCCGAATTTGAGGAAGAAATTCGATTCGATGTGAATTTATTCGCTACGAATTTAACTTATAAAAAGGGTTTCTAGGCTTCAGAGAGCCTTTAAATTAGTGCAGAACACTGTACCTTTAATTTAAATGCCCTTGGAGATGAGGAAGGAGAAGGAGAATGAGAAGGATGAGAAGAAGGAGAAGGAGAAGGATGAGAAGAAGGAGAAGGAGAAGGATGAGAAGAAGGAGAAGGATGAGAAGAAGGAGAAGGATGAGAAGAAGGAGAAGGAGAAGGATGAGAAGAAGGAGAAGGATGAGAAGAAGGAGAAGGAGAAGGATGAGAAGAAGGAGAAGGATGAGAAGAAGGAGAAGGAGAAGGATGAGAAGAAGGAGAAGGAGAAGGATGAGAAGAAGGAGAAGGATGAGAAGAAGGAGAAGGATGAGAAGAAGGATGAGAAGAAGGAGAAGGATGAGAAGAAGGATGAAAAGAAGGAGAAGGATGAGAAGAAGAAGGATGAGAAGAAGAAGGATGAGAAGAAGAAGAAGGATGAGAAGAAGAAGAAGGATGAGAAGAAGAAGAAGGATGAGAAGAAGGAGAAGGATGAGAAGAAGAAGAAGGATGAGAAGAAGAAGAAGGATGAGAAGAAGGAGAAGGATGAGAAGAAGGAGAAGGATGAGAAGAAGAAGAAGGATGAGAAGAAGAAGAAGGATGAGAAGAAGGAGAATTCCAAGCCGGCAAAAAGTGTATCTGCAGAGCTCCGCTATTTCTTAGCGGAGCTCTGCAGATACACTTAGTGGAGCTCTGCAGATACACTTTTTGCCGGCTTGGAATTCTTCTTATTTTCATCCTACTTCTTCTTCTTCTTCTTCTTCATCCTCATCCTCATCCTCTTCTTCTTCTTCTGAGGATGAGGATGAAGAAGAAGAAGAAGTAGGATGAAAATAAGAAGAATTCCAAACCGGCAAAAAGTGTATCTGCAGAGCTCCGCTAAGTGTATCTGCAGAGCTCCTCTATTTCTGACAGTTCTCTGACATTCACATTTACAGCGGTTGAAACATTGTATCTATTTGTTTCCATAAATGGAAACAAATAGATACAATGTTTCAACCGCTGAGCTCTGCAGATACACTTAGCGGAGCTCTGCAGATACACTTAGCGGAGCTCTGCAGATACACTTTTTGCCGGCTTGGAATTCTTCTTATTTTCATCCTACTTCTTCTTCTTCTTCATCCTCATCCTCATCCTCAGAAGAAGAAGAAGAGGATGAGGATGAAGAGGAAGAAGAAGAAGTAGGATGAAAATAAGAAGAATTCCAAGCCGGCAAAAAGTGTATCTGCAGAGCTCCTCTATTCTGCAGATACACTTAGAGGAGCTCTGCAGATACACTTTTTGCCGGCTTGGAATTCTTCTTATTTTCATCCTACTTCTTCTTCTTCTTCTTCTTCATCCTCATCCTCCTCCTCAGAAGAAAAAGAAGAGGATGAGGATGAAGAAGAAGAAGAAGTAGGATGAAAATAAGAATTCCAAGCCGGCAAAAAGTGTATCTGCAGAGCTCCGCTAAGTGTATCTGCAGAGCTCCGCTATTTCTGACAGTTCTCTGACATTCACTCCATACAGCGGTTGAAACATTGTATCTATTTGTTTCCATAAATGGAAACAAATAAATACAATGTTTCAACCGCTGTATGGAGTGAATGTCAGAGAACTGTCAGAAATAGGCTATTTCTGACAGTTCTCTGACATTCACTCCTCAACCGCTGTATGGAGTATTGAATGTCAGAGAACTGTCAGAAATAGCCTATTTCTGACAGTTCTCTGACATTCACTCCATACAGCGGTTGAAACATTGTATCTATTTGTTTCCATTAGCGGTTGAAACATTGTATCTATTTGTTTCCATAAATGGAAACAAATACAGTTGCAAGAAAAAGTATGTGAACCCCTTGGGATTACATGGAGTTTTGCATGAATTGGGCATAAAATGTGCTCTGAACGTCATCTAAGTCACAACAATAGAAGAACACAGTTTGCTGAACATAATACTACACAAATATTAGATGTTGCCATGGTTTAATTGCACATAACATGTAATCATTCACAGTGCAGGGAGGAAAAAGTATGTGAACCTTTGGACTTAATAACTGGTTGACCCTCCTTTGGCTGCAATAACCTCAACCAAACGTTTCCTGTAGTTGCAGATCAGACCTGCACAACGATCTGGAGTCATTTTGGACCACTCCTCTTCACAAAACTGTTTCAGTGTAGCAATATTCTTGGGATGTCTGGTGTGAATCGCTCTCTTAAGGTCATGCCACAGCATTTCAATCGGGTTGAGGTCAGGTCTCTGACTGGGCCACTCCAGAAGGCGTATTCTGTGCTGTTGCAGCCATTGTTTTGTTGAATGACTTGTATGCTTTGGGTCATTGTCCTGTTGCATCACCCATCCTCTGCGGAGCTTCAGTTGGCGGACAGATGGCCGTACGTTTTCCTGCAAAATGTCTTGATAAACTCTGGAATTCATTTTCCCATCAATGACAACAATCCATCCAGGCCCTGAGGCAGCAAAGCAGCCCCAAACCATGATGCTCCCTCTGCCATGTTTCACAGTGGGGATGAGGTTTTGATGTTGGTGTGCTGTGCCTTTTTTTCTCCACACATAGTGTTGTGTGTTCTTCCCAAACAACTCAATCTTGGTTTCATCTGTCCACAGTATATTTTGCCAGTAGTGCTGTGGAACATCCAGGTGCTCTTTTGCAAACTTCAAACGTGCTGCAATCTTCTTTTTGGACAGCAATGGCTTCCTCCGTGGTGTCCTCCCATGTACTCCATTCTTGTTTAATGTTTTCCTTATTGCAGATGTGTCAACAAAAATGTTAGCATGTGCCAGAGATTTCTGTAGGTCTTTAGCTGACACTCTGGGATTCTTCTTTACCTCATGCAGCATTCTGCGCTGTGCTCTTGCAGTCATTTTTACAGGACGACCACGCCTAGGGAGAGTAGCAACAGTGCTAAACTTTCTCCATTTGTAGACAGTCTGTCTTACCGTGGACACATGAACATCAAGGCTTTTGGAGATACTTTTGTAACCCTTTCCAGCTTCATGCAAGTCAACAATCCTTGATCGTAGGTCTTCTGAGAGCTCTTTTCTGCGTGCCATGGTTCACATCAGACAGTGCTTCTTGAAACCAGTAAACCCAAAACAGGTGTGTGTTTTTTAAGGGCAGGACAGCTGTCAGCAACACATCCAAAATCATCACACTGATTGGAGTCAAGGTTGGCTCACTCCTGGCTCCAATTAGCTCTGGGAGAAGTCATTAAGCTAGGGCATCACATACTTTTTCCTCCCTGCACTGTGAATGTTTACATGTTATGTGCAATAAACCATGGCAACATCTAATGTTTGTGTAGTATTATGTTCAGCAGACTGTGTCCCTCTATTGTTGTGACTTAGATGATGTTCAGAGCACATTTTATGCCCAATTCATGCAAAACTCCACGTAATCCCAAGGGGTTCACATACTTTTTCTTGCAACTGTAGAT
Organism: Staurois parvus; assembly: GCF_062004578.1. Classification (NCBI taxonomy): domain Eukaryota; kingdom Metazoa; phylum Chordata; class Amphibia; order Anura; family Ranidae; genus Staurois; species Staurois parvus. Next base: position 5,065,793 of record NW_028318186.1, on the reverse strand, counting down.
ACAATGTTTCAACCGCTGTATGGAGAGAATGTCAGAGAACTGTCAGAAATAGCGGAGCTCCGCTATTTCTGACAGTTCTCTGACATTCACTCCATACAGCGGTTGAAACATTGTATCTATTTGTTTCCATTTATGGAAACAAATAGATACAATGTTTCAACCGCTGTATGGAGTGAATGTCAGAGAACTGTCAGAAATAGGCTATTTCTGACAGTTCTCTGACATTCAATACTCCATACAGCGGTTGAGGAGTGAATGTCAGAGAACTGTCAGAAATAGCCTATTTCTGACAGTTCTCTGACATTCACTCCATACAGCGGTTGAAACATTGTATTTATTTGTTTCCATAAATGGAAACAAATAGATACAATGTTTCAACTGCTGAGCTCTGCAGATACACTTAGCGGAGCTCTGCAGATACACTTAGCGGAGCTCTGCAGATACAGTTTTTGCCGGTTTGGAATTCTTCTTCTTTTCATCCTACTTCTTCTTCTTCTTCTTCATCCTCATCCTCATCCTCTTCTTCTTCTGAGGATGAGGATGAGGATGAAGAAGAAGAAGAAGAAGTAGGATGAAAATAAGAAGAATTCCAAGCCGGCAAAAAGTGTATCTGCAGAGCTCCTCTATTCTGCAGATACACTTAGAGGAGCTCTGCAGATACACTTTTTGCCGGCTTGGAATTCTTCTTATTTTCATCCTACTTCTTCTTCTTCTTCTTCATCCTCATCCTCAGAAGAAGAAGAAGAGGATGAGGATGAAGAAGAAGAAGAAGTAGGATGAAAATAAGAAGAATTCCAAGTCGGCAAAAAGTGTATCTGCAGAGCTTCTCTATTTCTGACAGTTCTATGTCAGAGAACTGTCAGAAATAGAGGAGCTCTGCAGATACACTTTTTGCCGACTTGGAATTCTTCTTATTTTCATCCTACTTCTTCTTCTTCATCCTCATCCTCTTCTTCTTATTCTTCCGAGGATGAGGATGAGGATGAAGAAGAAGAAGAAGAAGTAGGATGAAAATAAGAAGAATTCCAAACCGGCAAAAAGTGTATCTGCAGAGCTCCTCTAAGTGTATCTGCAGAATAGAGGAGCTCTGCAGATACACTTTTTGCCGGCTTGGAATTCTTCTTATTTTCATCCTACTTCTTCTTCTTCTGCTTCATCCTCATCCTCAGAAGAAGAAGAGGATGAGGATGAAGAAGAAGAAGAAGAAGAAGTAGGATGAAAAGAAGAATGAAAAGAAGAAGAAGAATGAAAAGAAGAAGAAGAAGAAGAAGAATGAAAAGAAGAATGAGAAGAATGAAAAGATTCTTCTTCTTTTCATTCTTCTTCTTCTTTTCATTCTTCTTCTTCTTCTTTTCATTCTTCTCATTCTTCTTTTCATTCTTCTCATTCTTCTTCTCATTCTTCTTTTCATTCTTCTTCTTCTTCTCATTCTTCTTTTCATTCTTCTTTTCATTCTTCTTCTCATTCTTCTTCTTTTCATTCTTCTTTTCATTCATTCTTCTTCTTCTTTTCATTCTTCTTTTCATTCTTCTCATTCTTCTTTTCATTCATTCTTCTTCTTCTTTTCATTCTTCTTTTCATTCTTCTCATTCTTCTTTTCATTCTTCTCATTCTTCTTCTCATTCTTCTTTTCATTTTTCTTCTCATTCTTCTTTTCATTCTTCTTCTTCTTTTCATTCTTCTTTTCATTCTTCTCATTCTTCTTTTCATTCTTCTTCTCATTCTTCTTTTCATTCTTCTTCTTCTTTTCATTCTTCTTTTCATTCTTCTTCTCATTCTTCTTTTCATGAAGAAGAAAAGAAGAATGAGAAGAATGAAAAGAAGAATGAAAAGAAGAAGAAGAAGAATGAAAAGAAGAATGAGAAGAAGAATGAGAAGAATGAAAAGAAGAATGAAAAGAAGAAGAAGAAGAATGAAAAGAAGAAGAAGAATGAAAAGAAGAAGAAGAAGAAGAATGAAAAGAAGAAGAAGAAGAATGAAAAGAAGAAGAAGCATGAAAAGAAGAATGAAAAGAAGAAGAATGAAAAGAAGAAGAAGAATGAAAAGAAGAATGAAAAGAAGAAGAATGAAAAGAAGAAGAATGAAAAGAAGAATGAAAAAGAAGAAGAATAAGAATGAAAAGAAGAATGAAAAGAAGAATGAGAAGAATGAAAAGATTCTTCTTCTTCTTCTTTTCATTCTTCTTCTTCTTTTCATTCTTCTTCTTCTTCTTTTCATTCTTCTTTTCATTCTTCTCATTCTTCTTTTCATTCTTCTCATTCTTCTTCTCATTCTTCTTTTCATTCTTCTTCTTCTTTTCATTCTTCTCATTCTTCTTTTCATTCTTCTTTTCATTCTTCTTCTCATTCTTCTTTTCATTCTTCTTCTTCTTTTCATTCTTCTTCTCATTCTTCTTTTCATGAAGAAGAAAAGAAGAATGAGAAAAATGAAAAGAAGAATGAAAAGAAGAAGAATGAAAAGAAGAATGAGAAGAAGAATGAGAAGAAGAATGAGAAGAAGAATGAAAAGAAGAATGAAAAGAAGAATGAGAAGAATGAAAAGAAGAATGAAAAGAAGAAGAAGAATGAAAAGAAGAATGGAAAGAAGAAGAATGAAAAGAAGAAGAAGAAGAATGAAAAGAAGAATGAGAAGAATGAAAAGAAGAAGAAGAAGAATGAAAAGAAGAATGAAAAGAAGAAGAAGAATGAAAAGAAGAATGAGAAGAATGAAAAGAAGAATGAAAAGAAGAAGAATGAAAAGAAGAAGAAGGAGAATGAAAAGAAGAATGAGAAGAATGAAAAGATTCTTCTTCTTCTTTTCATTCTTCTTTTCATTCTTCTTCTTCTTTTCATTCTTCTTCTTCTTCTTTTCATTCTTCTTTTCATTCTTCTCATTCTTCTTCTCATTCTTCTTTTCATTCTTCTTTTCATTCTTCTTCTCATTCTTCTTTTCATGAAGAAGAAAAGAAGAATGAGAAGAATGAAAAGAAGAATGAAAAGAAGAAGAAGAAGAATGAGAAGAAGAATGAGAAGAAGAATGAAAAGAAGAATGAAAAGAAGAATGAGAAGAATGAAAAGAAGAATGAAAAGAAGAAGTATTCCAGTACAGCAAAAAGTGTATCTGCAGAGAGCTCCGCTATTTCTGACAGTTCTCTGACAGTTCCAGCGGTTGACAGCGGTTGAAACATTGTATCTATTTATTTCCGAATAAAAACATCTGTATCCTAAATGGAAACAAATAGATACAATGTTTCAACCGCTGTACATGTGAAGGAACTGTCAGAGAACTGTCAGAAATAGCGGAGCTCTCCGCAGGGACACTTTTGCCGGCTGATCGGGAAAAATCCGATTCGCGCACCCGAATTATGCAAATATTCGGATTCGACGCGAATCAAATTTTTCCTGAAATTCGAAACGAATTCCACTTCGCCTGGTTCGATTCGCTCATCTCTAGTAATATATAGATTTGTCACAAAAGAATATGAAATGTATAATATTTTTTTTTAATGCACTTTAATTTTATTTATTTATGTGATATAAGCGCTTCACTATTTCTTTCCTTCAATTATATGTGATTTCATGATCAGAATGAAGTTTCTTGTTGATTAGTTTATGTCTGGGGTTGGGTGGTTGTCTGAAAGTCAGTATTGGGGGTTGCTGGAATATTTTTTTTTTGGAGTTCCATCCTCTGTTATGATGGGTTGTAAATCTTTGATTATCTTTCTTATCTCTTCTAGTGCTGGATTATATGTGATTATGAGAGGTACATGTTTGTTTTTTTCCTCTTCATATCGGAGTAGATTTTCTCTTTGGGTTTTCAAAGCTGTGTTTATGCTGGTTTTTAAAGTTTTGTCCTTGTAACCCTTCTTATGGAAGGAGTCTGCTAGTGCTCTGAGGTGTTTATCTCTGCTTCCCGGGTCTGAAGATGTCCTGCAGTTGTGCAGAAACTATCTTCCTCATGTTTCTTGATGGTGTGCCTGTGCAAGTTCATCCTTGTTTGTAACTTTTGTCCTGTTGCACCAACGTAAGATCCTTTGCTACGTTTATTGCTTTGAACAAGGTACACAGCATTGCTAGAGGTGCAGCTGAATGACCCAGTGCTATTGAAGGTCCCTTTTGTGTGTGTGAGACACTTTTTGATAGACTGATTTGGTTGCACAGTTTCCAGCAACCCCCAATATTGGCTTTCAGACAACCACCCGATCTCAGACATAAACTAATCAAAAGGAAACTTCATTCTGATGATGAAGTCACATATAATGGAAGCAAACCCTGAAATAAAAAACTATGCAAACTGAGCAAACAAATCAATCAAAAAGTGTCACACACGCAAAGGTACCACCTGGCAGATTGCTGTACTAACACATTCGACATTCATACAGCAATCTTCCCCGCTGTGCTATTGTGTTCTGACAGGGGGACCAATCATCAACCCCCCCAAAACACACTGGTCAGTGTCAGCACCCAACACTTGATCTGATGCTGAATGGATGCTGGTTTTCATGAAGTGGCCTCTGTATCTTACACATGTGTTTGCAAATGTGTGCCTTTAAGGAGGGGTGAGCTCCTTCCAGGCATACCTGCCCTCAATCTATTCATTATTATATATGTCCTCCAACTAAGGAGGCTTTCAAAATTCATAGAGTTAGGACAGCAGATAATACTGGGGTGCCATGAAGTGGCCTCTGCAGCTTATACATGTATTTGCAAATGTGTGCAAACTAAACCCCTGTTGTACCATTGGTTTTCCAGCATGCCGTTTGACAGAAGCAAGTCATGAGACCAGCTTCTGTTGGATGAGAAGCTGTACATGTGGGACAAATGTTGGTGTGTTCCTGCAGAACCAACTGTTTTCGGCCAATTTTTGGTCCATATGTACCAGGCTTTACTCCATTCCAGCTCTCTGAATCTAGCATAGAACCTAGTAAAAACACACAGCTTTTCTCCCCAGGAACATATTCTGTTCCTTTATGCACACAGCCTGCACATGAAGGGAACCCTCTCTAGAAGAACATCACCCCAAGCAGAAGGCTCACAAAGCCTTCTCTCCATAACCCTTCCAGAACAGTGCCCCTCTGTTTTGTCAAAGACTGGTTCCACCTATCGGTGACACACTTAGCAGGGGATGGCCAGCTGGTGAGACAGTTGGAATTCTCTGTACCACACCACTGTCAAAGAACTTTGGAACAGAGTAGGACGATTGTTGTGGTATAGATTGTCCCTGGGCACAAGGTCCCAGCAAGTCTGTAGACGTCCCTACATTTGTATTAAAACTGAAAATGAACTTGGTTAGTATCAGATCTTATAAATTAGGAACACAACAAAGAACAAATATCATACCACTTACTTTTGGTAAAAAGTATCCTTTAAAAGTAACATCCTGTGTGGTGGCATGTGGAAGGTTAGTCGGTACTATGTTGGAAAACCTCTGAATCTCGTGTATAACAGCATCTGTATATGGCATCTTCTTCCGATGTTCACTCTGAGGAGCTACAGATCCAATAACCTTATCTATCTCATCTTGGACATTCTCTGCAATCAGAAATTGAAATACAACATTAATGTGCAGTAAAAAGAGAAATGTAGCCAAAATAAAAACCATCAGTACAAGTAAATGTCAGGTCAAATTTATATGTTAATGGGAAATGAGGGACTTTTAAAAAGAAGGACTCTCATGTGTAAAGGCTAATTTTAAAGTTTCCTTTATAGCTAAGGGAACAAAAAAACTGATAGAATGTTTGTTTTTTTTTCTCTAAAACTGCAAATTTAGTTTGAAGGCTTTCTTTTTAGGAAAGGGCACAACAAAATCATGAAATTCAATACTGCCATGCAGGGCTTTTTTTCCTCAGAGAATAGGTGCAGGGACTCTCCCTTTCCAAGTCACCCCTCATCTCCCCCCCTTAACCACCTCCGAGCACTGTTCCTTGGTTCCACCCCCTACCCACCTCCTAGTACCGCCCTTTTAGAGAATACAGAACCAGGTATCATTTTGTGGTGAGATGTAATTTGTATAGAACTTGTTAATGATAAAAGAAAAGCAGTAAAATAGATTCCCTGTGGCCAGCAACTAGAGACGAGCGAATCGAACCAGGCGAAGTGGAATTCGTTTCAAATTTCAGGAAAAATTCGATTCGTGCCGAATCCGAATATTAGCCAACTTCGGGTGCACGAATCAGATTTTTCCCGATCAGCCGGCAAAAGTGTCCCTGCAGAGAGCTCCGCTATTTCTGACAGTTCTCTGACAGTTGCTTCACATGTACAGCGGTTGAAACATTGTATCTATTTGTTTCCATTTAGGATACAGATGTTTTTATTCGGAAACAGATACAATGTTTCAACCGCTGTAAATGTGAAGGAACTGTCAGAAATAGCGGAGCTCTCTGCAGATACACTTTTTGCTGTACTGGAATACTTCTTCTTTTCATTCTTCTTTTCATTCTTCTCATTCTTCTTTTCATTCTTCTTTTCATTCTTCTTCTCATTCTTCTTTTCATTCTTCTTCTTCTTCTTTTCATTCTTCTTTTCATTCTTCTCATTCTTCTTTTCATTCTTCTTTTCATTCTTCTTCTTCTTCTTTTCATTCTTCTTCTTCTTTTCATTCTTCTTTTCATTCTTCTTCTTCTTCTTTTCATTCTTCTCATTCTTCTTTTCATTCTTCTTCTTCTTCTTTTCATTCTTCTTTTCATTCTTCTCATTCTTCTTTTCATTCTTCTTCTTCTTCTTTTCATTCTTCTTCTTCTTGTTTTCATTCTTCTTCTTCTTTTCATTCTTCTTTTCATTCTTCTCATTCTTCTTTTCATTCTTCTTTTCATTCTTCTTCTTCTTATTTTCATTCTTCTTCTTCTTTTCATTCTTCTTTTCATTCTTCTTCTTTTCATTCTTCTTTTCATTCTTCTTCTTCTTTTCATTCCTCTTTTCATTCTTCTCATTCTTCTTTTCATTCTTCTCATTCTTCTTCTCATTCTTCTTTTCATTCTTCTTCTCATTCTTCTTTTCATTCTTCTTCTTCTTTTCATTCTTCTTTTCATTCTTCTCATTCTTCTTTTCATTCTTCTTTTCATTCTTCTTCTTCTTTTCATTCTTCTTTTCATTCTTCTTCTTCTTTTCATTATTCTCATTCTTCTTTTCATTCTTCTTCTTCTTCTTCTTTTCATTCTTCTTCTTCTTCTTTTCATTCTTCTTTTCATTCTTCTCATTCTTCTTTTCATTCTTCTTTTCATTCTTCTTCTTCTTCTTTTCTTCTTCTTCTTCTGGCAACTCCACCACGCAGCTCATTTTTGTTCCAGTATTACTGTATTTTGCTCCTTCAAAATCCTGAAACTTTCTTTTGGCAGGTGTACAGACTCAGGTACTCAGTGCAGGAATGGTGGGAATCCCTCACAATGGACACAGCAGGTGTACATACAGACCCAGGAATTCAACACAGGGACAGTGAGAACCCCTAATAATGGGTAAAGCAGGTGGGCAGACCCGGAATCTCAGCACATGGATGGTAGGAACCCCTCATAATGGGCACAGCAGGTGTGCATACCCAGAACCTCAGCACAGGGATGGTGGGAACCCCTAGTAATGGGCGCAGCAGGTGTGCAGACCTGGAACCTCAGCACAGGGATGATAGAAACCCCTCATAATGGGAACAGCAGGTGTACAGACCCAGGAATTTAGCACAGGGATGGTGGGAACTCCTCCTAATGGGCAGAGCAGGTGTACAGACCCAGGAACTCAGCACAGGGATGGTGGGAACTTCTCATAATGGGCGCAGCAGGTGTGCAGACCTGGAACCTCAGCACAGGGATGGTGGGAACCCCTCATAATGGGCACAGCAGGTGTTACGGGGTTTAACTCTCCAGCATCCATTAGAGACTGATATAGTAATATAGTTCATTCTTCTTTTCATTCTTCTTTTCATTCTTCTTCTTCTTTTCATTCTTCTTTTCATTCTTCTTCTTCTTTTCATTCTTCTTCTTCTTCTTTTCATTCTTCTTCTTCTTCTTTTCATTCTTCTTTTCATTCTTCTTCTTCTTTTCATTCTTCTTTTCATTCTTCTCATTCTTCTTTTCATTCTTCTCATTCTTCTTTTCATTCTTCTCATTCTTCTTCTCATTCTTCTTTTCATTCTTCTTCTCATTCTTCTTTTCATTCTTCTTCTTCTTTTCATTCTTCTCATTCTTCTTTTCATTCTTCTTTTCATTCTTCTTCTTCTTCTTCTTTTCATTCTTCTTCTTCTTTTCATTCTTCTTCTTCTTCTTTTCATTCTTCTCATTCTTCTTTTCATTCTTCTTTTCATTCTTCTTCTTCTTCTTTTCATTCTTCTTCTTCTTCTTTTCATTCTTCTTTTCATTCTTCTTCTTCTTCTTTTCATTCTTCTTCTTCTTCTTTTCATTCTTCTTTTCATTCTTCTTCTTCTTCTTTTCATTCTTCTTCTTCTTCTTTTCATTCTTCTTCTTCTTCTTCGTCGTGCCCCGTGACTGCCCAAATGAGTGAAGTGTGCGGTGATTCTAAGATCGACGGCACTCATCTGCATGTCATACTGACTGACAGTATTATTTCTCTTCCCCAGCAGACTCCAAGGGCATTTAAATTAAAGGTACAGTGTTCTGCACTAATATAAAGGCTCTCTGAAGCCTAGAAACCCTTTTAATTAGTTAAATTCGCAGCGAATAAATTCGCATCGAATCGAATTTCTCCCGCAAATTCGGCGAATCAGCCGAATCAAATTTTTGAATAATTCGCTCATCTCTACCAGCAACAATAGACCTCCAGCAACAACCGATCCCCTACAGCAATATTAGTTCCCCCAGCAATCATTACCCCCAGCAACAATACACCCAAAGCAGCATCAACGGATCTCCCATCAGTCAGGATCAACGGATCTCCCATCAGTCAGCATCAATGGATCTCCCATCAGTCAGCATCAACGGATCTCCTATCAGTCAGCATCAACGGATCTCCCATCAGTCAGCATCAACGGAGCTCCCATCAGTCAGCATCAATGGATCTCCCATCAGTCAGCATCAACGGATCTCCCATCAGTCAGCATCAACGGGTCTCCCATCAGTCAGCATCAATGGATCTCCCATCAGGCAGCATCAAGGGATCTCCCATCAGTCAGCATCAATAGACCATCCAGCAGTCATTAACAATAGATGTCTTTGTTAATAATATTATTATTATTATACAGTATTTATAAAGCGCCAATAGTTCGCTCAGCGCTGTACATTACAAAGGGGGACAGAACATGTGACAGAACAATACCAATACAATGCAAAACATGAGGGGATCGAGGGCCCTGCTCTTTCGAGCTTACAATCTAGGAGGGAGGGGATGGTGGCACAGGAGGAGATAGCTGTGGGGGATGGAGTGGTAGGAAGAGTGGAGGAGGTCGGCAAGTTAGCAGGGGGTGGGGTAGGCTTCCCTGAAAAGATGGGTTTTCAGGGTGCGCCTAAAGGAGAGGAGAGTAGGTGATAATCTGATGGGTTGGGGCAGGGAGTTCCAGAGGATGGGTGACACCCTGGAGAAGTCCTGGAGGCGGGCATGGGATAATAGATCTCTCCCATAAACAATAGACCCCCAGCAACATAAGACCCACCCCAGAAACAATACATCCTCTCACAGCAACAACAGACCTTCCTAGCACAATAGATACCCCACAAAAATAGATTCCCTCCAGCAAAAATAGATCCCCAGCTGCCAGTATCAATAGACTCTCCAGCACACCCCAGCATCCCCTGCTATTACATACATTCAGCGCTGGAGGTGCCAGAACTGTGTTCCCCTGCGTTCCCACTGAAAAAAATGCCCTGCTGCCTTGCAACTGCAGATGAATATGTGTTTTTATGCATATTTAAAAGTAAAGTTTGCCATATTGTAAATTAACTAAATAATTTAACTTGCTATCTGAAAAAAATCTGATTTTGAGCACCAAACTTTGTTTATACTGGTCCAAAATTTATAAAGTGAAGTTTTCTATAATATAGGGAACATCTAGAAATGTTATTTGTGCCTAAGCAGCACCCATAAAGATCTAAGTTTTATCTTGAATTCCTCTTGAAAATAGCAGTTCACTTCCTAGGCATCCCTATTCTGCAGTGTGGGTTAATTTAAGGCACTGCTACATTTGTCTTTTTGTCTCTTCAGATTTGGAGTGATACACTATATTGCCTAAAGTATTAGGAGGCTTGCCTTTACACGCACATGAACTTTAATGGCATTCCAGTCTTAGTCCGTAAAGTTCAATATTGAGTTGGCACACCCTTTGCAGCTATAACAGCTTCAACTCTTCTGGGAAGGCTGTCCACAAGGTTTAGGAGTGTGTCTATGGGAAGGTTTGACCTATCTTCCAAAAGTGTATTTGTGAGGTCAGGCACTGATGTCAGACGAGAAGGATTGGCTCACAGTCTCTGCTCTAATTCATCCCAAAGGTGTTCTATCGGGTTGAGGTCAGGACTCTGTGCAGTCCGGTCAAGTTCCTCCACCCCAAACTCGCTCATCCATGTCTTTATGGACCTTGCTTTGTGCACTGCTGCAGTCATGTTGGAACAGGAAGGGGCCATCCCCAAACTGTTCCCACAAAGTTGGGAGTATGTAATTGTTCAAAATGTCCTGGTATGCTGACGCTTTAAGAGTTCCCTTCACTGGAACTTAGGAGCCAAGTCCAACCCCTAAAAAACATCCCCACACCATAATCCGCCCTCCACTAAACTGTACACTTAGCACAATGCAGTCATACAAGTATCATTTTTCTGGCAACAGCCAAACCCAGACAGGTCCATTGGATTGCCAAACAGAGAAGCGCCATTTGTCACTTCAGAGAACACGTCTCCACTGCTCTAAAATCCTGTGGTGGTGTGCTTTACACAACTGCATCCAACGCTTTGCACTTGGTGAGGTTTGGATGCAGTGCTGGACAATGGAAATCCATTCCATGAAGTTCTTTACACACTGTTGTTGTGCTAATCTGAAGGCCACATGAAGTTTGGTGGTCTTTAGCCATAGAGTCTGCAGACAATTGGCAACTTCTGTGCACTGGGCGCTTCGGCATGCGTTGACCCCGCTCTGTCATTTTACATAGTTTACCACTTCGTGGCTGAGTTGCTGTTATTCTCAGTTGCTTCCACTTTGTTATAAAACCACTAACAGTTGACCATGGAATATTTAGTAGCAAGAAGATTTTAAGGACAGATGGCAACCTATCACAGTAGCACGCTTGAATTCACTGAGCTCCTGAGAATGACCCAGTCTTTCACAAAATATTTGTAGAAGCAGTCTGCATGCCTAGGTGCTTGATGTTACATACCTGTGGTCGTGGAGGTGATTAGAGCACCTGAATCCAATGATTTGGAGGGGTGTCCCAATACTTTTGGCAATATAGTGTATTTGGTATTGCCACTACTGGGTTGTTCACTGTTTTTTGTGCTGGATGGGGAATTTTTACTTGAAGATTTGCATTTCAAGGATCTCCTTGCTTTGGTTTAATTTATTCTGTGGATCTGTGCTTCTTTCACTTCTGCTGCTGCTTTTTGATCATTACCCTACCAGTCATCAGATCATCAGTCATCAAGGTGGGCTACTTTTACATAAGGGAATAATCCTCTACCAATATGGTTGCCTCCACACAATGCAAAACAAGGCATGGTAAGACTAATAGGAAAAACAGCTGCAGAAATACCACAAGCAATACAGGTTTCTAGTCCTTTACCCTATGCTTGTCTTTGTCTGGGCATATTTTGCACACTTCAGGTATTCTTTAACAATGTACTAGTATCATTGATAGGGCAAAAAGTAGGATTTCTGTACTCACTACTTTTGAGTCTATTGAAGGACACAGGAAGTTTTTCATCTTTGGGTTATATTGCCAGCTACAGGAGGATTGAACACTGGTAAATTCTAAAAAACTGTAGGCCAGAACAGGATAATCCCTTGTACTACCAGCATCCCCAGTTTTGTATCAAGATCATAAACACAGAGGGGTGGAACCGGTATCCCTTAATACATTTCAAGAAAAGAATTATAGAGTGAGCACAAACATCTTACTTTCTTTCTTGTTCATTAAAGGAAATCTTCTAGTTCATGGCATTCCAAATGCAGACCACCTGAGGGGTGCTAACCACAAAAATGCTTACAGGCCAAAGGGAAACGACAACAACTGGGGACTACCTACAGCTCAAGAGCTGCCTGAAAAACCATGAGCTCGAGGCTGGCATCGGATGAGGCTCCAACCTCCGCCTGCTAACAAAAAACATGGAGACAGGACATCAGGTGGTATATAATATTGCCAGAAAGTCTTACTTACTCTTGAGTCTGAGCAGACAAGGCAGAAGAATTAGGGGAGAAAAAGGTATAGATCTAGGTGTTTAGATCTTATGGAGTCACCAGAGCATTCCCTGCATTGCTAGGGGATTCATGTAGCTGGGTGCACAACTGTTCAGCAAGCAATTAAACCAGGATAGCAGGGGGGCCATATCTAGCATCCTCCAGTGGCAGCCCTTGTCCTGGAACTCATTCACATGTATGGACTACTTTTCTGTATCCAGAGCTAACCAGCTGGGGAAAGTCTAAAAATGAATTGTGCTTAAAAAGAGCAAAGTGAAAAGGGGCAATAGGACACACAGTTGTACCCAAGTCAGATTCTGAACTTCCTCTCTTGTTGAAGCAAGATCTCCTGTTCTTCCTTGATGGTAGAGACATGCCAGCACCATGGCTTTGCCTAGCAGGAGCCAGATCAGATGACCTGCCAAGGGTATGATCCAATGATGCAACTACCCATGACTTTCATGCAACAGCTCAGAGATGGGTAACCCCTGCACTGAACGATACAATGTAGGTACTTCTACAGAAGGAATAGTCTGGTCTAAAGAGCCTGTATTTGATGAGTGGATTCCAGTGAGAATTGATCTATTACAATTCAGGACCCAGCTGAATCATTGAGAAGTGGACAGTCACAATTAAATGGTCAAACACAGCACAAGCTGTAACCCTATGCAAGCAGTCACAATCCTTAAGCAGCAACTTGGCATCTAACCCTCAAGAAGTGCTTCAGTACCGGGAGCTATAGGTAAAGGATCCTACCCACAACGCTCAGGGGCAGCTTCTACCTAGCCTCCCTGTGACACTCTTTCCTCTCCACCTCAGCTTCTAAAGGCTTGTTTACCTCAGGCCTTCAGCCTGTAGCACCTGCTAAGGCCTAGTAGCAGTAGCATCTCTGGAACACACACACATTCCCCATCCTAGGGGGGAAGCTTCAGGCAAGAGAGAGACTGATCAGATCCTTCCAAATATTCATCTTCTCCCTAGCCACACCTTCTGGGTCAGCATTCCAAGGATTGGCTCAGGGCCAATAAACATTTATAACACCAGTGATTGATTCTCCTTCTCTATGTGCTGGAATATTCTTACAACTGCAGACAGGAGAAATCAGCCACCAGGTTTAGGGAAAATCTGAGCAGACCTGAAAAATAAATTTAAGCTCACCTGGCTACAGCAAAGTCAAATTACTAAATTTAACCAGCCCAAGGCAGGTCAGGGGCACTACATACACATACAGGGGTGTAGCAAAGTGCATGTCTTCTGACTGATCTATACTCCTTTAGGGCCCATTTAGACTTGGGTATTGCAATACGTTATTGTGTCTATTACCACAGTACATGGTAGAACACACAACATATTACTAAGTTGTGGTGTCATTCATTTTGTAATGCTCCACAACCTGCTAAGGCAATGCACCTGCATGAACATGTAAATACATGGCATAACTCAGAAGTAAATGTCACCTTATAGGTGTGTCCACACTATGTGATGTGGGTCTGCACTAGGTGCAGTGCAAGTCCCACCGTATGACAAGGCAAAATGCCTTGTTGCCTATCTACCAAATTCTCATCCTTTTTCCAGCGTAGAACAGTACAAGGCGATCCACCACACCACACCATGCGGTGGCCAATAGAGCTTTATAAAATATCACTATGTGACATTTCAATAAAGTCCATAAGAAAAAAAAAGTGAACAGTGTAATCTGCCAAGACCTGATACCACTGCATTGCAACACAACGAAAACCAGCCACTGATTTGTAACACAGTGGCTGGCGTGAACAAGCAATAAAATGACAGGACTAGCCATGGTCTCTTTTCCGCCTGGCAGTACTAGGGTTGTTGGTTCTAATCCCAACCACGGCACCACCTGCCTGGAGTTTGCATGTTCTCCCTGTGTCTGCGTGGGTTTCCTCCGGGTACTCTGGTTTCCTCCTACATTCCAAAGACATGCTGGCAGGTTAATTGGTTCCTGTCTAAATTGGCCCTAGCATGTGTATGTATGAGGGACCTTAGATTGTACACCCCTTGAGGGTTAGGGACTAATGTGAATGTACAATATATGTATGTAAAGCGCTGCGTAAGTACCTGAAATAAATAAATAAATAATGGTCTAGTGACTTTTTATAGATAGGTTTGATCCTGATAGCTTGCATCGATCTCAGGTTTTAACGGGGAACTCAGAAATAGGCAGGGAACTTGGAAAACATCTTCTGTGAATGAACACATGGTGACAGGTAAGGTGGTAATGAACAAACCATAAACAAACCATTGTCTGGTAAAGATATTTGTAGTAAATGAATTGTATTTATTACAAAAAGTATTTCTAGTTATGGCCTGGTGAGATTGCACTGTATATGTGGTTTGCAGTAAAAGTTTATTGGTTGGTCCCTATGTGATTGCTATGTCTCTTAAAAGGTTTTGGTTTTAGGTACATTTTATTTTTTTTTTCCCATAAAGTTTATTAACCTCCCTAGCGGTATGATTATTTCAGATTTTTGGTGCTGAAAGCGGTACCATTATTTTGCATGGAAATATGTAGTTTTTTTATTGTAGGCTGTAATATTTAGGAATAACTCACTGAAATCTGTCCGAACAAGAGTCTATTAAACATCCCGGGTATGATAAAATTTGAAACACAAAATCATAAATTATAATTTAATAAATAATCATAAAAAATAATAATATAATAATAATACATTTAATTCAATAATATAATCAAACCAAAAACACTGAAATTTCAAATAGAGCGCCAAGTTCGCACATCGCTGAGCAAAGTCGCAAAATTGTTTTCAGTGTCTGATGACGAATTTCCCCACGAATCATTATCACTCAATTCTGCAAGTGGTTCTGATTTACTATCGCTGTTCTCTAGCTGATCTAAACCCGCTTTTGACCTAAAGGGACACTTTTTGGACGCCATGGACGTTTCTCAGTTTCCAGGCAGAAAGAACAGACAAAATGCAGACAGGGGACAGGACAGAGCACTAGGGACAAAATGTATGTGAAATGGGTTGAAACAGCAATGTATTACTATGTAAAATCGTTTTGAAAAAATGAAATTTTTTAAAAATTTTCACATTTCCCGCCGCCAGCGGCGCCCGTACATCCCGACGTCACAGGGACAGGAACACAGAAGCCGGATGCCGGCATCAGCCGGAGGAGATGGCCGGGGACGCTGCAGGGGACGCATCGCGGGAGCGAAGGACAAGGTAAGTGCTGCAGGGACTCCCTATACAGCGCTGCATGGTAAGCCCGAGTGTAGCTCGGGGTTACCGCATTTGGTACTGACATTTTACCCCGAGCTACACTCGGGAATACCGCTAGGGAGGTTAATAAACTCAGAGCATACAATAGGTACAGGTAATACAAGGTATCAGTTGGAAATACAATAGGAGGTAATACACATACAGCAAACAAAAAGATACATAGCAATACATAGGCAAAGAATCAGATGTAAGTCATCCCATGGGAAAAATGAGGACATGCAAACGCAGGAACATTAAAGGCATATCTGGTTTCAAGCCCTTATTTAGCATATTGGAATCACGGCACTGGCAGGGTCAATGATATATAACCTCAGTTACCCAGCAGCAGCAAAGAGAAGGGCCACTGAGTCAAGGTATGCTTTGGAAATGTATACAGTAGGTGTGGAGGGGGGAGGTGCAAGGGCTTGTAGGATATGGCCTTGTACTTTTGATGAAACTGAGGTAACCCACTACAGGTTGCCAGCACATGGGTAAAGGGTTCGGGAAAGGAGATATGTAAAAGTAAAACATATGTGCAGCTGGATTGCAGATAGGGAGTAGGGTTCCTACGCGTAGAGAAGTGAACCAAAATGTAAAGGGGAGAATGAAAGCCAAGGAAATGGGAATTAAGAATTTAAGAATAAGCATGAAAAAGAAGGAAAGAGAGGGGAAGAAGAAAAAGAAAAAAAAAAGGGGGAAGGGTGGGGGGGAGGGAGATGGGGGGTTGGGGAAGGGTCGGACGGGGAAGAGGTGTGGAGGAGTAGGAGGGTAGGTAAGTCACCTTAGGTACATTTTATTATATTATAGGTTTATCAGCTAATATTTTATATATTTTATTAAGAGAAAAAAGTAACCAGCAAGGGGCTTTGCCCACCAGATATATGACCTACAACAGGAATATCACAATTGGTAGGAATGACAACATTACGTGTATAAACACCAGTTTTCTTACTTTGAATCTCCGGATATTTCATCACTAGCAGAAGCCCCCATCTCAAAGTTGTTGAGGTAGTCTCCATTCCAGCAGCAAATAGGTTGGTAATAAGGGTTGTTAAATTATCATTATGGAAATATGTATCAGATTCAAGTTTCTCCTTGAAAAAATAATGTAGAGGTGGTAGCTGAGACAAAGAGGTGGCTTTTCCATCTGTAATTTCTGTTCCACATATTTTTAAAACATTTTTGTCAGCATTAGAAATACATTTCATCTAAGCTAAGGTTGAGCCAGTGGAAAAAGAAAAACAGTTTGCTTGAGGCGACCCTAGCAAAGCTTCAAAAGTCAGTGGTTGTGTACATGAAAGCCCAGTCAATGGACAACTAGAGCAGACAAAAATATTAAAGGAACAATTTCAAAAAGGAAAATTAAACAATGAATGGGTAGTAATAGTCAAGAGATATATTTACCTGATATTAACTGCCAGCTTCCTCCTTAACACAGTTGAAGTGAATGGGGGATTCACTCCTG
The DNA here is from genome assembly GCF_062004578.1 of Staurois parvus. Classification (NCBI taxonomy): domain Eukaryota; kingdom Metazoa; phylum Chordata; class Amphibia; order Anura; family Ranidae; genus Staurois; species Staurois parvus. The sequence goes on along the minus strand of NW_028318186.1, from coordinate 5,048,799 downwards.
TTGAGCTATTGGGTTTTGACAGCAGGAAGACTTCCCCACCATCAGAATGTGCTGATCAGTGCTGCTGGTTATATCCGGAGGTACTGATTGAGGAACATTTATCAGCAGAGGGGCATTAATTGGTAGATTGACTTCTGTACAATCAATGTCCTTACATGGATTAAAATGTGGCTGGTCCCTGCTGAACCAGATGAATTGTAGCTGAAGGCTACAGTAAGGATATGCCAAGGAATTGTGGTGATTTTTGCTACTACATAATCGTAATGTCACTTCTTGAGCAGATTTGGCTAATTTTATTGGGAACATTTTTTTTTTCCAGGGGATTTATAAATTGGTTAATTCATATTTGTATGGGTTTTTTGTGTGTGCGCATTTAATAATTTTCTCTTTACTTCGGCTTTTATTTTCATTTTTACTTGTTTCCACTGTCTGTCTATTTCTTTGGAAAGATAAATTAATGAGGCTAATGGGGTGATGTCTTCTGGAACAAGAAAAGTTCCAGAATAGTTGGAAAAGATCTTCATATCTCACAGAAGCCACTAATTTTGTCTTCCATATTGACTATAATGAGGTCCACAAAAATGGTAACATTTCACTGAAATCTCCCCACTGGAAGATTTTCCCTACTGTTCCTGTGAGAACTGTAAAATGTTGGATTACCATCACTTTATGTCTGTGTGACAATAGTCATCAGGACAAATAAATAGGGTGAATATCCCCACTGAGCTGCAGCTCATTTACACAGGTGTGCAGGGCCATACAGTACATATCCATGCAGAATCCTGCACATGGGAGTTACAGGTATTGCTTACAGCTGCCTGCTAATATCAATGACAGAATGGGGCTGTATGCTGGTAAATATACAGTAGACCCGTGGTTATATCTGCATACAGATATGAATGTACTGTACGCCCATGACCTTCTGTGTGCAGCAATGCCCCTAGCCCCCTCAATATTCACCTGGGCCTCATCGCAATCCAGCAATGTGAATGACAGTATCAGCTGCCCTAGGTCTCTGCCTCCTCATTGGCTGAGACAGCAAGCCATTGGCTCCCAATACTTGCAATCACAGCCAGTCAGCCAATAAGGAGAGCAGGGGTGGGGCCAAGCTGCAGCTCTGTGTGTGAATGGACACATGGAGCAGAGGGTGTCCCATAGCAAGCTGCTTGCTGAGGGGGCACCCAACAGACAGGAAGATCCAGGAGAGCCTGTGGGGGACCTGAGAAGAGGAGGAACCAAGCTGCTCTGTGCAAAACCACTGCACACAGCAGGTAAGTATAGGCATGTTTTGTTATTTTCCCCCCCAAAAAAATAACCTGTAGAATCACTTTTAAGAGCTGATTGCATTTATGGCATATCAATATTATTATTATTAATATTATTCAGGACTTACACAGTGCCAACAGTTTGTGCAGAGCTTTTCAATATAATAGGAGACAGTAGAGCTACAATACAATAAAAAAAAAAGAGGATTAAGAGGGCCCTACCCATTAGAGCTTACCATTTAATAGGGTAAGGCAAGTGGTACAAAAGGTTATAACTAGAGATGAGCGAATCGAAGTAGGCGAAGTGGAATTCGAGTCGAATATTGGAAAATTTTCGATTCGCGCCGAATCCGAAAAATAGCCTACTTCGGACGCGCGAATCGTAATTTTTCCTAAAATGGCGGCGGACATGTGCGGCGATGGAGCGGGTATGTCTGGGAAGGCGCGCAGACAAGGCGCGCTGACCCATAATGCATTCCTTAATGACATGTGATCGCATTAGCCAATCAGCAGCCAGGCAGCCAGCACTGTGTAATGGTCGAGCTATAAATAGCGGCCATTTTAGAATTCTTCATTTGCCTCCAGTCATTCAAGAGAGGCAGACCGCTCTGTATTAGGGACAGAGTTAGGGCCACAGAAACGTTACTTGGGGACAGAGAAACGTTACTTAGGGACAGAGAAGCATTACTCAGGGACAGAGAATTGTTAATGAGGGCCACAGAATCGTTACTTAGGGACAAAGAAACGCTAGTTAGGGCCACAGAATTGTTACTCAGGGACAGACAGAATTGTTACTGAGTGCCAGAGAATTGTTACTTAGGGCCACAGAAACGTTAGTTAGGGCCACAGAATTGTTACTCAGGGACAGACACAGAATTGTTACTGAGGGCCACAGAACTGTTACTTAGGGCCACAGAAACGTTATTAGGGCCACAGAATTGTTACTCAGGGACAGACAGAATTGTTACTGAGTGCCAGAGAATTGTTACTTAGGGCCACAGAAACGTTAGTTAGGGCCACAGAATTGTTACTCAGGGACAGACACAGAATTGTTACTGAGGGCCACAGAACTGTTACTTAGGGCCACAGAAACGTTAGTTAGGGCCACAGAATTGTTACTCAGGGACAGACACAGAATTGTTACTGAGGGCCACAGAATTGTTAATTAGGGCCACAGAAACGTTACTCAGGGACACAGAATTGTTACTGAGGGCCACAGAACTGTTACTTAGGGCCACAGAAACGTTAGTTAGGGCCACAGAATTGTTACTCGGACAGACACAGAATTGTTACTGAGGGCCACAGAATTGTTACTGAGGGCCACAGAACCGTTACTTAGGGCCACAGAATTGTTACTCAGGGACACAGAATTGTTACTGAGGGCCACAGAACCGTTACTTAGGGCCACAGAATTGTTACTCAGGGACAGACACAGAATTGTTACTGAGGGCCACAGAATTGTTACTGAGGGCCACAGAACCGTTACTTAGGGCCACAGAATTGTTACTCAGGGACACAGAATTGTTACTGAGGGCCACAGAACCGTTACTTAGGGCCACAGAATTGTTACTCAGGGACACAGAATTGTTACTTAGGGCCACAGAAACGTTACTCAGGGACACAGAATTGTTACTGAGGGCCACAGAACTGTTACTTAGGGCCACAGAAACGTTAGTTAGGGACACAGAATTGTTACTCAGGGACAGACACAGAATTGTTACTGAGGGCCACAGAATTGTTACTTAGGGCCACAGATACGTTACTCAGGGACACAGAATTGTTACTGAGGGCCACAGAACCGTTACTTAGGGCCACAGAATTGTTACTCAGGGACAGACACAGAATTGTTACTGAGGGCCACAGAACCGTTACTTAGGGCCACAGAAACGTTACTCAGGGACACAGAATTGTTACTGAGGGCCACAGAACCGTTACTTAGGGCCACAGAATTGTTACTCAGGGACAGACACAGAATTGTTACTGAGGGACACAGAATTGTTACTGAGGGCCACAGAACCGTTACTTAGGGCCACAGAAACGTTAATCAGGGACACAGAATTGTTACTGAGGGCCACAGAACTGTTACTTAGGGCCACAGAAACGTTAGTTAGGGCCACAGAATTGTTACTCAGGGACAGACACAGAATTGTTACTGAGGGACACAGAATTGTTACTGAGGGACACAGAACTGTTACTTAGGGCCACATAATTGTTACTCAGAGACACAGAATTGTTACTGAGGGCCACAGAACCGTTACTTAGGGCCACAGAATTGTTACTCAGGGACACAGAATTGTTACTGAGGGCCACAGAACCGTTACTTAGGGCCACAGAATTGTTACTCAGGGACAGACACAGAATTGTTACTGAGGGCCACAGAATTGTTACTGAGGGACACAGAATTGTTACTGAGGGCCACAGAACCGTTACTTAGGGCCACAGAATTGTTACTCAGGGACAGACACAGAATTGTTACTGAGGGCCACAGAATTGTTACTTAGGGCCACAGAAACGTTACTCAGGGACACAGAATTGTTACTCAGGGACAGACACAGAATTGTTACTCAGGGACAGACACAGAATTGTTACTGAGGGCCACAGAATTGTTACTTAGGGCCACAGAAACGTTACTCAGGGACACAGAATTGTTACTCAGGGACAGACACAGAATTGTTACTGAGGGCCACAGAATTGTTACTTAGGGCCACAGAAACGTTACTCAGGGACACAGAATTGTTACTCAGGGACAGACACAGAATTGTTACTGAGGGCCACAGAATTGTTACTGAGGGCCACAGAATTGTTACTTAGGGCCACAGAAACGTTACTCAGGGACACAGAATTGTTACTCAGGGACAGACACAGAATTGTTACTCAGGGACAGACACAGAATTGTTACTGAGGGACACAGAATTGTTACTTAGGGCCACAGAAACGTTACTCAGGGACACAGAATTGTTACTCAGGGACAGACACAGTATTGTTACTCAGGGACAGACACAGAATTGTTACTGAGGGCCACAGAATTGTTACTTAGGGCCACAGAAACGTTACTCAGGGACACAGAATTGTTACTCAGGGACAGACACAGAATTGTTACTCAGGGACAGACACATAATTGTTACTGAGGGCCACAGAATTGTTACTGAGGGCCACAGAAACGTTACTCATGGACACAGAATTGTTACTCAGGGACAGACACAGAATTGTTACTCAGGGACAGACACAGAATTGTTACTGAGGGACACAGAATTGTTACTGAGGGCCACAGAACCGTTACTTAGGGCCACAGAAACGTTACTCAGGGACAGACACAGAATTGTTACTCAGGGACAGACACAGAATTGTTACTGAGGGACACAGAATTGTTACTGAGGGACACAGAATTGTTACTGAGGGACACAGAATTGTTACTCAGGGACACAGAATTGTTACTGAGGGCCACAGAACCGTTACTTAGGGCCACAGAATTGTTACTCAGGGACAGACACAGAATTGTTACTGAGGGACACAGAATTGTTACTGAGGGCCACAGAACCGTTACTTAGGGCCACAGAAACGTTAATCAGGGACACAGAATTGTTACTGAGGGCCACAGAACCGTTACTTAGGTCCACATAAACGTTTTTCAGGGACACAGAATTGTTACTGAGGGCCACAGAACTGTTACTTAGGGCCACAGAAACGTTAGTTAGGGCCACAGAATTGTTACTCAGGGACAGACACAGAATTGTTACTGAGGGACACAGAATTGTTACTGAGGGACACAGAACTGTTACTTAGGGCCACATAATTGTTACTCAGAGACACAGAATTGTTACTGAGGGCCACAGAACCGTTACTTAGGGCCACAGAATTGTTACTCAGGGACACAGAATTGTTACTGAGGGCCACAGAACCGTTACTTAGGGCCACAGAATTGTTACTCAGGGACAGACACAGAATTGTTACTGAGGGCCACAGAATTGTTACTGAGGGACACAGAATTGTTACTGAGGGCCACAGAACCGTTACTTAGGGCCACAGAATTGTTACTCAGGGACAGACACAGAATTGTTACTGAGGGCCACAGAATTGTTACTTAGGGCCACAGAAACGTTACTCAGGGACACAGAATTGTTACTCAGGGACAGACACAGAATTGTTACTCAGGGACAGACACAGAATTGTTACTGAGGGCCACAGAATTGTTACTTAGGGCCACAGAAACGTTACTCAGGGACACAGAATTGTTACTCAGGGACAGACACAGAATTGTTACTGAGGGCCACAGAATTGTTACTTAGGGCCACAGAAACGTTACTCAGGGACACAGAATTGTTACTCAGGGACAGACACAGAATTGTTACTCAGGGACAGACACAGAATTGTTACTGAGGGCCACAGAATTGTTACTTAGGGCCACAGAAACGTTACTCAGGGACACAGAATTGTTACTCAGGGACAGACACAGAATTGTTACTCAGGGACAGACACAGAATTGTTACTGAGGGACACAGAATTGTTACTTAGGGCCACAGAAACGTTACTCAGGGACACAGAATTGTTACTCAGGGACAGACACAGTATTGTTACTCAGGGACAGACACAGAATTGTTACTGAGGGCCACAGAATTGTTACTTAGGGCCACAGAAACGTTACTCAGGGACACAGAATTGTTACTCAGGGACAGACACAGAATTGTTACTCAGGGACAGACACATAATTGTTACTGAGGGCCACAGAATTGTTACTGAGGGCCACAGAAACGTTACTCATGGACACAGAATTGTTACTCAGGGACAGACACAGAATTGTTACTCAGGGACAGACACAGAATTGTTACTGAGGGACACAGAATTGTTACTGAGGGCCACAGAACCGTTACTTAGGGCCACAGAAACGTTACTCAGGGACAGACACAGAATTGTTACTCAGGGACAGACACAGAATTGTTACTGAGGGACACAGAATTGTTACTGAGGGACACAGAATTGTTACTGAGGGACACAGAATTGTTACTCAGGGACACAGAATTGTTACTGAGGGCCACAGAACCGTTACTTAGGGCCACAGAATTGTTACTCAGGGACAGACACAGAATTGTTACTCAGGGACACAGAATTGTTACTGAGGGCCACAGAACCTTTACTTAGGGCCACAGAAACGTTACTCAGGGACAGACACAGAATTCTTACTCAGGGACAGACACAGAATTGTTACTCAGGGACACAGAATTGTTACTGAGGGACACAGAATTGTTACTGAGGGCCACAGAATTGTTACTCAGGGACACAGAATTGTTACTGAGGGACACAGAATTGTTACTGAGGGACACAGAATTGTTACTCAGGGACAGACACAGAATTGTTACTGAGGGCCACAGAACTGTTACTTAGGGCCACAGAAACGTTACTCAGGGACACAGAATTGTTACTCAGGGACACAGAATCGTTTAATTAAAGAGTATGTCAGACAACATGCAGAGGAGTGGCAGAGGAGGCAATGTTTTAGGAGCGAGCAGACGTGGCAGCAGAGGAAGGGGTCGAGGCAGCACTATTCGCAGCCAGAGGCTAGTGCTCCCGGTGTCATCCAGTACAGTGAGGAAGAGCTAACAGAGGGCGGTCAGGAACGGGGGAGACATCCGCCTCTTCAGCAGCCAGGCGAAGAAGTAGTGGCGAGGAGAGTGGCTCGGTAGCCGGTGTAGAGACAGGTCTGTCTCCTGACCCACACGCAGCCGAGGGGGCTAGTAGTGAGGCGGAGACCCTAATTGATGATGATGAGGCTGATCGCACTTGGAAGCCTCGTCGTCATCAGGCTATTGCTTCCGCATCATCAGGAGAAGAGGGTGGCAGCTTGGCAGCGAGCAAAACAGTCGGTGGGTTGTCTCCATCGCCACACTCTGCCATGTGCCACTTTCAGGTCTCCTCACACACTGCTGGTGTGTTGAATTTTTGACATAGGGTGCTGGCAGATTACGGGCCTCCCATAGCTGCTGCCAGGCCCCTAATCTGCCATGGGCCCCTATATACCGCCTCCTCATGCTGCTGCCAAGTCCAGAGTCTCTCATGGGTCCCTGTACGGCCTCCCATTGCTGCTGTCTCCATCGCCACACTCTGCCATGTGCCACTTTCAGGTCTCCTCACACACTGCTGGTGTGTTGAATTTTTTGACATAGGGTGCTGGCAGATTACGGGCCTCCCATAGCTGCTGCCAGGCCCCTAATCTGCCATAGGCCCCTATATACCGCCTCCTCATGCTGCTGCCAGGTCCAGAGTCTGTCATGGGTCCCTGTACGGCCTCCCATTGCTGCTGTCTCCATCGCCACACTCTGCCATGTGCCACTTTCAGGTCTCCTCACACACTGCTGGTGTGTTGAATTTTTTGACATAGGGTGCTGGCAGATTATGGGCCTCCTATAGCTGCTGCCAGGCCCCTAATCTGCCATGGGCCCCTATACCGCCTCCTCATGCTGCTGCCAAGTCCAGAGTCTGTCATGGGTCCCTGTACGGCCTCCCATTGCTGCTGTCTCCATCGCCACACTCTGCCATGTGCCACTTTCAGGTCTCCTTACACACTGCTGGTGTGTTCAATTTTTTGACATAGGGTGCTGGCAGATTACGGGCCTCCCATAGCTGCTGCCAGGCCCCTAATCTGCCATAGGCCCCTATATACCGCCTCCTCATGCTGCTGCCAAGTCCAGAGTCTCTCATGGGTCCCTGTATGGCCTCCCATTGCTGCTGTCTCCATCGCCACACTCTGCCATGTGCCACTTTCAGGTCTCCTCCCACTGCTGGTGTGTTGAATTTTTTGACATAGGGTGCTGGCAGATTACGGGCCTCCTATAGCTGCTGCCAGGCCCCTAATCTGCCATAGGCCCCTATATACCGCCTCCTCATGCTGCTGCCAAGTCCAGAGTCTGTCATGGGTCCCTGTACGGCCTCCCATTGCTGCTGTCTCCATCGCCACACTCTGCCATGTGCCACTTTCAGGTCTCCTCACACTGCTGGTGTGTTGAATTTTTTGACATAGGGTGCTGGCAGATTACGGGCCTCCTATAGCTTCTGCCAGGCCCCTAATCTGCCATGGGCCCCTGTACCGCCTCCTCATGCTGCTGCCAGGTCCACAGTGTCTCATGCCATGTGCCACTTTCAGGTCTCCTCCCACTGCTGGTGTGTTGAATTTTTTGACATAGGGTGCTGGCAGATTACGGGCCTCCCATAGCTGCTGCCAGGCCCCTAATCTGCCATTGGCCCCTATACCGCCTCCTCATGCTGCTGCCAAGTCCAGAGTCTCTCATGGGTCCCTGTACGGCCTCCCATTGCTGCTTTCTCCATCGCCACACTCTGCCATGTGCCACTTTCAGGTCTCTTCACACTGCTGGTGTGTTGAATTTTTTGACATAGGGTGCTGGCAGATTACGGGCCTCCTATAGCTGCTGCCAGGCCCCTAATCTGCCATAGGCCCCTATATACCGCCTCCTCATGCTGCTGCCAGGTCCAGAGTCTCTCATGGGTCCCTGTACGGCCTCCCATTGCTGCTGTCTCCATCGCCACACTCTGCCATGTGCCACTTTCAGGTCTCCTCACACACTGCTGGTGTGTTGAATTTTTTGACATAGGGTGCTGGCAGATTACGTGCCTCCCATTGCTGCTGCCAGGCCCGTAATCTGCCATGGGCCCCCGTACCGACTCCTCATGCTGTGACGTTGCAACAAGGTGGAATTCAACCCTACATATGTTAGACCGCCTTTACGAACAGCAAAAGGCCATCACAGATTTCCTGATGTTAAAAGCGGATAAAGGTACTCCCTGTGTAACTTAGATGTCAGCCATTGGCAGCTCATGCGTGACACCTGCGCTTGCTCAGGCCCTTTGAGGAGGCCACGCTATTCGTGAGTCGGCAGGACTATGGGATGAACGACGTCATTCCTCTGTTGCACGTCCTGGAACAAATGCTGTTAACAATGGCTGGTCAGGGTGCGGTAGACGTGGCGCACAGATCTCAACGCCACATGACCCCTGTGGGGGCAGGACAGGAAGAAGAGGAGGAGGTAGAGGAGGACATTGGTGCTCAGGAATTATTGAGTGAAATGGGTGGTTTTTCCACTCAGCGGACAGGAGTGGAGGAGCAGGAGCATCTGGTAGAGGAGGAGGAAGAGGAGACAGAGGACCCAGACGCACCGTGGCAGTATGCTGTGGAGATGGAGGCAGGGAGTCCCTCGCATTCCTTGGCACAAATGGCCCATAGCATGCTCGCTTGCTTGCGTAGCGACAGCCGAATAATAACCATCAGACAGAGGGATGACTTTTGGCTGTCCACCTTGTTGGACCCTCGCTACCGTTCAAAAATGGTGGCCTTTTTCACACCTGCTGAGAGGGAGGCCAAAATAACGTACTATAAAAACCACCTATGTAGTCAGCTGGTCTCTGCCTGTCTGCGCCAACGTCCATCCTCAGACACTGTGTGCCCTGTGCGCTCGCGTTCCGCTGCCATGGCAGCAGGGGAGGGGTGGGGTGGTAGGAGCAGTGGCAGCTCCACCAGCAGCAGCTGCCTCAGTCTGCAGTCGATGATGAGTAGCTTTCTTCACCAGCGCAGTGAGGAAACTACTAACCAGCCGCAGCAGCAGCAGCATCAGGTGGACCTGGAGCAGGACCTCAAACAACAGGCTTAGGCCTACTTGGACAGCACCCTGCCAACCGAGGTAGACAATCCCGTTGACTACTGGGCAACGAAACTTGACCTTTGGCCCCAACTAGCTGAATTTGCCCTTGAAAGGCTGTCATGCCCGGCCAGTAGCGTGGCATCGGAGCGCGTGTTTAGTGCGGCAGGAGGTATTGCAACTCCGCGGAGGACACGACTGTCCACCCAAAGTGTGGAGAGACTCACGTTTGTGAAAATGAATCATGCGTGGATTAGTCTGGATTTCAAACCACCAGTTCCTGACACAACTGACTAAATCCGCCATGAATCATGCCCCAAACATGTGCCACTTTCAGGTCTCCTCACACTGCTGGTGTGTTCCATTTTTTGTCATAGGGTGCTGGCAGATTACGGGCCTCCCATAGCTGCTGCCAGGCCCCTAATCTGCCATGGGCCCCTATACCGCCTCCTCATGCTGCTGCCAGGTCCAGAGTCTCTCATGGGTCCCTGTACGGCCTCCCATTGCTGCTGTCTCCATCGCCACACTCTGCCATGTGCCACTTTCAGGTCTCCTCACACTGCTGGTGGGTTCCATTTTTTGTCATAGGGTGCTGGCAGATTACGGGCCTCCCATAGCTGCTGCCAGGCCCCTAATCTGCCATGGGCCCCCGTACCGACTCCTCATGCTGCTGCCAGGCCCGTAATCTGTCATGGGCCCCTGTTGTCGCTTGTTGGCATATTCCGCTCGTTCAGATGCTCCTTCTCCTGCTACTCCTCTTCACGGATTCCGTCAGCAGTCTTTCTTGGAATCCGTTTCCAAGAGACAACAGTTTGCGAGCACGCACCCGACGGTGCAGAAGCTGAACGTCCTCCTGTCCAAGTTGCTGCTGCCAGGCTCGTAATCTGTCATGCGCCCCTGTACCGCCTCCTCATGCTGCTGCCAGGTCCAGAGTGTGTCATGTGCCCCCGTACCGACTCCTCATGCTGCTGCCAGGCCCGTAATCTGTCATGGGCCCCTGTACCGCCTCCCCATGCTGCTGCCAGGTCCAGAGTGTGTCATGGGTCCCTGTACGGCCTCCCATTGCTGCTGCCAGGCGCGTAATCTGCCATGGGCCCCCGTACCGACTCCTCATGCTGCTGCCAGGCCCGTAATCTGTCATGGGCCCCTGTACCGCCTCCTCATGTTGCTGCCAGGTCCAGAGTGTGTCATGGGTCCCTGTACGGCCTCCCATTGCTGCTGTCTCTATCGCCACACTCTGCCATGTGCCACTTTCAGGTCTCCTCACACTGCTGGTGGTTTCCATTTTTGTCATAGGGTGCTGTATGGCCTCCCATTGCTGCTGCCTCCACCGCCACACTGTGGCTCCACACTCTGGTTTTGGCCCCGTGACTGCCCAAATGAGTGAAGTGTGCGGTGATTCTAAGATCGACGGCACTCGTCTGCATGTCATACTGACTGACAGTATTATTTCTCTTCCCCAGCAGACTCCAAGGGCATTTAAATTAAAGGTACAGTGTTCTGCACTAATATTAAGTCTCTCTGAAGCCTAGAAACACCCTTTGTTAAGTTAAATTCACAGCGAATATATTCGACTCGAATCGAAATTTTTCCACGAATTCGCCGAATCAGTCGAATCGAATTTTTGAATACTTCGCTCATCTCTAGTTATAACTGTGGGGGATGAACTGATGGAATTGATAAATGTCTATTCAGAGGCATGATAGGCTTCCCTGAAGAGATAAGCTTTCAGGGATAGCATAAAGGTAGCCTTAGTAGGGGATAGCCAGACAGATTGAGGTAGAGAGTTCCAGAGGATGGGAGAGATAGCAAGGGAGTGAACTATGTGCTTGGTGGTTTCATTGGTTAAAAAGGGGCAAATTTTAGAGATGTTATTTAGGGGAAGTTTACAAGTTTTTGACAGCAGTTGGATTAGGTCAGAGTCTAGGATTACACCTAGTACTTTGGCATGAGGGGAGGGACTGATAGTTGTATTAATGATCTTGATGGAAAAGTCATGTAGGAGTATCAAGTGGGAGGGAATATTATCAGCTGGGTTTTAAAGATATTTCGTTTAAGGAAGTGGTGCGACACCAATGCTAATATGTCAGTTAGTAATGCGAGAGGAGACTGAAGGAGTGAAGTGAGGAGTAGAGAGATAGATTTGGGTGTCACCAGCATAGAAGTTGTATTTAAAGCCATGAGAGGTTATCAGGTAACCAAAAGAGGTGGAGGGGATGGAGAAGAGAAAGGGTCCAAGAACAGAGCCTTGGGGGACCCCTACAGAAAGAGGAAGTGGAGAGGAGGAGAGAGGGTTATAGGTAAAACTGAAGGGCCACTGTGAAAGGAGGAGAACCAGGATAGAGCTTAATCTCAGAGACCAAGGCAATGGAGTTTATTGAGAAGGAGTGGGTGGTCAACAGTATCAGAGGCCACAGAGAGGTCTAGTAGTAAGAGTATGGAGTAGTGGCCATACTCTTAATAGTGAGTTTTAATAGGGCAGATTCTGTGGAGTGCTGTGAGCAAAAGCCAGACTGTAGAGAGAGGGAGATATTGAAGATGTGAGTGAGAAAGCATAGGATAAAAGAAGAGGGTGACCGTAGTAGTTGTGGGGGAACAGAATCCAAGGGACAATTGGTTAGGTGGGCATCTGTGAACAGTTTGGTAACCTCTTCAGTAGTAGCCAGGACAAAAGAGGAAAGTGTTGACTGTACTGTTGGACAAGGTATGTTAAGTGGGGAAGATATCTGTATAGTGGATGTGTCCTCACGTATTGCATCAATCTTGTCTTTGAATTGACTGGCAATCTCTTGGCAGTGAGTGAGTTAGTGGATAAAGGAGGTGGAGGACAAAGCAGGAAGTTAAAAGTAACAAAGGACCGATGAGGACTGGATGATAAGGTATTACAAAAAGACACAAAGTTTGACAGTATGGAGGGAGGAATGGTATTTTAGGAGGGCAAATTTATACAGGGTGAAGTCTTGCAGGGATTTGGTATTATGCCACTGTCAGGAATGGACTCAGCACTGGTGGTGGGACTCACCTGCCGTGTGGGCTGCAGTACCAGGGCTGACCAGCGGGTGCTCTCAGCAGCCAGAAGCTCACTCCTGCAGTCAGCCAACACCTGAAGCTGATTGCAGGAAGTGTATTTAAGGAACGACCAGGCCTGTGATCAGGGCCTTGATGTATGTTTCCCATGAGCCCCTGTACCTGGTATCCTGTGTTCCTGCCTCGTTGCTGACCATGCTTTGATCCTGACCTCTGCAGACCGTCTCCTGTTGAACCCCTGGCTTGCCTGACCATCCTTCTGCCTGATCCTCGGTACCGCGCTGCCCGCTACCTGCTGAACCTGGCTTGTGACCCCGACCATTCTCTGCTTGCTCCTCCTGTACCACGTTGCCCGCACGATACCGACCCGGCCTGTCTGACTACGCTTACTTCACCCGACGATCCATCCATCCCGCACGGATCACCTTTAGTAAGTCTGCCTGCCTCTTATCATCAGGCTCTGTTCCTGCACTCCCCTGCCAGTACTCTCTACCACAGCCGGACGCACTTATAGGTCGCGACCTGGTTCCAGTCTGCACCAAGTCCATCCCCACCATCAGGGGCCCAGGTGAATAGCAGGCTGGAACTTAGACCCCGTGCCCTGAGGAAATCCGTGCTGTGGGCTGCTATAGACACCGCCAGGCGGCACCTGACAGTACCTTACGGCCTGCCTGACCATTCCACCTCTCCAGCCTGACTATGCCTGTGTTCCTGAAGCTACTTCCCTGTGTCAGTCCACACATTTCTGGTCATACCCGGATCCCTAACAGCCACATTCAACCAAGAGCACAACGTCTCTAGAGATTTCTGGTCTTATCAGTTTGCAGGGTTGTAACGGTCAGGGCCTGATTGTTTGTGTATTTAGGGGACAAAGTGCATCCAGTGTGGATGAGAGTGAACTGTTGTACACAGAGGTGTACAAGGTCAAGGGTGTTACCTTTGGAGTGAGTGGACATGTGTGTCCATTGCGTTAAGTCAAAAGATGAGGTTAAGTTGAGAATTTGATATCAATAGATATATTCTAGTATTTTCTGGGTCACTAAATGCATAAGACACAGGAAATTAACATGTATTGCAGCAATGTGTCAATACACACAATAGTGATCTTAAGCCATCACAGCTGTGGGTGTCCAGGTCTCTGGGAGACATCACTTCCACAGAGGCCAACATAGTATAAATATGAAGACACGTACTGCTAGTTCTGAAAGACGTAGTAATGAAGTTTGTTGATCCAGCAGAAATGAGGAAACTCCACTTCATATTTATACCATATTGTAGCGATGAACTAAATATGCCTTTTTCACCCTTTATTGTTACCACTTTTCAGAACAATGATTGCAGATCAATACACACACAAACACACATGAACACACTTTATTCAGAATGACTACACAATATTAAAGCAGAACTCCATGAAAATGTTTTTTCTCTCATGTAATGGAGCTGTGCCCGCACTGCATAGGTTAACTGCTTGTTTTGCCCAGGGGCACACCGAAAGGTAATAATTACCTGATCCTTCGATTCTCTTGGAAAATAGCACCCCCCCATGTCCAGTGGTGGACTGTTCCTGCTGTCCTCATATCCAGAGTCAGGAACGGTCCATTCACAAGACTACTAGCATGTGGGGGGGGGGGAGCGACAGAGACCTATCTTGTGCTCAGAGGATCAGCAGACTCGGCAAGTACATCTTGCTCTCCTCAACCCTAGACAAAAACAAGCAGTTAACCCTTGAAATGTGGCCACAGCCAAACTACAGGGGAAAAAAAAATATGTCTTTCCTGGAATTCTTCTTTAACAAATATTCACTAACCTCTTGCTGCTTGACAAAGAAGGCATCAATGAGATTTCTTTGATCATTAACATCCAACTGATCCTTGTACTTGGTGAAGGTTCCTGTAATGAACCGACGCATCTCAATGAGATTTCGATCCACAGTTTTATGACTTCCTGGTATCCATCGCATCACAGATTGATAGGTATTGTACAACTGGAGGAGACAAAAAAGAAAAAAGGTGAAATAGTGGAAAGAAAACGTGAATAAAAAAAGGAGAAGGAGAATTGGTAACTTTAATATCCCACACACAAATAAAAGCAGCTCTGCAGTCATCAACACATAAATGAATGTAATTTTAACACAAAACTGTTTAAGCGACTTGAATGTGACTTGGCATCAGCCTCTTGCAGAGCAGAGCTAAAAAAGGGGGAAGCAACACAAGGAGCCAGTCAGATGTACTGAAGTGCTCATGTCAATTGCTGCTAATAGTGAAGAAGTTAATTGCTTGTGGCTGGTATATAGTAGTACTGTGATGATGCATCTTGTTTACAATCCTGATGAAGTCATTCAGTGAAATGCATAGAGTGAGGTTTAGAAGGTGATATTATTCTGTTGGTTCCCAGTATCTATTCTGAGTATGAGGACAAGCTCGGGATTTACTGTTAATAGAACTCAAGGTAGCTAAAGCTTTCATGTTGCGATGGAACCCTACGGAGATGACAGTCTTCCAATGCTTTCATGCTGTTTATCATAGTGATTGCTGCACTTTTATAACATATACATACCATAATTACATGTTTTTATAATTTTCTTAATAAAGCAGTATTACGTTATTGGAGTGTTTTTACGTTTACTGTGTATCCCTCCCACATTGAGATATGAAGACTGAGTTGGAATGATGGAAAAGAGATCTTTGAAATAAAAGGGTATTGCTATCAAGATAATGTTTTCCTATGATAGATCTGGAGACCATGTTAAAAATGTGCAAAGGTGGTGGTGGAAAACACAGTTGGAGGACATTTCATATGAATTTCCCAATTTTGTGGATAATTTACCAAGTTAAGCTACATTTGCACAGGCGGCTTGCCATGGTGCAAATGGCAGCAGCAGCAGGATTCTTCTGATTCACATTTCTGTGTTTGCCACCTGTGAATGGCTAGCTTTGTGTGTGTCCAGCAGCATCCAGCACAGGTAATCCCTTTCTGTGCAAACAGCCACGGATAGCTGCAGCTGCCTGGCATTAAAGTGTTCAGGCTCGGTGGCGAAAGCTAGCCACTTACAAGTGGCAAAATCAGCATTCGGAATCAGCAAATTTCCACCACTGCTATTCACACTCGTCGAAGGTTTTACCCTCTTCATGACTGGCATTTGTTGCTATTCAGCACTGTGTTACTTTAACTGACAATTGTGCAGACAGGCAGCACTGTACCCCACATTAAAGTTATATCATTTTTTTCACACAAATAGAGGGTTTTTTTATGGTATTTGATCACCATGGTTTTTTTTTATATTTTATGATATAAACGGAAAAAAAAACAAAAAGTTTGAAAACAAACAATAGTTTCTATTTTCTGTTATGAAACATATCCAATTAAAAAAAATGTTTAAAAAATCTAATTTCTTCATATATTTAGGCCAAATTCTGCTATGTCTTTGGCAAAAAAAATCCCAATGAGTGTATATTAATTAGTTTGTGTGAAAGTTATACAGTCTACAATCTATGGTATATATATTTTAAAATGTATCATTCCTGTTGTACCGACTACCTATCTAATTTCTTGAGGCCCTGAAATGCCAGGACAGTACAAATACCCTCATAATTACCCCTTTTTGGAAAGTGGACAGTTTGCGGTTTTTAGTAAGAGGCATTAAAGTTGTAATGTTTTGTTACAATTGTTTGGAAAATTAAGAAATGCACTTTTTTGCAGCCCCTATCAGCGCACATCGGTGAAGAAAAATTACTTGATTCTATACCAGAAACTAAGAAAAATATTTTTTTTTTTAAAATATTTTTTTGTCTGTTTAGCAAAAAATAAAAAAACCCTCCAAAATAAAGCTATAATCGGTCTTAAAAAATATGATAAAAATGTAATACTGGTGCAATGTTACATAACTGTTCAATTGTCATTCAAAGTGTGCTGAAAGCTAAAAATTGGCCTGGGCAGGAAGGGGGTGAAAATGTCCAGTGTCAAAGTTGTTAAACTTCTTCATCCTGTATAGAATACTATACATTATTTATTCCACACTGCTGCAGTCTGCACACTCTGCGGTGTATCCAGTATTCTACATCTCTCCATAGACCAGTCTCTCAACCTTTTCGAGACAGAGGAACCCCTAAGATAACTTTCAAGTCTCAGGGAACTACTGCTAAAAATGACTAAATCTACAACTCATAATACATCAGTGTGATAATCAGTGGGAAGAATGCTCCTTATACTTGTGGTTACTGGGAAGAATTACACCTTTAGAGATAGCTAAAAAGATCAATGGTGTCAGCGGGAACTTATCAGAGAGGCAGAAATTTCTCATCGATCAAGGAACCTCTAGCAACCTCTAGAGGAACCCTAGAGTTCCACTGAACCCTGGTTGAGAAACCCAGTTATAGACAGTATTGACAGTATAATGTACACTTAAATCTGCTACACTTCTCACCACTCCAATCTGTGCTAAGGACAGTCTATACATTAGAGTGGTGTATAGAGCAATATACGCTCTATATTGCACCACTCTACTTTTGTATACTCTGATGTACAAGGCAACATCGACACTGCTCCATTATAAATGTCAAAAATTTGAATCAATTTACCATGACCATGGGTGATGCAAGTAGTCTTATGTTTTCATTTATTAAACTCATTAATCTCAGGAATACTGGCTCTTCATAGTTAAAGCGATTGCCCAGTAAAATGGACACAATGATATTGGCCACAGCAGCATTCATTATCATGGTGTTTTCAAATGGTTTTCCTGAAATTATAATAAGTATTAGGATTGGAATAAATAGTATGATTAAAACACTTTTCATAAGGTATAATAATCTGTAGTCAGAATTACATTTTTTCTAAAAACACCCTAATAATTTTGATTTAAATTTTTTTTATATTTACACTTTAAAATTAAGTTATATAAAATCGTTATTTTACGAAGATGTATCACATTTATACCTATGACAATGGGGTAAGAAAGAATAAGTGTTTTCTAAACAACAAGTACAGCAGAAACTCTCAAATTCAACTCTTTGGTTAAAACTCTGAAAAGTGAGATGGAGGATTTATTCTTCTGATTCATTGAACTGCTACTTGTTAAATTTGATCTTGAGCTATTGGACACTGTAAACAGAGCACCAAAGAAAAGACAAATAAATATGCAAAGGAGCCTACAGCTCCACCTGCACACTGAGTTAAACAGTACTGTGTACTCCAGCTGCTAGCATAAAACTCACTGTGTGAATGCATAAGAGGGATTGATTTATGAAAGGCAAGTAGACTGTATACTTTGCAAGTGCAGTTGCACTCTGCAAGTATAGTTGCTTCAGAGCTTAGTAAATGAGGAAAAAAATGCACAATCAAGAAAAATAAAAACATATTTTTGCTTGCACATGATTGGATGATAAAAGTCATCAGAGCTTCAGCTCATTTCCTAAGCTCTGGAGCAACTGCACAGTCTATTGTAGAGCAGCTACACAGTTACTTGCAAAGTGCACAGTCTATTTGCATTCATATATCAACCCCAGTGTGTTGTGACTGCTGACTACACCCTTTAAAGTGATAGTAAAGGTTTTTGTTTTAAAAGGATTAGTCAGCTCTACGGAAAAAGAGAATATTTATGCAGCTAGCAAGTAAGGTAAGGCGGGAGTTGGTCTTTCCGGGATTTTTTTCAGAAAAATGGGAAAGGTAGCTTGGAACAAAATTAGAGGTACAACAATGGAATAAAATAATTAATTGTATACATGAGGTGACAGATATGAGCACAGTAGAAATGAACTATAAATGTCTGACAAGATGGTATATTACACCGAGTGTGGTGCAGCAGGCAGCAGGTCGATGCATCATCTCCGTGTTGGAGAGGTTGTGAAAAAAAGGCGCAATGGCACACATTTGGTGGGACTGCCCAAAAATACAAGAGTATTGGAAGGAAATAATTCAGGGCATTCAGGAAATCAGTGGGAATATTATACAAAGAGATCTGTGGATGTGTTTATTTTTTTTAGAGTCTGTAGCTACTAACAGTAAAAATGGGATATTATATAATCTGCTTAGTGCAGCCAAGGGCCTAATCCCAAAGTTCTGGCAACTATTGGAACCACCTAGAATGAAGGATTGGTTAATTAGAGTGGAAAATATCTTTAGGATGGAGGAGCTGTGTCATGTAGTGGAAGATAAAAAGGAAGAACTGGAGATAGTGTGGGGTTGCTGGCTAGAATTTAAAACATCTAAGAGATATTTGCAATGGATCGGGAGTTAGGAGGAGAAAGATTTAGAGAAAACTTGATGAAGTACATGAAGAGTGAAAATGGGTGAGATAAGGAAAGGGATACAGATAAGGACAGATAAATACAGTAGGAGATAAAATGAAGTTGTTTAAGTTAAGTAAGATATGGACCGGGGTAATTTTGTGGATGGGAATATGCGGGAGGTGGGGAGGTAAGAAAGTATGATATTGGTGTATATTAATTTTAATGGGTGGGAGCACTCTTTTGTATTTGAAAAATTAAAAAAAAAACCTCCTGTCCCGTTTTTATTGCTGTTTGTCAAAAGAATTTACAAGAGACAAACCTCCAAAAGATTTAAACTTCTTCACCAAATATTCACACTCTTCATTAATCTTGTTTTCAATGGTTTTCTTCCCCATCCCAAAATCTCTTAGTGTTGAAATAGTAAACCGTCTCATCACTTTCCAATTGTCACCATGAGAAAATATAATACCTAAAAGGAAACTAGATAAACAAAAAATACATAAGGCAAGTAATGAATAAGTTATGCCATGCCTCTCTTTTTTCCTATAGTCGTATTTTTTAGGACAGCTTAGGGCTAAGTTCACTAAAAATGCAATCATTCATTTCAGTATGCAAAGTATGCCCACCAGTTAGTAGTATTAATAATCTTCCAAGAGAGATCACAGCACTCCCTCAGACATTACCTCTTTTATTTTCTACCAGAAGGCCATTACCATATTGGTTCAGATATCATATCACATCAGCACTCAAATGATTTAGGTTTGCTTGTGCATAAATGACAAGGATGTATTGATGTGTGTTTGTATGTTTAACATTTATGGAGCAACCAAACAGTTTAACTGGTTTGTCAGCCTGAATATCAACATCATGCTGCTCTTAAAGCAGGAAGTCATTAATTTATTGGTAATTTTACTACTGCCAGCTAAGTAATTATTTCCTGTTGTGCAGGTTGCACAGTATCATTGGTCAGTAAAATGTTGGTGGCTGCCGGCATCTTAGCAACCACTATACTGTTGCCTTGTAAACAAGCGGACAGGCATCACTGACCAAATATGGTGAGGATGTCAGACAGCTCTCAGGCCCATTGATTACATTCAGTTGGAAGCTGTCATATGGGATATGGAGTTCGTCAAGATCAGATTGTTGTGCATAGTCACTGTACTTTTCTTTCGCTAGGTCATCTGGATCATTGCTCATCATTTGATGAAGATCTGCATTGCTTGATGACATCATTTACATTGTAGGAGTGGGGGGTGAAGGTTGGAGGATGAGGCTGTTCCTCATTAACATAGGAATAAGGTGCTTGCAAGGGAGCTTCCCTTGTAAGCACCTTATCCCTTGCCTGGCTGAGGACATATGGTGTGGTATGGTTCAGGAAGGTTGTTTTTTTTGGAAGAAATCCACACTTAAAATCCATACCAGGCCCAACAGGTCATTGGTTGTTATGGTACATTATAGATGATGATGGATGATGATGACAGTTGGAAGGACCAAAGCACTCAGTCCTCACAGCATCTTCAGCTGCTAGGATGGGTCTGGTAAGGATTGGGGAGTCAACCCCTTGCTTTTTTCTTGTTTTTTTGCATAGAGTCCATACTTCAAATCCATACATGACTCAACAGGTCATTGGTTGTTATGGTAGACTATATCATCCAATGGCCCTGCAGCTGCCAACGCCCTACAACTGATTATGTTATTGGTTGAAAAATGCAAGCACGCAGCCCTTACCGCCTCTTCAGCTGCCAGGATGCAGGGTGACTTTTTTTTCCTTTTTTGTGGACTCTCCCTTACAATCCATACCAAAGCAGCTAGGATAAGGGTCTGGTATAGATTAAGGGAATCCAAACCAAGGAAACCCACCTGGGAAAGGTTTACTGGCAATTTAAGTGGGATTTTATGTGAATGTCACTTTTGCTTGCATACATTGTGAAGGTGTGTCTCTTCACAGGCAGGTTTAGGGCAACCCCCAGGCATGTTATTTAGGAAAAAAAAAACTAATCTTTTATTTGCATTCGTGCATGTCCCACCTGGCACTCCCCCACTTTCCAAGCCCTTTGTTTGACAATCCCTTGCCTATTAGCCTTAAGAATGTCTAGAATTATTTTTTACAATTTGTCTCCCTTTGACTTTAATAGGGTTCAGATTAATGCTGAAACTTCAGTACAGTTCAACAAAACCCCCATGAACCAAACTCTGGTATGCTCAGCTCATCCCTAGTCATCAACTTCAATGATCTTTTCAGATATACCTTATTAGATTGTATGTAACACATTCCTTTTAAGGATGCAGATGGCTCAGTGTACAGTAAAATAAATGAATACATATGTTCTACATTTTGTGGAACTGTTATTTAATTAAAGTGGAATTCCAGCCATAACTTAACACTAAACCTACTCCCACCCCCATGGGAATGCAGTCCACACCAATTTGTCCTACCTCTCCAAACACAACTGTTGCCTTAATAAAAAGGACACCACACAATAATTTTGACATAAATTGGCCACAACACTTTTATTGGCTTTTAAATAAAATAAAATCTTTAAAGAACACTTCATCTACATTAAATAGAAGATATCACTTCCAAGATTTCTTAGCCATAAGGACTAGAGATGAGCGAATCGAACCAGGCGAAGTGGAATTCGATACGAATTTCAGGAAAAATTTGATTCGCGTCGAATCCGAATATTAGCCTACTTCGGGTGCGCGAATCGGATTTTTCCCGATCAGCCAGCAAAAGTGTCCCTGCAGAGAGCTCCGCTATTTCTGACAGTTCCTTCACATGTACAGCGGTTGAAACATTGTATCTATTTGTTTCCATTTAGGATACAGATGTTTTTATTCGGAAACAGATACAATGTTTCAACCGCTGTACATGTGAAGGAGCTGTCAGAGAACTGTCAGAAATAGAGGAACTCTGCAGATACACTTTTTGCCGGTTTGGAATTCTTATTTTCATCCTACTTCTTCTTCTTCTTCCTCTTCTTCATCCTCATCCTCTTCTTCTTCGTCTGAGGATGAGGATGAGGATGAAGAAGAAGAAGTAGGATGAAAATAAGAATAATTCCAAGCCGGCAAAAAGTGTATCTGCAGAGCTCCTCTATTCTGCAGATACACTTAGAGGAGCTCTGCAGATACACTTTTTGCCGGCTTGGAATTATTCTTATTTTCATCCTACTTCTTCTTCTTCTTCCTCTTAATCCTCATCCTCATCCTCTTCTTCTTCTTCTGAGGATGAGGATGAAGAAGAAGAAGAAGAAGAAGAAGAAGTAGGATGAAAATAAGAAGAATTCCAAGCCGGCAAAAAGTGTATCTGCAGAGCTCCTCTAAGTGTATCTGCAGAATAGAGGAGCTCTGCAGATACACTTTTTGCCGGCTTGGAATTCTTCTTATTTTCATCCTACTTCTTCTTCTTCTTCCTCTTCATCCTCATCCTCATCCTCTTCTTCTTCTTCTGAGGATGAGGATGAAGAAGAAGAAGAAGAAGAAGAAGTAGGATGAAAATAAGAAGAATTCCAAGTCGGCAAAAAGTGTATCTGCAGAGCTCCTCTAAGTGTATCTGCAGAATAGAGGAGCTCTGCAGATACACTTTTTGCCGGCTTGGAATTATTCTTATTTTCATCCTACTTCTTCTTCTTCTTCTTCATCCTCATCCTCAGAAGAAGAAGAAGAGGATGAGGATGAGGATGAAGAGGAAGAAGAAGAAGAAGTAGGATGAAAATAAGAAGAATTCCAAGCCGGCAAAAAGTGTATCTGCAGAGCTCCTCTAAGTGTATCTGCAGAATAGAGGAGCTCTGCAGATACACTTTTTGCCGGCTTGGAATTCTTCTTATTTTCATCCTACTTCTTCTTCTTCTTCCTCTTCATCCTCATCCTCATCCTCTTCTTCTTCTTCTGAGGATGAGGATGAAGAAGAAGAAGAAGAAGAAGAAGTAGGATGAAAATAAGAAGAATTCCAAGTCGGCAAAAAGTGTATCTGCAGAGCTCCTCTAAGTGTATCTGCAGAATAGAGGAGCTCTGCAGATACACTTTTTGCCGGCTTGGAATTATTCTTATTTTCATCCTACTTCTTCTTCTTCTTCTTCATCCTCATCCTCAGAAGAAGAAGAAGAGGATGAGGATGAGGATGAAGAGGAAGAAGAAGAAGAAGTAGGATGAAAATAAGAAGAATTCCAAGCCGGCAAAAAGTGTATCTGCAGAGCTCCGCTAAGTGTATCTGCAGAGCTCCGCTATTTCTGACAGTTCTGTGACATTCACTCCATACAGCGGTTGAAACATTGTATCTATTTGTTTCCATAAATGGAAACAAATAGATACAATGTTTCAACCGCTGTATGGAGGGAATGTCACAGAACTGTCAGAAATAGGCTATTTCTGACAGTTCTGTGACATTCCCTCCATACAGCGGTTGAAACATTGTATCTATTTGTTTCCATAAATGGAAACAAATAGATACAATGTTTCAACCGCTGTATGGAGTGAATGTCACAGAACTGTCAGAAATAGCCTATTTCTGACAGTTCTGTGACATTCCCTCCATACAGCGGTTGAAACATTGTATCTATTTGTTTCCATAAATGGAAACAAATAGATACAATGTTTCAACCGCTGTATGCAGGGAATGTCACAGAACTGTCAGAAATAGCGGAGCTCTGCAGATACACTTAGCGGAGCTCTGCAGATAGATACAGCGGTTGAAACATAGGCTATGTTTCAACCGCTGTATGGAGTGAATGTCAGAGAACTGTCAGAAATAGCCTATTTCTGACAGTTCTCTGACATTCACTCCATACAGCGGTTAAAACATAGCCTATGTTTCAACCGCTGTATCTATCTGCAAAGCTCCGCTAAGTGTATCTGCAGATACACTTAGAGGAGCTCTGCAGATACACTTTTTGCCGGCTTGGAATTCTTCTTATTTTCATCCTACTTCTTCTTCTTCTTCTTCATCCGCATCCTCATCCTCAGAAGAAGAAGAAGAGGATGAGGATGAAGAAGAAGAAGAAGAAGAAGAAGAAGAAGAAGAAGAAGAAGTAGGATGAAAATAAGAAGAATTCCAAGCCGGCAAAAAGTGTATCTGCAGAGCTCCGCTAAGTGTATCTGCAGAGCTCCGCTAAGAAATAGCGAAGCTCTGCAGATACACTTTTTGCCGGCTTGGAATTCTCCTTCTTCTCATCCTTCTTCTTCTTCTCATCCTTCTTCTTCTTCTCATCCTTCTCCTTCTTCTCATCCTTCTTCTTCTTCTCATCCTTCTCCTTCTTCTCATCCTTCTTCTTCTCATCCTTCTTCTTCTCATCCTTCTCCTTCTTCTCATCCTTCTTCTCATCCTTCTCCTTCTTCTCATCCTTCTTCTCATCCTTCTCCTTCTTCTCATCCTTCTCCTTCTTCTCATCCTTCTCCTTCTCCTTCTTCTCATCCTTCTCCTTCTCCTTCTTCTCATCCTTCTCCTTCTCCTTCTTCTCATCCTTCTCCTTCTCCTTCTTCTCATCCTTCTCCTTCTCCATCTTCTCATCCTTCTCCTTCTCCTTCTTCTCATCCTTCTCCTTCTCCTTCTCCTTCTTCTCATCCTTCTCCTTCTCCTTCTTCTCATCCTTCTCCTTCTTCTCATCCTTCTCCTTCTCCTTCTTCTCATCCTTCTCCTTCTCCTTCCTCATCTCCAAGGGCATTTAAATTAAAGGTACAGTGTTCTGCACTAATTTAAAGGCTCTCTGAAGCCTAGAAACCCTTTTTATAAGTTAACTTCGTAGCGAATAAATTCGCATCGAATCAAATTTCTTCCTGAAATTCGGCGAATCAGCCGAATCGAATTTTTGAATAATTCGCTCATCTCTAATAAGGACGCAAGCAAATTAAACTACATAAAAAAAATGGAGTGGCCTACCCCAAACCCTCAGCCATTTCAACAATATTCTGCAACCCTAAATTGAAATTATCCAGGCCTATAGTGGAAAGGTAGATAATATCTTGCCTGTAAAGGCCAGGAATATCTCCTAAGTCAAAATGATGAAAGGAGAACCCACCTATAAGAGGAATTCATTTTTCAATAGAATGGTGG
The DNA here is from genome assembly GCF_062004578.1 of Staurois parvus. NCBI lineage: Eukaryota > Metazoa > Chordata > Amphibia > Anura > Ranidae > Staurois > Staurois parvus. The sequence continues at coordinate 5,023,583 of NW_028318186.1, read as the reverse complement.
ATATACCTTCTAATTTTCTCAAAATCTTTGAACCTGGGACAAAATAACAATATTAACCTAAAAACTATTTCAGAATAAACAACTGTTGCATTTGCAGATGCCATTTTAAAATGATGAAGATCACGCTTATTCTTGTAAATCAAATCTAGAGTTCTCATATGACCCACATCATTACCTTCAAGATGTCTAATCAATATACAAAGGGAAGTCCAAATGAAATACAACTGAGAAAGTTAATATAAATTAGACCAATGGAGACCTCTGTCTCCTTTCCACAATATGGTGAAAAATTCTGGATTCAATTTCAAATTGTCGGAACAATGCTGTGCCCAAAAAACATAAGAATGTCTGAAAAGACAAAAACTGAGACCAAATTAACAAAACATTTTTAAGTTCACTACTCAACCTAATGTGGGAAAACAGGGATTTAAAATTTGCAGTGGCTAAATAAAGTCTTCTCAAAAAAAATCTGCCAACTAGCATTATTCTGCAGGCAAAGGCCAAAATATCTAAAAAAAAGACAATCTCTTTTAACAACACCTTCTTTCACCTAATCATAAAATTGATTAAACACTTAGCCTTTGAAGTCTTATCCAATGGCAATCTAAATTCCATCAAAGCAGTGTCTATATGAATACTAAGGAACTACAATTATGAAGGAGGAAACGTTTTTTCTCCTCAGCAAGTGGAATTCCAAAAATGACTCATAAGAATAAACACTAATAACTTTAACAAATAAAAACAAATGAAAGAATTAGCATCCTTTTGGAAATGAAAGATGGTGACTTATTCTAAAAGAGTTAGACTCTTTCTTAAGAACTACTCCTACAGGGGAAATGCTAAAATTTTTAAAGGACGGGGATAAAAAGGGCCTGCAATGCGGCCTTCAGGATGTTTTTTTTTCCTAGCAACTTCAGGGTACTCAACAGCTGCATTCAAATTGTTCACAACCCACAATATTACAACCTACAGCGAAAAATACCGGAAGTTTAAAACCATATGAAAAAACACCAATTAAGAATTGTGCTATCTTCTGATTTGGGTACAGGTCCAACCATTGGTGCATATTTACCACTTTCATTGAGTGCATAGCAGAAGCCCTTTTTGTAAGGAGAAACATTGCTATTAGGAGGCAATTGCTTAGACGTAGAAGCTTTCTGGGTTACGATTAAATTAAGCCAGATGCCCATGTCCATACCCCAGTTTAAGATTGGATTAATAGATATTTTCTGTCTAAAGGACTCATCATGCTAAAACTAACCTAAACCACCAAAATTTCTATAAGCTTCTAGCACATTCTCCAGGTGTTGAAACAATCCACAACACTTGTCTGGGTGTTTCTTTCTCCAAAAATGCTAACTAAAAAACAAAATGACTGAAGCTAATTGTGAAAAGACCTAGGTATAGGCCTGCATCTTTTGTCCTCTCCCCAGCTCTGCCAATTTCTTGTGGATGCTGGAAAAAATTCTTCGGAAGAGAGGTCTCCGGTACAGATGTTTTAACTGTGTTAGCATCAGGAGACAGAGGAAGGGTTAATGGAGGCTTTAGAAACTATTGCACTAACACATTTAGAAGGGTTAACAGAAGGAGCAGTAGAGGACTACACAGTAGAGGGGTTAACAGAAGGCGCCCCAGACTTATTGCAAAAAACTAGCTAAATTAAAAAAGGGATGCCATTAAATTACTGAGCATAACATGACTAAATACACCAGGTTGAACAGAAGGGGGCGCAAGAACACTGCCTTCATAGCCTGGCTGTTGCTGCCTACTTGACACACAGCTACTGGTCTTTCCTGACAGGAGGTGGACTGCGCCACAGATGGTGGGACTAGCGCCTCTCGTCCACTGCTGTATCACCTCACTGCCACAGGACTGGTGGGTCTTCAGGGCTTGGACACGCCAGCTTCCCCCTCTGCATCTTGCCACTATTCATGTGCCTCTGTTAAACACTGCTGCAGCCATTCCTCTTCAGCACTGGCCACCACCTTCTCAAGCATCCTTTTGACGAGCATCTTCATGGTCAGATAAGGCAAAGGAAAGTATTATAGCTCCTTTGCTTCCACTGACCAACAGCAAGAATTCCTGGGCAGTGGACTCTTCATATACTGAGTCAGATTAAATCCAGAAAATTCCAAGTAAGCAGAAAAGTCCAGATAAGCAGAAATATTTAAAGAGACAGTGCACCAAAATTGAATATCCATTTACAGCCATTAATTTTGAGAACAAAAAAATTCGGGGAAAAGACAGAAGCAATCCCAAGCAAGTATGCACAAATAAATTGTGCCCCTTTTTACATTCTAAACCTATTTTGTCTAACCCTGTAAAGAACTATGTGTATACTTACCAATTCTGAAGCCTCTCCAGTCCTGTCCCAGCATCAGCTGTCAGTGGTGATTTCTGTGTGCAGTTGGCACAGCTGACAATGGATGACCCATAGTAAGTTTATGGGTGACATAATTTCCCAAGAATTTCAATCAGTTGTCAGCTTTCTCTCTGCACACAGATGCCGCCAAGCGGTTTCAGAATAGGTGATCATACACCAGGGGCGGACTGACCATTTGAAAACTTGGGCACTGCCCGAGGGCCCGGGGTCAGTAGGGGGCCCCATGAGATGCCCCTGGTACCTTTTTCATAGGCTTTTTTGAGTTTGGGCAAGGACACAGGGGCCCCATGATCCCCTATTGCCCAGGGGCCCCATGAGTTGTCAGTCCGCCCCTGTCATACACACCTTTTCCTTAAAGTGTTAGAATAGGTTTAGAATTGGGGTGGGGGTAGATTTAGTGTTCCTTACATTATGACTTTAATGCCGTTTTAATGCATTCATGTGGAATTTGCTAAATATGGCAAGCTGAGAAACAAATGAATAAAACAGAGCCAGTAATATTATTCATAAGAACATTATATTCAAACTTTTTGTATAAAATATAAAGGTAAAATGAAATACCTTGTGACATTGAAGTGATGTGCATCTGCACAGACTTTCTTCTGATCTGGATCTCTCAGAGCAAAAAGTAGACATTGAAGGTGAAAAATGAGATGTATTTTTAGTTAGTTCATCTAATTACTACTTTGTTCAGTTAACAATTTATAAAAGGAACAATTTGACCATCCCAATCATCCTGCACTCAGATACATTGATGGTAACAGAAGCCAATTATTGATAATGAAAATACCCTCTGCACAATTATATAAGACAAAAAACACATAATATAGCCTTCAATTAGTGATGGGCCGAACACCCCCCTGTTCAGTTCACGGTTGACCAGTCCGAAAGTTCAACTGTGAACCTCGAACAGGGACAATTTACTGAATGGTATCTTACTGCATCTAAATATGTGGTAAAATACTGCTCAGCTACTAAAATACTGCATGAGTTATATTATTAAGTCATGCGGTATTTTAGTAGTGAAACTTTCTTTAATTTTTCAGCTGTCAGCAAGGTTCCCTGCTAAAAGCTGAATGTCAAAAGAATTGTTGGTATTGCCCGACAATAAAAAATTTTTTTCAAAAAGGCGTGAGGTCCCCCCTCCCATCCATACAAAGCCCTTTGGGTCTAGTATGGATTTTGAGGGGAATCCCCACACCAATTTTTTTTTCTAAATGTCCATACCAGACCCTTATCTGAGCATGCAGCCCAGCAGGTCAAGAAAGAGAGGGCCGAGTGAGCGCCGCCCTTCCTGAACCATACCAGGCCACATGCTTTCAACATGGGGGGGTGCTTTGGGGGGGAGGGCTCCCCTCCCAAAGCACCTTGTCCCCATATTGATGGGGACAAGGGCCTCTTCCCCACAACTAAGACCAGTGTTTGTGGGGGTCTGCGGGTGGGGGGCTTATCGGAATCTGGAAGCCCCCTTTAACAAGCCCCCCCATGTGAATATGGTACATGCTACCGCTACCCATTCACAAAAAAAGAAAAGTGTAGTAAACAATGACAGGAGACAGTCTTTGACAAGTCATTTATTAAAAACAAAAACTTTAAATGTTCCCCCGAAGTAGATCCAATAACAATCACGATGCCACTGCCGACTCGAAACAAAAAAGAAAACCCTGCTCCGCTCTCAATGCTGGCTCCAGTCATCTGACAGCTTCACCGGGATGACAGTTCTTAAATACTGTATGTCACAAGGCGGAAGGGTTACCTCTGCCCCCTTGTGATGTCATCATGCGCTGTGATTTGCCGAAGCATGGCACCTGACCTGTGGTGAATCACAATGCACTGTCAGGGCGCAGTGCATTGTAGGGCAGCTTACAATGTCAACTTGAACTTGAAGCCCATCACTACTTTCAATAAGCTGCTGCCTGCGCTTACATGTGTTCCCACATCCGCACAAAACATTTTTACTATTTAAGTGCTGTACAGCTGCATAAAACAATTGTGCACCCAAAACGTATTTAAAAAAAAAAAAAAAACCCTGGAATTTGTTTCACAATGTTGAATCTATACAATATATAAATAAACTTAAAAAAAAAAGTCACATGACTAGATACACCATGTAGGGGCAGAGCCTATAAAGTCATCACGTATACCTGGAAGTGGATGAATAGCTACATACTGGAGGCTGTTGATCTGAAATTCTCTTAAAGTGGAACTTTAGTCAGAAAATTTAGTCCTGTTGGATCACTTCAGGATGGCCTCTTTTGCAGGAATAGCTACGTAAAACATTAAAAATAAATGCTTATACTGTTTAAAAATCCAGTAATACACTGGATCACCCTGCTCTGAACATGTTCAGTTGCTCTCTATTTTGGCACTGTGCCCAGAGAAGGAGCAATGCTGGAGGCAATTTACAGCACACACTGATTTTGGTAGCATAATTATTAATATGGCATGTATGTTCCTTGCTAAAGAACATTTTATATCAAGTTGTTATGGGTAACATTCCACTTTAAGGGGGAAATTGCTTTTAGGGTGGCCTCTACTGTAATGCACCAGTTTGTAGTGCACTATAATATGCTAGTGCAATAATAAAAAGTGAATTTAATATAGTGGAAAGTGCCAATATGGTCTTTATTTTTTTTAGAGCTATATGTTGAAGAGTTACCCACTGGGAAGAAATTGGTTGCTTTAGTGGTCCTGAGGAACCATTCAGGAAGCAGTATGGTGATCATTCCTGAAGTGCCCAGGAGGTACTTCACCCCTTAATGGGGAAGGAGCATTAAGACCTATTTTTCCATATAGGTCAATATCTCTAGGTGACAGGTGGCGGAACACATGGAATTCACCGACACCAGCATCAACAGCATAACAGCAATCACATAAACGAGCCTGGCTACTCAGCACATGAGCAGTAGCTGGCAGCCAAAAACGTAATGACGTCACATCAATCAAGCCCGCCCTACGCGTTTCGTCATCGACTGGGACACCTCTTGAGTAAGTGCAATGAGTACCTAATAAAGGAATTGGTTTTTATAATATTGCACCATGAAGTCTTTCTGTTTCTCTCGAGTGCTTGGCATTTCCCCCTATGGATACGTTTGAAGGTGGTCCTTTACCTATTGGAGAAGTGGATTTTCGATTAACTACAAAGTTTTTCATCCTGTTATTTCGATCGATGAGGATTGGTGTGCTGCAGAGTTTCCGTTTCTGAAGATATATTTATGGATGATCTGCCATTATATTATCAAGGTTTTTTGGTGAAATTTTTCATATTCAGACACTTTTTTTGCACAAAAGTTTTTTGCACCTAAAAGTTTTTTATATTTTTTTGTGGTATTGGCATATATATATATTTTTTTCTGGACTTATGATTTGATGATTTCTTCATATATATTTATACACATTTACTAGCGCAAATTATTTATTTATTGGTACACTTTATATATGGTGATTTTTTGCAGCTGGTACATTATTAGTAAGTTATATAATTTTGACCATAGGCGCTATTATTAATTTTTCTTATTTTTGGTAAATAAAAATGCATTCATTTCTATCAGAAAAGCTAATTACCTCAATGCAATGTAGTTTGTTGCTTCAACTTAATTTCACCAGACATTGTCATAACTTAAAAAGCTTGATGCAAACTGTTGCGTTAATTTTTTTTGTTGAGCCAAAACATTATTTTTTAAAGTGTATAACATTTGCAGTACGTAGGTCAATGTTTGAAAATTTTGCACATATGATGGGCAAACACGCTGGACTTCTAATGTACAATTCCTGATTTATTTTATTTGTTTGCATTCATTGTTTAAATTGTATACATGCAACTTAGGTTTTGGGTGCACAATTATAATACTAGAAGCAGCAAAATTAACTACTGTAGACAGCAAGCAGAGTTCGAAAAAAAAAAATGGAAACCTCAAAAGAGGTCACTCCGATTTGCTGTGAAAGCATGTCTGTACAACATTCTAGGAGTGCCTATCTAAAATGTGTATGTCTCTCTACTGATAATAGGCTAAAGCATAAACTTTGCACCATGGAAGAGCTTACTGAAACAATACGTTTGCCAGAACAATAGCTAAAGCTATTTTATCAACATCTGCTTGGTTGCCATTGGCAAGATATACGGTATATGCTAACATTTCTAGTAAAACAGCCTCTCTGTAAATTTTGCAAATAGCAGGTTACAGAAGAATGCAAACACAAGTTACCATATCCTTTGGAGATGTTGTGAAATATGGGGATGTAAGGTCTCTCAGAAAACTCTTCAGCATGGTTGATGAGAGCATCTTTCACTGTCTCATAGCCACACAGTATTACCATCTTTTGTGTCCCTACTTGTATGCTGAACACTGACCCGTATTTCTTAGCCAGCTGCAAGGGATACAAACATGTTAATTATATTTAGCTTGTAACTAGAGATGAGTAAATTGATCAATGATTCTCCAGATTGCCATCTGAATGACAAAGCTGAATTTGCAAGCTATCACAAACATGGCACCCAATTTTCAAGGACATCCCGACGTTTTAAAAAGAATTCTTTGAGTTTTATTTCTACAAACGACTCAGCTTAGAAACTGAATTCGGAATGACATGACAAAAAAGTGAACATTAAATGCATTTTAATTACATACCATAGTATTGATGCAAAAGTACTTTTCAAATAAATAAAAATTAATACAAATTATTTTTCAAAGAAAAGAGGAGGAAAACCATATAAAAGGCAAAGTAACCTCTGAGATAAAATTATCCATGATTATATGGGGTTTAAGGCTCAATAGCAAGGTTCTCCTGGATAATTTAAGAGTAAATGGAAAATCAAATCCTGTATGTGGTGTTTAAGGGATGTGAATTACAGTTTTTTTTTATCAAGTTACAGGTTTTAGGCATTTTGCTTGAGGTGATCTTTGCTTTTTGCTTTGCTGTTCTTATCTCTAGGCTAAGCTTAGGCTTGTGTTTCTTTTTTTTCCAAAATATATTTTTATTATAAGAAAGAAGGCATTACAATGCATATGCAGTTATGGATCCAAATCTGAACATAACAGAGCATTTCACCACCCGTTTCACAGAAGGGTCAAAGCTTAAAAGGCAATACAGATCAGTACAGTATAAGACATTATGACAACATCATATTACAGTCCAGTAAATATACAGAGTATAGTGGGTAAGCAAGGAGATGAATTGTCTTCTGACCTATGAGCATGAATCTATATCAAGGGAGCGTAAAGTATGAAATGTGGAGTAAGTGTTTCTTTCTGCTTTTTTTTTTTTTTCTCAATCCCCACATATCTTCTAACATTCTGATAAAACTTTGTAACAGTACTGCTTGGACCTTGAAGAAGGGGACACTCCCCGAAAGCTTGTCCTCAAAATTGTATGTTAGTGCAAATAAAAAAAGTATCACGAACAGTACTGAATTGTTTCAGGTTTTAGGCATGAATGTCTGATAAATCCGAATTTCAATAGTATCAAATTTCAACAAATCCAAAATAAATAATAATGAAACAGAATTAATTCATTTCTTTTGGATGTTTGAAGCATCTGAATGAAACAAATAATCCAAATTCATTAGGTCTCCCTCAATCCATACCAGGTCCTTTGGGTCTGGTATGAATTTTAACCTCCTTGGCAGTATTCCCGAGTGTAGCTTGGGGTAGCATTTCAGTACCACAAACGGTAACCCCGAGCTACACTCGGGAATACCATGCGGCACTGCTCCGGCAGTTCTTCACTTACCTTGTCCTTCGCTCCCACAATGTGTCCCCTGCAGCGTCCCCGGCCATCTCCTCTGGCCGATGCCGGCATCCGGCTTCTGTGTCCTGTCCCTGTGACGTCGGGACGTACGGGCGCCGCTGGCGGCGGGAAATTTAAAAATTTTAAAAAATGTCTTTTTTTTTTTTTTACAATTTACATAGTAAAACATTGCTGTCTCAACCAATTTCACATACATCTTGTCCCTAATGCTTTGTCCTGCGCCCTGCCTGCATTTTGTCTGTTCTTTCTGCCTGGAAACTGAGAAATGTCCATGGCGTCCAAAAAGTGTCCCTTTAGGTCAAAAGCGGTTTAGATCAGCTAGGAGAACAGCAATAGTAAATCAGAACCACTTGCAGAATTGAGTGATAATGATTTGTGGGGAAATTCGTCATCAGACACTGAAACCGATTTTGCGACTTTGCTCAGCGATGTGCGAACTTGGCGCTATATTTCACATTTCAGTGTTTTTGGTTTGATTATATTAGTGAATTAAATGTATTATTATTATATTATTATTTTTTATGATTATTTATTAAATTATAATTTATGATTACGTGTTTCAAATTTTATCATACCCGGGATGTTTACTAGACTCTTGTTCGGACAGATTTCAGTGAGTTATTCCTAAGAATTACAGGCCTACAATAAAAAAACTACATATTTCCATGCAAAAAAATGGTACCGCTTTCAGCACCAAAAATCGGAAAGAATCATACCACCAAGGAGGTTAAGGGGAACCCCAGCCCTTTTTTTTTAGATTTTGGTAAGGAGTGCCCCTCAAAATCCATACCAGACCCCCCAAAAAAGTTAGTAAAAACAGTTTTTTGACACTTCCTTTATTTAAAAAAAATAAAGGGGACTCACACAGCTTACACTCATTCACATGGGGGGAGGCGGGATCTTGGGGCCCTCTAGTTAAAGGGGACTTCCAAATTTCAATAAGCCCCCAGCCTGCAGACCCCTACAATCACTGAGCCAGGGTTGTGGGGAAAAATCCCTTGTCCCCCTGCCCTAAAGCACTCCCTCCATGTTGAGAGCATTTGGCTTGGTATGGTTCGGGGGGGGGGGGACTGTTCACTCGTGCCCCCCCCGCGTTCCTGGTCTGCTGGGCTGCCTGCTTGGATAGAGGATCTGTTGTGGATTTTGGGGGGACCCTATCCTTTTTTTTATGGTGTTCCCAATAAAGTCCATGCTAGAACTGAAGGGCCGCAGATAAGTCATGGTTGTCAAGGATGCAGCAGCAGCTTGCTCCTTAATAACCAGCTATTTTTCGCAATGAATTTGGATCAATTCAGTATTTTCAATTTGAATTCCAATACTTCTTCCACACTTTCTGTCTAGTTAACCCTTTGTAGTGGACCTGCTCCTTACCCATTATGTGCTTTACAGGCACCATTCTTTCATACACCAGAAAACATCATGCACCTCTTTAGAGTAACTTCAGACCAGGCTTTAAACATTTTAACTAACGTTTACTTAATACTTTCTGTATACACACATACTCTAACTAAAGGAGGTGGCTGCCCAGGCATACCTTAACAGGTGTTAGTCTATTACTGGTGATCTCTAATGGCTGGTACTGTCCTCTGGAACTCTGGTATTTTGTGGAACTGCAAGCTGGCTTCCCGTAGGACTCTCCAAAATTTCACTTCAGGCTCCCGGTCTTGAACTCTTGGTTCTCCCTCCGCCCCCCCTGAACCGAACCATATAATCAGGGGCGGACTGACTATTTGGAAACTCGGGCACTGCCCGAGGGCCCATGGGTCAGTAGGGGGCCCCATGAGATGCCCCTGGTACCTTTTTCATAGGCTTTTTTGATCCATAGGCCCCATGATCCCCTATTGCCTGGGGGCCCCATGAGTTGTCAGTCCGCCCTTGCATATATTATATAGTGTATATATCAGTAGGCCTACAAAAAGCTAGGGAACTGAAGTTCCAGCAGTTAATTTCTTCCACCACCTGAGCAGACTAACCAGCTATGCTATATAATTAACTCCTTGTAGACACCTGCCTACATGCCCCCTCTTATTTCAGCTATGAGGTTGGAACACAGGTTGCCAAGTATGTTTCAATCTGGGACAAGGCATCTGCATTCCCTATCCAAACACCTGGGTGATGTTTCACTATAAAGCTAAATTCATGATGGGCTAGGATCCAGCTATTCACCCTCCTATTGATCTCTTTGTTTTGTGCCATACACTTTAATGGAGTGTGATCCATAATCAGCTCAAAATGTCTACCCAAGAGGTAGTATTGGAGGGACTATAAAGCCCACTTTACTGCTAAATAATATTTTTCAAAGATGGCATGATTTCCTTAATGGGACTTCAATTTCCCGGCTGAGGTAAAGGCTTGTTTTAATGACTTTTCTTTTAAGAAAGCTGCTGGACTTGATCATGACAGATTTCTTGCTATTTGTCAAATTGAACAGGGGAGCAACCTGGGTCTCAAAATGGCGAATGAAACACTGGTAATAGTCAGCAATCCCAAAAAGCGCTTGAACCTGCTTCTTGTTGGGGCAAGGACAACTTTTAATAGCCTCAACTTTGTTTACCTGGGGTTTAATATACTTGTCCCATCTATCCCAGCCACTTTGGATTGTCTGTAAACCCAGTTTCCCAATAGAATTTAACATGGCCTGACCCTTTGGTAAATGTAAGTCTGAATCTTTACTATCACGTCATCTAGGTACGCAACAGCAAAGGCTTGATGGGGCTGAAGTGTCTTATCCATCACTTGCTGCAATGTGGCCGGAGCACTCTGCAACCCAAAAGGCATCCTTCTATACAGGATTCATAATAAAGTGTAACTAAAAGGTAAACTGTTTTTTTTTTGGATAGAGTGAGGGAAGGTTATTACCTCTTTCAGATTATATTTTGGCATCTGTGTCCCAACGGGTAGATATTCCCTCACTTCATGTTCACTTCACTTCATGTTCCATAGTCAAAACAGAAAATTAAAGGAAATCCATTCAAAGGAAGAGAAAGCTGGGGTGTCACCAGGGTCACCAGAACTATTGTCCCAATTGGAAGTTTTCTCCCCTTTTCTCCCCTAATACTGTTCTGTCCTTTTACTTTTACTTGCAATGATAACTATAAACAGGATAAATAGAGAAGGTGAATCTCTCTAACAGGAACACAGATAGCAATAAAAACTTGACAGGTGTTCTAATCCCTCTCCACTCTAAAACTAAAAAAAAACAGTCTTTATGTACACTGAAAACTGCAATAAATAATTTTTATTATTATCATTATTATATTACTCTGCTCAATTACCATACTGATGTACCATACCTCTAAGAAAGTGTTGTATGGTCTTTTCAGGTCCAGAATATGCATGTTTCCAATGATGGGTAAAGGATTTGGGCCAGGTGGGAAATTTGGGTAAACATTCTGTTTGGAGCCACGAGTAATCTTCACCAAAAAGAGACAGAGCAGAACCAGAAGAAGAACTGAGAATGCGTCAGTAAAGAACATGATTCCTACAAAGAAATTGAAAATGTGTACGTTTTAAAGAATAATGCAAATCTAAAATGAAGGCCCTTTTTTAATGTATCCATTCATTGAAATTATTTCAAATACATAAACATTCTAAATTACTGTATTGAAAATGGCCTAGTCTTAACTGGGGCTGAATTACTAACCCCTACTCACTAAACCAAATGAACATTCACAGCCTTTGTTTCTTTAGTAAATCAACCCCATAGTCTGTAATTAGATACTAGATAGGGGTGACAATATTTTCTAGTTAATACAAAAATCACAGAGATCCATTTAAATATCTGACGGTGTAACTGATCACAATTTTTCTATCTTGTGGTACACAATATGCTTTTTAGGAGTAAAACAGCAGGTCACTTTTTTTTTTAAACAAGCTTTATTGACCCATGCAGCACAAATCCCTGACTGGAAACCACCCCTTACTGACATGTTTCACCCTTATGGGCTTAGTTGTAGAGATGGTCATAGGGAGGGGTTCTTAAAGTGATTCTAAAGGCTGAAGGTGTTTTTTACTCTCATGCATTCTATGTACAAAGGTAAAAAACCTTCTGTGTGCTGCTCCCCCCACAGGCCTCTCAGTACTTACCTAAGCCCCCTCTCGATCCAGCAATGTGCATGGGAGCTTCTGGTCTCCTTTTCCTCATTGCCTGAGACACAGCAGCAGGAGCCATAGGCTATCACTGCTGTCAATCACAGCCAGTGAGGAGAGAACAGGGGGCTCTGCTGAGCCTCTATGTGTCTTATGGATGCAGAGAGCAGCATGCACCAGTGCCCCCCCATAGAAAGTGGCTTACTATTTGGGGCACTGGTCAAGGGGTAGGAGCCAGGAGTGCCGATGGGGGACCCAAGAAGAGGAGGATCAGGGCTGTTCCATGCAAAACCACTGCACAGAGCAAGTATGACATTAAATAAAAAACTTTTAGTATCACTTTAATCATACCATCCACTTCCAATATGTTATTTTTTAAAGGGACCTCAGCATTATTATATGGTCTAAGAATCACTTACTCCGCAATGACTGCAACAACTGAGATCTCTAAGGTGTCCACTCAAAATCACAGAACTCAAGCAGGTCTTAGAGTACATGCTCATTCACAAGTATGTTACATATTTAGCCATAATGTCTGTATCTCATTTCCTCAATGCTGTTTTTTTAAACAACTCAATCCATGAAATACAAAATAAAAATATATACATAACTGTCTTTTTTTAATCTCCAGATTACCACAAATTAACATTTTATTACATGTCTAAAATTAAAAACTTTAATTTAATGTAATATCCTCCTATTTTCTATTCTATTTTTTCTATTCTCCCTTCCCCCTTCCCTCTTTCCACCCCTTCCTTTATTACTTTCCTGCCCCACCCTAAGTTTTTACTTACTCCACCTTTCCTTTTTCTGTGTTTTTTTCCCTTTATTCTTCCTTCTCTGCCTTACACATCCTCCTCCTCATATTGGGCTCAATTTACAAAGAGTTACTTTCCTCTTAAAATCTGAAGTAAAATAATTCATCTTTTTTATAACTATTTTTGCAAAAACAACACTAATAAAATAAAGCACTAATTATTTCATCAAAATGTGAGGTGGTTTACTCATGAAACCATTTATTTTATCTCATGATGTGATATCCAGTGGGATTGATATAGTAGACAAGGATTAAAACCCCTGTCAGTTTTTAGTGCTAATAAAGAGGTAAAATGGTTAAACCATAAAAATATGTGAACTCACTAGGTCAGTGTGGTCCCTGCAGAAGATGTATTAATACAAAGATAAAAAGGAATACCAGTCAAAGGGACACTTCTTTCACAGTACACACATGGTGTATCAAAAACAATCAATCAAGTTAAATTAAGCAAATACAAAATATTTTCATAAATGTCAAATATTGAATTAAGAGTATAAAAACACACACACACACACACTATATTGCCAAAAGTATTTTCCATGCACATGAACTTTAATGGCTTCCCAGTCTTAGTCCATAGGGTTCAATATTGAGTTGGCCCACCCTTTGCAGCTATAACAGCTTCAACTCTTCAGGGAAGGCTGTCCACAAGGTTTGGGAATGTTTGACCATTCTTCCAGAAGCACATTTGTGAGGTCAGGCACTGATGTTGGACAAGAAAGCCTGGCTTGCAGTCCCTGCTCTAATTCATCCCAAAGGTGTTCTATCGGGTTGAGGTCAGGACTCTGTGGAGGACAGTCAAGTTCCTCCAACCCAAACTTGCTCATCCATGTCTTTATGGACCTTACATTGTGCATTTTTGCACAATCATGTTGGAACAAGAGGGGTCTATCCCCAAACTGTTCCCACAAAGTTGGAAGCATGAAATTGTCCAAAATGTCTTGGTATGCTGACTTAAGAGTTCCCTTCACTGGAACTAAGTGGCTAAGCCCAATCTCTGCAAAACAACCCTACACCATAATCCCCCTTCCACCAAACTTTACACTTGGCACAATGCAGTCAGGCAAGTACCATTCTCCTGGCAACCGCCAAACCTAGACATGTCCATTGGATTTCCAGACAGAGAAGCGTGATCACTCCAGAGAACGCATCTCAACTGCTCTAGAGTCCAGTGACGGTGTGCTTTACAACACTGCATCCTATACATTGCACTTAGTGATGTAAGGCTTGGATGCAGCTGCTCGGCCATGGAAACCCATTCCATGAAGCTCTCTATGTACTGTTGTTGTTCTAATCTGAAGGCCACATGAAGTTTGGAGGTCTTTAACTATTGACTCTGCAGACAGTTGACGACTTCTGCGTACTGTGAGCTTTAGCATGCGCTGACCCCACTCTGTCGTTTTACGTGGTCTACCGCTTCATGGCTGAGTTGCTGTTGTTCCCAGTTGCTTTTACTTTGTTATAATAGCACTAACAGTTGACCGTGGAATATTTAGTAATTTAGTAGCAAGGAAAATTTAATGGATGGACTTATTGCACAAGTGGAAACCTATCATGGTACCACACTTGAATTCACTGAGCTCCTGAGAGCGACCCATTCTTTCACAAATGTTTGTAGTAGTCTGCAAGCCTAGGTGCTTGATTTTTACACCTGTGGCCATGGAGGTGATTGGAACACCTGAATCCAATGATTTGAAGGGGTGTCCCAATACTTTTGGCAATATAATGTATATATAAATACCCTTCTTCCACCAATAACAAAATACAACTTTGTAACTTTGTAATTGTGGAGATTTCACTACTATCCCATAGCCAAAACAGGAATTGAAAGGAAACCCCCCCAAAAATAAAGGGAATTCCTTGAGTACCACCCCCCCCCCCCCCACCCAGGTCACCAGAACAAGCATCCCCATTGGAAGATTTCCCATCTATTGCTTTTCTAGGGGCAACCCAAAATTTGGGATTTTTTTTTCACTTTCAATGATAACGGTAAAAAAGTTTTACCTTTTGTTATACTTTAAAGAAGAACTCCAGGATAGGCAAAAAAATCACCCATTAGTACACTGTCAAGGTCCTACCTTTCCTCAGAGCTTGTGTTGCTCCATGTGCTGTCATCCATCTTAGGTTTCTGCAAAGCATGGTGGGAGCGTTTATGCTTTCAGGCCTCTGCGGCTTCTCCTCCAGAAGGGTGTGGCTGATCACATTTAAGCCTGCTGTCTGTAGTTGCTCTTTGCATTTGTGTCCTGTATGTTACATTGCAGCAAGCTCTCGTTCAGCTCTCGTGACTTTCCTGGAAACCGACTCGACTTTGACAAGACTATTCTTTGTCTTATCCCATTATCTGACCTTCTGTTGCTGAACCCGGCCCGTGACCTGAGTATTCTTGCCTACCGTCTTGTACTGTCTGTTCCGCTGTTATCGACCCGGCCTGTCCTACCATGCTATATGTCTTCCCATCTGGTCCCACCAGCTATACGCCATTGGTGGCAGCCGTTATCGCAGCTGGGGTTAATCGGAAGCTGCGACCTGGTCTCAGGCTGCGTCAAGTCCATCCCCACCATCAGGGGCCCTGGTGAAAGGCAGCCTGGGGCTTAGACTCTGCGCCCTTAGGGACTCCGGTCTGCGGGTGATGGCTGTCATCAGTCGATGCGTGACCTTACCATAAGGCCTGCCTGCCCATTCCATCACTCCTGCCCTGACATACACCCCCTACACAAAACCTTAAACCGTTAATAAAATTTTGAAAATCCATATCATTTAGGAGAAAAATCTAACTGAATTTTCATTACCCAATTTCTGTGATTCAAAAAATAACTTTGTCTGCTCTTCCAAGGAGGAGGTGTAACAGCAGGGATTGCATCATATCCTCTCCTCTCTCTGCAGTAAAAGGAAACTGCAGTTCCCATCAACCACAAGAAATTGTAGTGAATATTGTCTGGCAATCTAAGCTTGCACATGTTGAATGTCCACCCACCTCTGCAAGTGGGGCACAATTACATCACTGCTTCCTATAGCTAGAACTACAGATGGGATGTGCTGGGGGAATAGGAGGCAAAGAAGCCACCGGTCTTACAAACAGGAAACCAAAGAGAATAACAGTTTGATTTTAAAATGAATAGGCTATTTCATAGCAACTACAGAGTGAACCAGAAGATGGATGGCATATTCAATGAAAGTAGGAAATTATCAACAATGACTTGTAAATAAGTTTTTGCCTGGAGTTCTGCTTTAAGTAAATCAACCCCAATGATTCTGTGTTTTTCCATATTTGGGTTTCAATGCATTACTGTTGAGAAACTGATCCAAAAAGTTAGAGACTACTCCAAATTGGCTATTATATTTTTACATTTCCGAATTACCGCATGCCTGGACTACTACGTATTTAACATCCCTTGTGATAGCAATAAAGCAGGGGTGCTTAACATGTGACCCACAACCTCAAACCGGTGAAGCACATGCCTATGCTATGAGATGGCAGGTTGGCAAGCCCAGATCACGATCATTGAGTTGCCCACCCACCAACCCAGAGCATCAGAGTGCATGGAGCCAGCACTAGCAGTGGAGGAAGCAGGCATCCGTGGAAGGAGCAGGAGCCACATACAGTGAGGAACAGAAGTATTTGAAAACCCTGCGATTTTGCAAGTTCTCCCACTTAGAAATCATGGAGGGGTCTGAAATTCACATTGTAGGTGCATTCCCACTCTGAGAGACAGAATTGAAAAAAAAATTCAGGAAATCACATTGTATGATTTTTAAAGAATTTATTTGTCTTGCACTGCTGAACATAAGTATTTGAACACCTGAGAAAATCAGTATTAATATTTGGTACAGAAGTCTTTGTTTTCAATTACAGAGGTCAAACGTTTCCTGTAGTTCTTGACCAGGTTTGCACACACTGCAACAGGCATTTTGGCCCACTCTTCCACACAGATCTCCTCTAGATCTGTCAGGTTCCGGGGCTGTCGCTGAGCCACGCAGAGTTTCAGCTCCCTCCCAAGATGTTCTATTGGATTTAGGTCTGGAGACTGGCTAGGCCACTCCAGAACCTTGATATGCTTCTTACAGAGCCACTCCTTGGTTATCCTGGCTGTGTGCTTCGGGTCGTTGTCATGTTGGAAGACCCAGCCACGACCCATCTTCAATGCTGTTACTTAGGGAAGGAGGTTGTTGCTCAAAACCTCACAAATGGCCCTATTCATCCTCTCCTTAATACAGTGCAGTCGTCCTGTTCCCTTCACAGACAAGCACCCCCAAAGCATGATGTTACCACCCCCATGCTTCATAGTAGGGATGGTGTTCTTGTGATGCAACTCATCCTTCTTTTTCCTCCAGACACAACAAGTGAAGTTTAGACCAAAAAGTTCTACTTTGGTCTCATCTGACCACATGACTTTCTCCCATGCCTCCTCTGGATCATCCAGATGTTCATTGGCAAGCTTCAGACGGGCCTGGACATGTGATGACTTGAGCAGGGGAACCTTCCATGCAATGCATGATTTGAAACTATGACGGCGTAGTGTTCTACCGACAGTGACCTTTGAAACTGTGGTCCCAGCTCTCTTCATATCATTGACCAGCTTCTCCCTTGTAGTTCTGGGCTGATTCCTCACTTTTCTTATCATCAATGATACCTCACGAGGTGAGATCTTGCATGGAGCCCCAGTCCGAGGGAGACTGACAGTCGTCTTTAGCCTCTTCCATTTTCTAACAATTGCTCCAACAGTTGATCTATTTTCCCCAAGCTGCTTGGCAATTGCCCCGTAGCCCTTTTCAGCCTTGTGGAGGTCCACAATTTTGTCTCTGGTGTCTTTTCACAGCTCTTTGGTCTTGCACAGTTTTTGCTTATTGCAATGTGAAAGTGCAAGACAAATAAATTCTTTAAAAATCATACAATGTGATTTCCTGAAATTTTTTTTCAATTCTGTCTCTCAGAGTGGGACTGCACCTACAATGTGAATTTCAGATCCCGCCATGATTTCTAAGTGGGAGAACTTGCAAAATCTCAGGGTGTTCAAATACTTCTGTTCCTCACTGTAAGCTGATGGTTCCTCTTTTGCACCAGCTCCTGTCCCAGGCGGAGGCACTGAGCCATAGACTTCACTTATAGTCTGTGAGTTTGGTGCACTCTTTCTGAATGTGCACCAAAACTTCGAAATGCAGGATTCAAAAAGTGCACCACATCTGCAAGACGTAAGAGAGAACGATAGCTCAGTGCAGCTAATCTGCAGGAAAGCTGCAGGGGCACTACGGCTTTCCCGCGGATTAGGAAATAAAAAATAAAGCAGAAATAGCTAGATCAAGGTTTGAGCTAGGTCAGTGCCAGAGTTAGTGTTTGGGTCAAGGTCAGTATATTTTAGGCAGAATTTAAGAAAAATGTTGTTATCAGTGTCAGTATGTTTTAGGATAAATAAAAAGCAAAACTATGCACTATTGTTTCTGAGCTGTACTACAAGTACAAACAACAAATGATATACACAAATGTGGTATGGCTGCATTCTTCAGGAGCAGAAAAATGTATTTTGAATTGTTCTTTGGTGGTAGGTTTTGGTTGTAGCAAGAAATGTACTGCTAAACAGGGAAAAAAAACATGTTTTTCTTACTATTTTGGGACAGTTTTCCTTTGATAAAAAAAAATTCAGATGATATACATTACCATGTATCACTAAAAGCTAGTCCAATTTGTCCTGAAAGAAACAAAGTATAATCCATCTGGATGCACAAAGTGGTTATGATATGTACGGTTTTACTAACACATGTTATCCTGGGTTCACACTTCTGCGGTGCGGAAGATTCGCACAAGAACCGCACCGCATTACTGTGCGGATCACATGCAAATTCTGTGCGGTGCGATTGGAGGTACCGTATTTTTCGCCGTATAAGACGCACCTGACCATAAGACGTACCTAGGTTTTAGAGGCAGAAAACAGGAAAAAAAAATTCTGAACTAATGGACTGCAGACACAGTACAGGAGATGACCAGAGACTGCGGACAGCACAGGGATGACAAGAGACTGCGGACAGCACAGGGATGACCAGAGACTGCGGACAGCACAGGGATGACCAGAGACTGCGGACAGCACAGGGATGACCAGAGACTGCGGACAGTACAGATGACTGCTGACCTTTGGGGAGGTGGGGAGCGGGTACCTGAATTTGACAGGTACCCGATCTTACCTGTTCCTCGATCCAGCCGCGCGCTGTCTTCCCGGCTTCTGTAATGGCGCTCGGCATGACAGCCGGGTGCCCAGTGCGCATGAGTGAGAAGCACTTGCGCTTTGTGATTGGTCCGGCAGCTTCTGGAATCTGTCATGTGTCCCAGGTGCCGCCTTACCATTCACAAAGCGCACCGCTTCTTGCGCATGCGCACTTGGCACCCGGCTGTCATGCCCAGTGCCCACACTACAGGAGCCGGGAAGACAGCACGTTGCTGGATAGAGGAACAGGTAAGGTCCCGCTGCAGAGCTGAGCGGCCGGCCCGGTATTCTGACACGGCCGCGGTGGAAATACCGGACCGGCTGCTCCATATTCGCCTTATAAGACGCACTGACATTTCCCCCCCAGTTTTGGGGAAGAAAAAGTGCGTCTTATACGGCGAAAAATACGGTATACATTTTTTATGACTCACATCACACAACAATCACACCAAAAAGGTGCAGGACCCTTTGTTTTGTCCATGTTAGAATTAGTTCACATGGGTATTCACACCTATGCAATCCAATTCTGCACATCGCACTGCATTTTGCGAACCAATTTCGGGGTGGTAATAAAACGAGAGTAAAACAAGCGCTGGAACTAGAAATATAAAGCAGCTAGCATGAAAGGCAAAAACCCCTAAACCTTCTGAAAAACATATACAACTAGAAAAGCTACAATTTCTGGGGAAATTGTGTGAAGTGTTCTTGCCTCCACCAGTAGTCTACAACTGGAGTGGGCTGAGTAACTGGGTGGAGTGGCTTGAAAATGAGGGAGTGATGGCAGTTTAGAAATCATGTCCTGATTTTTCAGCTCACACTCTAGCTTTTGTCAGCTCCCACTCTAGTTTTGAACATTCCACCATTCATTCCTATGGGACCAATTTCACCACAAAAACGCCGATATTTCATGAACCATTTGCGAAACGTTCCACAAAGTAATAACACACCAATCGGGAACAATCAGCACGTTTTGGTATATTACTGTCTATGTAGTGTAAAAACTGTGGGAGGAGTTAGGGTGGTAAATTTGGCTATAAGAATATATATGTGAGATAACAGTAAGTGGTCTTGCCATGCAAGAACACTTAAATAACATGCAGTGCTAGAAATGCCAATGGTTAAAACCCAATTTGGAATAATAGCTAATTCTCTCAATATAATGAAGATATTCAAAGAGAAATAAACAGGTGGGGAGTAGTCTCTATGTTATAACTAAAGAACACTCCAGCGCGTTGTTTGCGTTATATGGATGAATAGCAAAGTCACAATAAAACTAGAAAAGCTACAATTTCTGGGCAAATTGTGTGAAGTGTTCTTGCCTCCACCAATAGTCTACAACTGGAGTGGGCGGAGTAACTGGGTGGAGCGGCTTGTCACTCTGCTGCCTGCTCACACATGGCAACTCACTCTACAGCAAGGGCAGAGAAGAGCGGTTAAAAACAAACTGCTCCAACTTGCTCACTTCACTGGTGGTTGCCATCTTCAAATGGTTGTAGCTTAACAATTATAAATGCTACACCAAAGAGCTTTATATTGTGAGAATAACAAAACCCAGACCTACATTTTGATGCATAGTATGTCTCTGAAATATTAAAAATGAAGGCACAGTCGCAGTTTAGAAATTTGAGGTGGCTAGAGTGGAGTTTCAATGAATGTCAATGGTCGGCGTGAGTTGCAAACAAATGGTCATATTGTGAAAACTATCAGGACTATGGCTTAGCTGTGGACATTTTTAGTGGCAGCAGGGATAGCTGAACGTTGTGATATAAGATTTGTGTAGGTGGGCTTGAAAATGAGGGAGTGATGGCAGTTTAGAAATCATGTCCTTATTTTTCAGCTCCCACTCTAGCTTTTGTCAGCTCCCACTCTAGTTTTGAACATTCCTCCATTCATTCCTGAGGGACCAATTTCACCACAAAAACGCCGATATTTCATGAACCATTTGGCGAAACATTCTAAAAAGTAATAGCACACCGATAAGGAACAATCCGCACGTTTCGGTATATTACTATGTAGTATAAAAACTGTGGGAGGAGTTAGGGTGGTACATTTGGCTATAATAATAAGAATATATATGTGAGATAACAGTAAGTGGTCTTGCCATGCAAGAACACTTAATTATATCACAGTGCATGTGGCGAGGTGACAATCAATCCGTAATGGTCAGTGAACATCCGTGATAATGATGATGAAATAAACAGATGTAGATTGCACTAACTAGATAACGCATGAGAATGCGCATTTGAGTAATTAAACCAACTCCTGGTCATCCGCATCTAAACATCTGGAGCACAGGGTCATCTGGTGGGCATCAACAGGATCTACAGCACACCATCAGGGCTTCCAGGGAGCAGGAGTACAGTCAAACAGACACCAGGGGGAGTCAGCACTCACCGTATGGAAACTTCAGGGGTCTCCCTTAGGAATGAGGGCTCATAACAAAGTGAGCCCAAACAGAGAGATTTCCATAGTGCAGTATGTTTTATTATAATGAAAGTTAGGTAATGTTAAAATTAAATGAACTGACATTCAAATGGCATAAACAGTATCAAATATGGCTGCCAAGCCATTCAGGGAACCACGTGGTGATGTCATTGAGGGAATCTGCCATTGGCATTTCTAGCGCTGCATATTAATTTTATATAATTTTGGGGTGTTGTTACCTTAACAATCACACCCACAATGTTTTACATGAACGGGGTGCGATTATGATGCAGCGTGGAATTCACACAGAAACCAGTGCAAATTCCTCACCGCATTAGTGTGAACCCAGGCTTAAAGTTGCAAAATTGTGTTCGGGCATTAAAGCAGAGTTGCGCTCAAAAGTGGGAGCTCCGTTTATTTGCCCCCTCCCCTCTCCACCGCTTTATTTGGCACCTTTTGGGACAAAAATTTTTAAGAAAAACAATATTTTTTACTTTCAGCTATAAAAAAATATATAGTACACTCAAAGTTGGTTATAAATTTAGGCCAAAATGTATTTTGCTACATGTTTTTGGTAAAAAAAATCCCAATAAGTGTAAATAAGTGTATATTGAATGCTTTGTGTGAAAGTTATAGCGTCTACAAACTATGGTATAGATACTGCAATTTACGCCATTTTTTTGCTATACAGCGCTGTGCTAGTTTAACGGTCATGCAATACGGTACGTAAATTAAATTTACATCCTTTTTTCCCCCACAAATTGAGCTTTCTTTCGGTGGTATTTGATCGCCTGTGCGGTTTTTATTTTTTGCGCTATAAAAAAAAAGGCTGACAGTTTTGAGAAAAAAAATATTTTGGAC
Source organism: Staurois parvus (assembly GCF_062004578.1). Classification (NCBI taxonomy): domain Eukaryota; kingdom Metazoa; phylum Chordata; class Amphibia; order Anura; family Ranidae; genus Staurois; species Staurois parvus. The sequence continues at coordinate 5,001,067 of NW_028318186.1, read as the reverse complement.
TTTTTGCTATAAAACATGTCCAGTAAAAAAAAGATTTAAAAATCAAATTTAGTCATAAATTTCTGCCAAAATGCATTCTGCGACATGTCTTTGCTAAAAAAAAAACCTAATATGTGTAAATTAATTGGTTTACGTGAAAGTTATAGCGTTTACAAATGGCGGGAAAGATACTGGGTTTTTTAGTTTTTTTTTTATACTAATAATGGCGGCGATCAGTGACTTATGGCGGCGATCAGCGACTTATGGCGGGACTGCGGCGGACATTCTGACATTGGGGGGTACTGACTTGGGGTCACTGACATCCCTCGTGACACCAATACAGTGATCAGTGCAAAAAAAAAAAACACCAACACTGTACTAATAGCACTGGGGAGGAAGGGGTTAAGTTTATTTTTCAGGGAAAGGGTTATCTGTGTGAGGGGGAGTGTTTTACTAGGGGGCGGGGGTGTGTACTGCACAGGACACCGCTGATCGGGAGAGAGAAACTCTTCTGTCCCGATCAGCTTGTCCTGGAGCTGTCAGGGAACTGAAAGAAAGCACAGCTACTGCAGCTGTGCTCTCTGTCAGGGATTGACGCCGATCGCCGGGACATAGCCGGTAAGGACCGGCTGTGACCCGGTGACCGACATCCACGGCTGTGATTAGCGGGACAGGTAGGGCGGTGGCGCACCTCGTGCGCACTCCCTACCTGTTTACAAAACACATATTTTAAAACGTGGTTTTGCCCAGCCGTGCCGCCGTGCCGCCCTGCCGCCATATTTATACAGTGGCTGGGAGGCATGTGGTTAATATTTGTTCTGTTTTGAAAAATAAAAAGACTCTTTGCTTTTAAAAAGTTGACTGGATGGTGAAACCCAATGTATCTCAACCCCTAAGTGACTACCCCTCCTACATCCTGTACAGCAAGCAGATATACGGACAGTCTGCAGGAGACCTGCATGGCACCAGTGATCTACTGAACACTGGTGCAATACTTGCCAGGCTCCTGCAACCAAACATAATAAATGTACATTTTTTACCTATAAAAAATTGCACATTTAGTATTTTTGGTCAAAAGGTAAACTTATTTAAAGTTTGCTTGCAATTAATTAAGAGGGCATATATTTCTGCATGCTAAAAGGAGGTTAGTTATAACGACACAGACTCTGTTACATACATATGCGTACTTTGTGCTGTCAAACATTTGTTCAGCTGACTGTTTTTCTATAGGCAATAAGGCGTGTTCTCTGTAGGATTTCCTCATTAACAATTCACTGTGGAATGTTACTGCAATGCAGATATACTTGCTCTGATTCCACTGGCTATAGACAAACAGAAACTAAGGGCTGCATTTTCCCTGGACCCAGTAGCAGTTGTTAGCAACTTTCTACAATGAATCTCTGACAAACAAGGGAAGATTATAAAGCTGGCCATACATTATACCATTTTCTTGAGATTTTTGGTTTAGATTTACCAAAAACCATATAATAGGAGGTCAAACCTAACAACACTTTCAATTGTATCCATTTAGACAGGCTCTTACACTACATAGTTGAAGGTAAAATTAAAGGAAATTGGGCAGAATTTGGACAGAAATTTGTATAGTGTAGGGCCAGCCTACGGCTTATCATAAATGGTCATTTTTTCATTCAAATGTTCCTCCAGAAATTCAGAAAATTTTGTTCTTCAGATTTATTTTTTTTTTGCCATCAATGAGTTAAAGTGTTACTAAACCCACAACAGTAAAATAGGTATGTATGTGCAGTATGTTTTATTATAATGAAAGTTAGGTAATGCTAAAATTAATGAGTTACTAAACCCACAACAGTAAAATAGGTCTGTAGGTGCAGTAAAGCGTGCTTGTTATACTCACTGTGGAACCGAAGAAGTTAATCCTCTGCATTGTGTAAAAATGCTGTTTGATTCTGACTTCTCTGATCATTTCCTTCTTCCAGTGCACCCCTCTTATCTCCTGATAAGACATATCGTGTGGAGACATTCTGTACATGCTCAGTTTGGTGTGTATTGGCAGTGGGAAAGTGGGGATGGGTCATCAGAGGAGCTCAAGGCACACATCACTCTGAAGGTGTGAAGTAATGTGAGTTGTGCTAATTTTTTATGTATTTTTTTTAAATTCAAGTATCTTTAAGTCATCCCTTAAAGTGTTACTAAACCCACAACAGTAAAATCAGTCTGTATATGCAGTAAAGCATGCTTGTTATACTCACTGTGGAACTTAAGGGGTTAATCATCTGCATTGTGTAAAAAGGCTGTTTGATCCTGACTTCTCTGCTCTTCCTCTTGTTCAAATGTCCACGTCTTATCTTCTGATAAGACAGACTGAACCGTAGCCATTCTGCACATGCTTAGTTTAGTGTGTATTGCTAGAGAGGTTTTTTTTTTCTTGGGAGAGTGCACGTGATCAGTACAGGGCCAATCAGCACTGTCCAGACAGAGGTCAGGGGATCTGCATCCTCCTAGAGCAGAAAGAAAACTCCTACAATATTTATCTAGTTCTCAGCTGGACACTGTTAGAAATCAAAAGACTGTTCTAACTGCTGATGACAAAAGGTATTTAGCAGTTTATATTTACTAAAATAATTGCACTTCCATATCCATGTGGAAGACCATGTATAGTGAATGCAGGGTCCGGGGAGACCAGATATAGTGAATGCAGGGTCCTGGGAGACCAGATATAGTGAATGCAGGGTCCTGAGAGACCAGATATAGTTAACGCAGGGTCCGGGGAGACCAGACATAGTAAACGCAGGGTCCTGGGAGACCAGATATAGTGAATGCAGGGTCCTGGGAGACCAGATATAGTAAATGCAGGGTCCTGGGTGACCAGATATAGTGAATGCAGGGTCCGGGGAGACCAGATATAGTGAATGCAGGGTCCTGAGAGACCAGATATAGTTAACGCAGGGTCCGGGGAGACCAGACATAGTAAACGCAGGGTCCTGGGAGACCAGATATAGTGAATGCAGGGTCCTGGGAGACCAGATATAGTGAATGCAGGGTCCGGGGAGACCAGATATAGTGAATGCAGGGTCCTGAGAGACCAGATATAGTTAACGCAGGGTCCGGGGAGACCAGACATAGTAAACGCAGGGTCCGGGGAGACCAGATATAGTGAATGCAGGGTCCGGGGAGACCAGATATAGTGAATGCAGGGTCCGGGGAGACCAGATATAGTGAATGCAGGGTCCGGGAGACCAGATATAGTGAATGCAGGGTCCGGGGAGACCTGATATAGTGAATGCAGGGTCCTGGGAGACTAGATATAGTAAACGCAGGGTCCGGGGAGACCAGATATAGTGAATGCAGGGTCCGGGAGACCAGATATAGTGAATGCAGGGTCCGGGGAGACCTGATATAGTGAATGCAGGGTCCGGGGAGACCAGATATAGTAAACGCAGGGTCCTGGGAGACCAGATATAGTGAATGCAGGGTCCGGGGAGACCAGATATAGTAAACGCAGGGTCCGGGGAGACCAGATATAGTAAACGCAGGGTCCTGGGTTTAGTAACACTTTAATTTTGTTCAAAAGCCCTTAGAATTTAAACCAGAGCTGCTCTTTGAATGGATTCCCAGATGTATTAAACAGGTTAATTACAAAATGCACATTTTTTTTCTGAACAAAAAACACATTTACAGTTAGAAATTCGTTAGTTTGATAAACAATTTCCCATCCTACTACTTGAAAACAAATATCGATTTGACTCCAATAACCATTAGAAAATTGAACAAAAGTTCTGAAAATGAAAATCCGAAAGCTTTTGAATGAATTTCTACAGGTGTATGGTCAGCTGAAGACTTACACAGGTAAAAGAATTCTAGGTGTGCAGATAAGAGAGTGATAGATGAAAAAACAAAAGCTCTCACCTCCACAGAACAGGCTAGAAGCAAACTTCTCTTGCTGTGTGTAAATAATGGGAGAAGATAGCAGAACCTGCCTTTCCCCAACATTGCTCTGCCTACAACATTAACATTCATGAGAGAGAAGGGGGAACACAGCTCACGCTCCTCCCAGAATGTGAAGATAACACAGATCCAGTATTTTTGATAGAGATCTGCTAACGACACAGTTCTTACAGGAGAATTTCACCTTCTGCAAAAAAAAATAAATAATAATAATAAAAATAAATCAAAAACATTTTCCAAAAGTAAAAACATGAATTTCTTCTTTTATTTTTTTGCATTCGAGCCTGCAAAGCATGCAGCTGTGATCAGTTGACACATGTATGAATTTTTCGGAAGCACCTACGTACAAAAGCAGCTGCAACAATAACTCAAATTTTGTCATAAATTTAGGCCAAAATGTATTCTGTTACATGTTTTTGGTTAAAAAATCCCAATAAGTGTATATTGATTGCTTTGTGTGAAAGTTATATCATCTACAAACTATGGTATAAATAATGGAATTTACACAGCTTTTACTTTCTGGCTGCCCATCACATTTCTTGAGGTGCTAAAATGCCAGGACAGTACAAACACCCCCAAATGACCCCTTTTCCAAAAGTAGACACCGTAGGCTATCTGCTGAGAGGCATATTGAGTCCATGAAAGATTTTTTTTTTTCCACAAGTTTTTTGAAAATTACAAAAACATTTTTTTTTTTTAACACAAAGTTGTCAAATTACATAGTTCTCACACAAGTCATGGGTATATGTGGAATTAACCCCAAAATACATTCAGCTACTTCTACCCATGGCCAGATCTGGGGGGTTCTGGGGTGGGCTGTGCCCCCCCAAGCAAGGTGCACCCCCCCCATGCTCATTGTGCCTATGACCACTGAGCTTCCCCCCCCACCATCCCTGCACATAAAGCCAGCCACAGTGAACTGAAGTATACAGTCCAGGCAGGAGAAGTGACAGTGGCGGAGAGGAGAGAGTGGTGAGGAGGCATGGGCTTCTCTGTGATCTCCCTCCTCCTGTCATACAGCGATCCTCCATACAGCAGATTACACAGGATCGCTCTTAGATCCGATGGTACATGGCTTGATTACCCACCCCCATCCACATTTCCAGGAGTTGACAGTCTTTGGAGAAGATGGGGGTTGGAAAGTAGACACCCCAAGGAATTTAAAAAGAGGAATTTAAAAAATGTTGAGGATTAGGGCCAAGAAAGATTTAAATTTAGAAATTGTGATAGGTTTCCATGTGCATTGTCTGGCAAGAGCTGAATTTGGGTGGGCAGTGATGTATTGTTGTGCATATAAATTGCTTTGGTCCACAATCAATTTGTACAAGTCTTCTGTGAAAAACTGTGGAAGGGCTAAACATTAGTGCTGACAGCGAATGGGGCTGATCCTGCTAACACTGCGTTTTTGGGGACACTGTACTAAGTAGGCACTAGCATAGTTCTTTTCATGATCAATATATTGATGCGTACAAACACTATACTAGTAATGGCGGTGATCAGCAACCTATAGCGTGAGTGCGATAGTATGCGGGCAATATAACACTAACTGACCCTTGATGGGAGGGGCGCTTACAGACTTTGACGTTATCTGATTTCACTAGTGGCAGTAATACAGTGATCAGTGAAAAAATGCTATATATTGACACTGTATACTGACACTGTACAGATTGCACTGGCTGGGTGATCAAAGGGTTAACTCGGGCATCAAAGTCGCATCAAAGACGCAATAGGTCTCACTGTAAAGTCACAATGAAAATTGCACAATTTTGAAGTCGCACAAGTGTGAATGGAGCCTTAAGAAAAAAAACTTATCTGTAGGAGTGGATTCTTTGTTGCTCTTTCATGTCCCTTCGTTAACCATATGTCTACCAAGGTAAGTTTATAAACAGCATGGTAGATAAGTGGTTATTTATAAGTTCACTTTAAAAAAAAAATGCAAATTTTTTTACATTTTTTTTTTTAGCCTGTAAGTATTGTAACACTGACGTACAAAGCTGTCCACCATATTGCCCCGTACTACATCACTGACCTAATATCCAAGTACCGCCCAGCACGCACACTCCGTTCCTCACAAGACCTCCTTCTCTCTAGTTCCCTGGTCTCCTCCTCCCATGCCCACCTACAGGACTTCTCCAGGGTGCCACCCATCCTCTGGAACTCCCTGCCCCAACCCATCAGATTATCACCTACTCTCCTCTCCTTTAGGCGCACCCTGAAAACCCATCTCTTCAGGGAAGCCTACCCCACCCCCGGCTAACCTGCTGACCTCCTCCACTCTTCCTACCACTCCATCCCCCACAGCTATCTCCTCCTGTACCACTATCCCCTCCCTCCTGGATTGTAAGCTCGAAAGAGCAGGGCCCTCGATCCCCTCATGTTTTGCATTGTATTGGTATTGTTCTGGCACATGTTCTGTCCCCCTTTGTAATGTACAGCGCTGAGCGAACCATTGGCGCTTTATAAATACTGTATAATAATAATAATACCAGCGGCGAGCAGATCACTCATACCATACAGGTGTCCTGCAGACCTCCTGCAGACTGTTAGTGTAATCCATGTGCTCATACCTTGTTTGGGAAGACAGTTTTACACTGACAAGAAGACTTTTTAAACAACCTAGCATGCTCAACAGCACTGTGGCAGTTCATTGAGAACTGCAAAGGATGTCGGTACTTGTAGTTCATTCATTCACAGAACTCTGCAAATGAATGATGCAGCTATATGGGCGGAGCCCCGCTGTTTTCAAAAAGTGACAGCTAGTATGGGGAACTTCTCCCCGTACTACTGTCACAGGGAGAGCGGACAGTGGGCAGCGGCTGCAGCATTGGGAACATGTTACATGTTTCACCCTAAAAACAGGTGGGATGTGTAACATGTTTCCAAAGGTAAACTTATATTTTAAGCTCACAGATGCTGCTGCAGCCATGAGCTTGGTTCCAGCTTTTAAATCATTGCCTATAGAAATTTGTAAGTACCGTAGTCTGTTGCCATTCCACATGCATGTGACATGTTAGGTATCTATTTACTTGGTGTAACATCATCTTTTATATTTTACCAATAGGGTATTATAATCTGCTTTTGTGCATTAAAATTAATTAAAGGGGCGCATGCGCGGCCGGCTTACGGATGGACGCTAAGCTGTGAGCGCTCCGTCCACCCGCCAGCATCTAACCGGCACACACCGGCCCAGGGAGTAACCAACCCCACAGTGACCTTACCTGAGGGTGCCTGCACCTCTCCGACCATGCCCCGCAGGAGAAAAACCCCGGAGAAGCCAGGGGAAACTCACTCTATTCTTCCCGGCGCTCAATCCGGGAATCCAAGATGGCGCCGGCTGCAGCACCCAGGGAGAAGGCAGGAGACACGAGGGGGACTACATGGCCCAGCAAGCAGACGCCAGGCTGAGGCATCCACTTTATCCAGGGGATCCTGGTGAGTTGTCACCTCCATTATCCCCCACGACCAGTAGCCCAGCCAAATCTCGGCCACGACTTGACCAAGACCCTGACCCCGCATTTCAGGCCCAAAACTTCCCGCCTCAGTCAACTTCCACGATACTGCCTGACATAGATTCCTTCCCTGCGTCAGACCAGCCGCTAACGGAAATTTCCATGAAAAACATGCTGACCCTTTTGCGGCAAACCTTACATAATGACATCTCGGTATCACTAAACCAAATTACTAACGCGGTACAAACACAAGAACGCAGAATACGGCATATCGAACTTAATATGGGGGATGTAATAGCAGCACATAATGATTTGATCGATGCTCATGCGGACCACTCATCTGACCTCGAACAAATTAATTTAAAACTAGCTGACCTGGAAGATCGTTCGCGTCGCAACAACATCAAATTCAGAGGGATCCCTGAATCAATCACAGGCGAGGCGCTATTGCCCTATATACAGCAGTATATCCAACTTCTTCTCCCATCACTTCCTAATCTGGAGATGGCGATAGATCGAGCCCACCGGCTACAAAAACCCTCATTTCTGTCAGCATCTATTCCAAGAGATGTATTGGCCCGTATCCATTTTTACCATATTAAAGAAAAATTTATGATGGCTGCTAGGAATCCACCCCCGCTTCCACCATCACACACAAATCTCCGATTGTACGCGGACCTATCCAAAGCCACACTTCTCAACAGGAAAAAAATGATTTCCATTACCAAAGCCTTGAGAAATCATGGCATAGCGTACCAGTGGGGTTTCCCCACAAAGCTAACAGTAAGACATCAGGGAAGGATACACATGATTAAATCCCTGGAGGCTGGCCTGGACTTACTCAAAGTATGGAACATCCTACCCGCGGATGCGCAGGAAACGACATCCGCCTCCATTTTACCTATGGAGGCAACATAACCACCATAATGTCACACCTTACGCTTTGACATGCCTATATTTCTCCCTAGAGGCCACTCTTTTGCATACCACCATCTGGCGATCGGCCATACCCGATGACTCGTGTTCTAAGTTTTTACAGTTGGCATGACCCCTTCGGAGGTCAAAGCCGGTTCAAAACCCCCAGTTATCAAGTAGCAGTTGCAGCTACTTGGTCTACTTGCATTGTCTGCAAGTTTTTTTTTATCCTTTTTTGTGTTCCTTCCCCCCCCTTACCCCAGCACCGCCAACTACTTATTTACATCCTAAGATTTGGAAATCCTACACTTCCAGGGAAAACACACCCCAAATCCTCCATCGAGCCTAACCCGCAATACGATAATATCACCTCTTTCCTTCTCCAGAAGACATCCACTAAACCACGATCCCCTCAAATACCAACGCTACTATGCAAACACCTGGGAAAAACATGTACAAATGATTAATATCACATCCCTAAATGTACGAGGCCTAAACTCCTCATTTAAGAGATCGATGCTCGCCAAAGAAATCCGGAAGTCCTCGGCTGATGTAATCTTTATACAGGAATCTCACTTTGCTACAGACAAAACCCCCAAGCTATATCTTCACCATTTCACCCAAATTTTTATGGCAACAAATGACAAGAAAAAGAATGGAGTTATCACTGCCATAAATTACTCTATTCCACTCCACGTTATTTCCGAAACAGCTGATCTGCAAGGACGCTACCATATCCTGATATGCCAAATAAACGACATAACCTACACCCTAGTGAACATTTATGGACCAAACAGCAAACAGTTGAGCTTCTACCACAAACTATATAAGATCATTGAACGGTGTAAACAAGGTAGACTTATCATCGGTGGCGACTTTAATGTCCTGAATAACCCTTCCTTAGACTCCTCCTCCAGCCAAAGACCCTCCAAATTAAACCTCAATCGCTTTTTACATGATCACGATCTACGTATATGATATCTGGAGATGCCAACATGGCACAGAAAGAGACTATACATACTTCTCCCCTTCCCACCTTTCGTACTCAAGAATAGATTTTTTCATTACTGACAAGTGGACTCTACAACATGTAACGTCATCCAAAATTGGTACTATATCCTGGTCTGATCACGCCCCTATCAACATATCCTTGGACAGCAAACGAAGATTGGCAATCCTGCTTATGTGGAGACTGAACTCTACACTTCTGAAAAATCCGGAGAACCAGAAACACCTGCTAGAAGCCCATAATCTTTTCTTTGAAACCAATTCTACACCCGATATCCCTATTACTACGCTCTGGTTAACATATAAGGCCTACATGAGAGGTATCCTCATACAGCTCAACTCACGCATTAACAGGCAATGCACACAACAAATTGACCAGCTACTCAGCTCCATCCAATTACATGAAGAGATCAACAAAAAAAAACCAAACCCTTCCACATCTGCGGCTCTAAACACAGATAGAAACAAGTTACGCACCATATTACTCCACGAATATGACATCAATCTCCAAAAAATGAAAGCCAAATTTTATGCACTCGGGAACAAAACGAATGCATTACTATCTAAAATTGTTAAACAAAAACGACTTAAAACCAAAATTCTTACAATCCAACACCCCGTCACGCGTTACCCACTAATAAACCCACAGGATATAGCCAACGCATTTGCATCTTATTACCAATCATTATATAATATTAAAGACGATCCAAATACAACCCAACCAACAATTGTATCTATTGAAAACTTTCTATCCAATACCAATTTACCCCAAATTACCCAATCTCAACTTGAAATCATTTCTGTGCCAATTTCTCCCATGGAAATTGAAAAAACCATAAAAAGTCTCCCCCTACACAAATCGCCAGGGAATGATGGCTTTACAAACGAATTTTATAAAACTTTTGCGCCCAGTCTAACGCAACATTTAGCTACCCTATACAACCTTGTTGCCTCTCGCGGGGAATTCCCCCCTGATATGCTCCAATCAATAATCACTACAATCCCAAAACCGGGCAAAGATCCCCAACTGGTCCAGAATTACAGAACGATTTCACTTCTCAATACAGATATAAAAATATATGCCAAAATAATAGCCCAGAGACTCCTTCCTCATTTACCTACACTGATTCACCCAGATCAAGTGGGGTTTATTCCGGGAAGACAAGCCCCGGACGCTACTAGACGCATTATATCCCTTCTACACCATCTCGAAACTAATAAGAAACCATCCCTCCTACTGTCGTTAGACGCAGAAAAAGCATTTGATAGAATACATTGGCAATTTATGACACTTACACTCCAAAAATTTGGAATAACAGACTGGATGTTATCGGCAATTTTATCACTCTATTCAAACCCCTCAGCTAAAGTCCTAACTAATGGCACGCTTTCACAATCCTTTTCTATATCCAACGGGACCAGACAAGGCTGCCCACTATCCCCTATCATTTTCGCACTACTCATTGAACCGCTAGCTTCCAACTAGAGATGAGCGAATCGAAGTATCCGAAGTGGAATTCGAGTCGAATATCGGAAAAATTTCGATTCGTGCCGAATCCGAAAAACAGCCTAATTCGGACGCGCGAATCGAAATTTTTCCGAAAATGGCGGCTGACATGTGCGGCGACGGAGCGGGGATGTCGGGGAAGGCGCGCAGACAAGGCGCGCTGCCCCATAATGCATTCCTCAACGACATGTGATCGCATCAGCCAATCAGCAGCCAGCCAGCCAGCACTGTGTAATGGTCGAGGTATATATAGCGGCCATTTTGGAAATCTTCATTTGCCTGCAGTCATTGAACAGAGGCAGACCGCTCTGTACTAGGGACAGGGACAGAGTTAGGGCCACAGAAACGAGAATTGGGGACAGAGAGAAGTTACTTAGGGACAGAGAACCATTACTCAGGGACACAGACTTGTTAATGAGGGCCACAGAATCGTTATTTAGGGACAAAGAAACGCTAGTTAGGGCCACAGAATTCATACTCAGGGACAGACAGAATTGTTACTCAGTGCCAGAGAATTGTTACTTAGGGCCACAGAAACGTTATTAGGGCCACAGAATTTTTACTCAGGGACAGACAGAATTGTTACTGAGTGCCAGAGAATTGTTACTCAGGGACAGACAGAATTGTTACTGAGTGCCAGAGAATTCTTACTCAGGGCCACAGAATTCATTCTCAGGGACAGACAGAATTGTTACTCAGGGACAGACAGAATTGTTACTGAGTGCCAGAGAATTGTTACTCAGGGACAGACAGAATTGTTACTGAGTGCCAGAGAATTGTTACTCAGGGACAGACAGAATTGTTACTGAGTGCCAGAGAATTGTTACTCAGGGACAGACAGAATTGTTACTGAGTGCCAGAGAATTGTTACTCAGGGACAGACAGAATTGTTACTGAGTGCCAGAGAATTGTTACTCAGGGACAGACAGAATTGTTACTGAGTGCCAGAGAATTGTTACTCAGGGACAGACAGAATTGTTACTGAGTGCCAGAGAATTGTTACTCGCACAGACACAAAATTGTTACTTGCACAGACACAGAATTGTTACTCGCGCAGACACAGAATTGTTACTCAGGGCCACAGAATTCATACTCAGGGACAGACAGAATTGTTACTGAGTGCCAGAGAATTGTTACTCAGGGACAGACAGAATTGTTACTGAGTGCCAGAGAATTGTTACTCAGGGACAGACAGAATTGTTACTGAGTGCCAGAGAATTGTTACTCGCACAGACACAAAATTGTTACTTGCACAGACACAGAATTGTTACTCGCACAGACACAGAATTGTTACTCAGGGCCACAGAATTCATACTCAGGGACAGACAGAATTGTTACTGAGCGCCAGAGAATTGTTACTCAGGGACAGACAGAATTGTTACTGAGTGCCAGAGAATTGTTACTCAGGGACAGACAGAATTGTTACTGAGTGCCAGAGAATTGTTACTCAGGGACAGACAGAATTGTTACTGAGTGCCAGAGAATTGTTACTCAGGGACAGACAGAATTGTTACTGAGTGCCAGAGAATTGTTACTCGCACAGACACAAAATTGTTACTTGCACAGACACAGAATTGTTACTCGCACAGACACAGAATTGTTACTCAGGGCCACAGAATTCATACTCAGGGACAGACAGAATTGTTACTGAGTGCCAGAGAATTGTTACTCAGGGACAGACAGAATTGTTACTGAGTGCCAGAGAATTGTTACTCAGGGACAGACAGAATTGTTACTGAGTGCCAGAGAATTGTTACTCGCACAGACACAAAATTGTTACTTGCACAGACACAGAATTGTTACTCGCACAGACACAGAATTGTTACTCAGGGCCACAGAATTCATACTCAGGGACAGACAGAATTGTTACTGAGTGCCAGAGAATTGTTACTCAGGGACAGACAGAATTGTTACTGAGTGCCAGAGAATTGTTACTCAGGGACAGACAGAATTGTTACTGAGTGCCAGAGAATTGTTACTCGCACAGACACAAAATTGTTACTTGCACAGACACAGAATTGTTACTCGCACAGACACAGAATTGTTACTCAGGGCCACAGAATTCATACTCAGGGACAGACAGAATTGTTACTGAGTGCCAGAGAATTGTTACTCAGGGACAGACAGAATTGTTACTGAGTGCCAGAGAATTGTTACTCAGGGACAGACAGAATTGTTACTGAGTGCCAGAGAATTGTTACTCGCACAGACACAAAATTGTTACTTGCACAGACACAGAATTGTTACTCGCACAGACACAGAATTGTTACTCAGGGCCACAGAATTCATACTCAGGGATAGACAGAATTGTTACTGAGTGCCAGAGAATTGTTACTCAGGGACAGACAGAATTGTTACTGAGTGCCAGAGAATTGTTACTCAGGGACAGACAGAATTGTTACTGAGTGCCAGAGAATTGTTACTCAGGGACAGACAGAATTGTTACTGAGTGCCAGAGAATTGTTACTCAGGGACAGACAGAATTGTTACTGAGTGCCAGAGAATTGTTACTCAGGGACAGACAGAATTGTTACTGAGTGCCAGAGAATTGTTACTCAGGGACAGACAGAATTGTTACTGAGTGCCAGAGAATTGTTACTCGCACAGACACAAAATTGTTACTTGCACAGACACAGAATTGTTACTCGCGCAGACACAGAATTGTTACTCAGGGCCACAGAATTCATACTCAGGGACAGACAGAATTGTTACTGAGTGCCAGAGAATTGTTACTCAGGGACAGACAGAATTGTTACTGAGTGCCAGAGAATTGTTACTCAGGGACAGACAGAATTGTTACTGAGTGCCAGAGAATTGTTACTCGCACAGACACAAAATTGTTACTTGCACAGACACAGAATTGTTACTCGCGCAGACACAGAATTGTTACTCAGGGCCACAGAATTCATACTCAGGGACAGACAGAATTGTTACTGAGTGCCAGAGAATTGTTACTCAGGGACAGACAGAATTGTTACTGAGTGCCAGAGAATTGTTACTCAGGGACAGACAGAATTGTTACTGAGTGCCAGAGAATTGTTACTCAGGGACAGACAGAATTGTTACTGAGTGCCAGAGAATTGTTACTCGCACAGACACAAAATTGTTACTTGCACAGACACAGAATTGTTACTCGCACAGACACAGAATTGTTACTCAGGGCCACAGAATTCATACTCAGGGACAGACAGAATTGTTACTGAGCGCCAGAGAATTGTTACTCAGGGACAGACAGAATTGTTACTGAGTGCCAGAGAATTGTTACTCAGGGACAGACAGAATTGTTACTGAGTGCCAGAGAATTGTTACTCAGGGACAGACAGAATTGTTACTGAGTGCCAGAGAATTGTTACTCAGGGACAGACAGAATTGTTACTGAGTGCCAGAGAATTGTTACTCGCACAGACACAAAATTGTTACTTGCACAGACACAGAATTGTTACTCGCGCAGACACAGAATTGTTACTCAGGGCCACAGAATTCATACTCAGGGACAGACAGAATTGTTACTGAGTGCCAGAGAATTGTTACTCAGGGACAGACAGAATTGTTACTGAGTGCCAGAGAATTGTTACTCAGGGACAGACAGAATTGTTACTGAGTGCCAGAGAATTGTTACTCAGGGACAGACAGAATTGTTACTGAGTGCCAGAGAATTGTTACTCGCACAGACACAAAATTGTTACTTGCACAGACACAGAATTGTTACTCGCACAGACACAGAATTGTTACTCAGGGCCACAGAATTCATACTCAGGGACAGACAGAATTGTTACTGAGCGCCAGAGAATTGTTACTCAGGGACAGACAGAATTGTTACTGAGTGCCAGAGAATTGTTACTCAGGGACAGACAGAATTGTTACTGAGTGCCAGAGAATTGTTACTCAGGGACAGACAGAATTGTTACTGAGTGCCAGAGAATTGTTACTCAGGGACAGACAGAATTGTTACTGAGTGCCAGAGAATTGTTACTCGCACAGACACAAAATTGTTACTTGCACAGACACAGAATTGTTACTCGCGCAGACACAGAATTGTTACTCAGGGCCACAGAATTCATACTCAGGGACAGACAGAATTGTTACTCAGTGCCAGAGAATTGTTACTCAGGGACAGACAGAATTGTTACTGAGTGCCAGAGAATTGTTACTCAGGGACAGACAGAATTGTTACTGAGTGCCAGATAATTGTTACTTAGGGCCACAGAAACGTTATTAGGGCCACAGAATTGTTACTCAGGGACAGACAGAATTGTTACTGAGTGCCAGAGAATTGTTACTTAGGGCCACAGAAACTTTAGTTAGGGCCACAGAATTGTTACTCAGGGACAGACACAGAATTGTTACTGAGGGCCACAGAACTGTTACTTAGGGCCACAGAATTGTTACTCGCACAGACACAGAATTGTTACTCAGGGACACAGAATTGTTACTCAGGGACACATAATCGTTGAATTAAATAGTATGTCAGACAACATGCAGAGGAGTGGCAGAGGAGGCAATGTTTTAGGAGCGAGCAGACGTGGCAGCAGAGGAAGGGGTCGAGGCAGCACTATTCGCAGCCAGAGGCCAGTGCTCCCGGTGTCATCCAGCGGTCGTGTCTCCACCGACAACCCTGCCGTTATCGATTGGTTGGCTCGGTCGTCTTCCTCTTTCCAGGTCACCTCTGACACCTACAGCCAACGGTCGGTGGGTACGTCAGACACAAACGTTAGTTGGCATGGCCCGGGACCTAGCCCACTGAAATCACGTGTCCTCTACCTGCCCCTGTCCTTTGGTGTTCCCTCACCAAGCGAAGTATCGCATGCTGTGGGCTCAGCCCCACTGTACAGTGAGGAAGAGCTAACAGAGGGCGGTCAGGAACGGGGGGAGACATCCGCCTTTTCAGCAGCTAGGCGAAGAAGTAGTGGCGAGGAGAGTGGCCCGGTAGCCGGTCTGGAGACAGGTCTGTCTCCTGACCCAGACGCAGCCGAGGGGGCTAGTAGTGAGGCGGAGACCCTACTTGATGATGAGGAGGTTGATCGCACTTGGCAGCCTCGTCGTCATCAGGCAATTTCTTCCGCATCATCAGGAGAAGAGGGTGGCAGCTTGGCAGTGAGCGAAACAGTCGGTGGGTTGCCCAGGAGACAGCAGCAGGGTCGCAGCAGTGTCAGTGGAAGCAGTGTCAGTGGAGCCAAACGGCCACGGAGTAGAGCACCAGCTCCACTGCAGCCTACCACCACGGCCAGTAGTGGTGCCGGTGTGCACGGAGGAAGCAGCAGTCAGCCAGTGAGGAGTATCGGGGGCAAAGTTTCCTACTCGGCGGTGTGGCAATATTTCGTCAAGCCGCCCGAGGAAGTAAACGTAGCCGTATGTCGACTATGTGGCCAGAAAGTCAAGCGTGGCCAGGGGGCCCATGTTGGGACTATTTGGGCCATGTTGGGACAATGGGAGACCTCCCATTGCTGCTGTCTCCATCGCCACACTCTGCCATGTGCCACTTTCAGGTCTCCTCACACACTGCTGGTGTGTTCAGTTTTTTGACATAGGGTGCTGGCAGATTACGGGCCTCCCATAGCTGCTGCCAGGCCCCTAATCTGCCATGGGCCCCTATATACCGCCTCCTCATGCTGCTGCCAGGTCCACAGTGTCTCATGCCATGTGCCACTTTCAGGTCTCCTCACACTGCTGGTGTGTTGAATTTTTTGACATAGGGTGCTGGCAGATTATGGGCCTCCTATAGCTGCTGCCAGGCCCCTAATCTGCCATAGGCCCCTATATACCGCCTCCTCATGCTGCTGCCAGGTCCAGAGTCTCTCATGGGTCCCTGTACGGCCTCCCATTGCTGCTGTCTCCATCGCCACACTCTGCCATGTGCCACTTTCAGGTCTCCTCACACACTGCTGGTGTGTTCAGTTTTTTGACATAGGGTGCTGGCAGATTACGGGCCTCCCATAGCTGCTGCCAGGCCCCTAATCTGCCATAGGCCCCTATATACCGCCTCCTCATGCTGCTGCCAGGTCCAGAGTCTCTCATGGGTCCCTGTACGGCCTCCCATTGCTGCTGTCTCCATCGCCACACTCTGCCATGTGCCACTTTCAGGTCTCCTCACACACTACTGGTGTGTTCAGTTTTTTGACATAGGGTGCTGGCAGATTACGGGCCCCTAATCTGCCATAGGCCCCTATATACCGCCTCCTCATGCTGCTGCCAGGTCCAGAGTCTGTCATGGGTCCCTGTACGGCCTCCCATTGCTGCTGTCTCCATCGCCACACTCTGCCATGTGCCACTTTCAGGTCTCCTCACACTGCTGGTGTGTTGAATTTTTTGACATAGGGTGCTGGCAGATTACGGGCCTCCCATAGCTGCTGCCAGGCCCCTAATCTGCCATAGGCCCCTATATACCGCCTCCTCATGCTGCTGCCAGTGCCAGAGTCTCTCATGGGTCCCTGTACGGCCTCCCATTGCTGCTGTCTCCATCGCCACACTCTGCCATGTGCCACTTTCAGGTCTCCTCACACACTGCTGGTGTGTTCAGTTTTTTGACATAGGGTGCTGGCAGATTACGGGCCTCCCATAGCTGCTGCCAGGCCCCTAATCTGCCATAGGCCCCTATATACCGCCTCCTCATGCTGCTGCCAGGTCCAGAGTCTCTCATGGGTCCCTGTACGGCCTCCCATTGCTGCTGTCTCCATCGCCACACTCTGCCATGTGCCACTTTCAGGTCTCCTCACACACTACTGGTGTGTTCAGTTTTTTGACATAGGGTGCTGGCAGATTACGGGCCCCTAATCTGCCATAGGCCCCTATATACCGCCTCCTCATGCTGCTGCCAGGTCCAGAGTCTGTCATGGGTCCCTGTACGGCCTCCCATTGCTGCTGTCTCCATCGCCACACTCTGCCATGTGCCACTTTCAGGTCTCCTCACACTGCTGGTGTGTTCAGTTTTTTGACATAGGGTGCTGGCAGATTACGGGCCTCCCATAGCTGCTGCCAGGCCCCTAATCTGCCATAGGCCCCTATATACCGCCTCCTCATGCTGCTGCCAGTGCCAGAGTCTCTCATGGGTTCCTGTACGGCCTCCCATTGCTGCTGTCTCCATCGCCACACTCTGCCATGTGCCACTTTCAGGTCTCCTCACACACTGCTGGTGTGTTAAATTTTTTGACATAGGGTGCAGGCAGATTACGGGCCTCACATAGCTGCTGCCAGGCCCCTAATCTGCCATGGGCCCCTATATACCGCCTCCTCATGCTGCTGCCAAGTCTAGAGTCTCTCATGGGTCCCTGTAAGGCCTCCCATTGCTGCTGTCTCCATCGCCACACTCTGCTGCCATGTGCCACTTTCAGGTCTCTTCACACTGCTGGTGTGTTAAATTTTTTGACATAGGGTGCAGGCAGATTACGGGCCTCACATAGCTGCTGCCAGGCCCCTAATCTGCCATGGGCCCCTATATACCGCCTCCTCATGCTGCTGCCAAGTCCAGAGTCTCTCATGGGTCCCTGTACGGCCTCCCATTGCTGCTGTCTCCATCGCCACACTCTGCTGCCATGTGCCACTTTCAGGTCTCTTCACACTGCTGGTGTGTTAAATTTTTTGACATAGGGTGCAGGCAGATTACGGGCCTCACATAGCTGCTGCCAGGCCCCTAATCTGCCATGGGCCCCTATATACCGCCTCCTCATGCTGCTGCCAAGTCCAGAGTCTGTCATGGTCCCTGTACGGCCTCCCATTGCTGCTGTCTCCATCGCCACACTCTGCCATGTGCCACTTTCAGGTCTCTTCACACTGCTGGTGTGTTAAATTTTTTGACATAGGGTGCAGGCAGATTACGGGCCTCCCATAGCTGCTGCCAGGCCCCTAATCTGCCATGGGCCCCTATATACCGCCTCCTCATGCTGCTGCCAAGTCCAGAGTCTGTCATGGGTCCCTGTACGGCCTCCCATTGCTGCTGTCTCCATCGCCACACTCTGCCATGTGCCACTTTCAGGTCTCCTCACACACTGCTGGTGTGTAGAATTTTTTGACATAGGGTGCTGGCAGATTACGGGCCTCCCATAGCTGCTGCCAGGCCCCTAATCTGCCATGGGCCCCTATATACCGCCTCCTCATGCTGCTGCCAAGTTCAGAGTCTGTCATGGGTCCCTGTACGGCCTCCCATTGCTGCTGTCTCCATCGCCACACTCTGCCATGTGCCACTTTCAGGTCTCCTCACACTGCTGGTGTGTTGAATTTTTTGACATAGGGTGCTGGCAGATTACGGGCCTCCTATAGCTGCTGCCAGGCCCCTAATCTGCCATGGGCCCCTATATACCGCCTCCTCATGCTGCTGCCAAGTCCAGAGTCTGTCATGGGTCCCTGTACGGCCTCCCATTGCTGCTGTCTCCATCGCCACACTCTGCCATGTGCCACTTTCATTTCTCCTCACACACTGCTGGTGTGTTGAATTTTTTGACATAGGGTGCTGGCAGATTACGGGCCTCCTATAGCTGCTGCCAGGCCCCTAATCTGCCATGGGCCCCTATATACCGCCTCCTCATGCTGCTGCCAAGTCCAGAGTCTGTCATGGGTCCCTGTACGGCCTCCCATTGCTGCTGTCTCCATCGCCACACTCTGCTGCCATGTGCCACTTTCAGGTCTCTTCACACTGCTGGTGTGTTAAATTTTTTGACATAGGGTGCAGGCAGATTACGGGCCTCACATAGCTGCTGGCAGGCCCCTAATCTGCCATGGGCCCCTATATACCGCCTCCTCATGCTGCTGCCAAGTCCAGAGTCTGTCATGGTCCCTGTACGGCCTCCCATTGCTGCTGTCTCCATCGCCACAGTCTGCTGCCATGTGCCACTTTCAGGTCTCTTCACACTGCTGGTGTGTTAAATTTTTTGACATAGGGTGCAGGCAGATTACGGGCCTCACATAGCTGCTGCCAGGCCCCTAATCTGCCATGGGCCCCTATATACCGCCTCCTCATGCTGCTGCCAAGTCCAGAGTCTGTCATGGTCCCTGTACGGCCTCCCATTGCTGCTGTCTCCATCGCCACACTCTGCTGCCATGTGCCACTTTCAGGTCTCTTCACACTGCTGGTGTGTTAAATTTTTTGACATAGGGTGCTGGCAGATTACGGGCCTCCTATAGCTGCTGCCAGGCCCCTAATCTGCCATGGGCCCCTATATACCGCCTCCTCATGCTGCTGCCAAGTTCAGAGTCTGTCATGGGTCCCTGTACGGCCTCCCATTGCTGCTGTCTCCATCGCCACACTCTGCTGCCATGTGCCACTTTCAGGTCTCCTCACACTGCTGGTGTGTTGAATTTTTTGACATAGGGTGCTGGCAGATTACGGGCCTCCTATAGCTGCTGCCAGGCCCCTAATCTGCCATAAGCCCCTATATACCGCCTCCTCATGCTGCTGCCAAGTCCAGAGTCTGTCATGGGTCCCTGTACGGCCTCCCATTGCTGCTGTCTCCATCGCCACACTCTGCCATGTGCCACTTTCAGGTCTCCTCACACACTGCTGGTGTGTTGAATTTTTTGACATAGGGTGCTGGCAGATTACGGGCCTCCTATAGCTGCTGCCAGGCCCCTAATCTGCCGTAGGCCCCTATATACCGCCTCCTCATGCTGCTGCCAGGTCCAGAGTCTCTCATGGGTCCCTGTACGGCCTCCCATTGCTGCTGTCTCCATCGCCACACTCTGCCATGTGCCACTTTCAGGTCTCCTCACACTGCTGGTGTGTTCCATTTTTTGTCATAGGGTGCTGGCAGATTATGGGCCTCCCATAACTGCTGCCAGGCCCCTAATCTGCCATGGGCCCCTATACCGACTCCTCATGCTGTGACGTTGCAACAACGTGGAATTCAACCCTACATATGTTAGACCGCCTTTACGAACAGCAAAAGGCCATCACAGATTTCCTGATGTTAAAAGCAGATAAAGGTACTCCCTGTGTAACTTAGATGTCAGCCATTGGCAGCTCATGCGTGACACCTGCGCTTGCTCAGGCCCTTTGAGGAGGCCACGCTATTCGTGAGTCGGCAGGACTATGGGATGAACGACGTCATTCCTCTGTTGCACGTCCTGGAACAAATGCTGTTAACAATGGCTGGTCAGGGTGCGGTAGACGTGGCGCACAGATCTCAACGCCACATGGCCCCTGTGGGGGCAGGACTGGAAGAAGAGGAGGAGGTAGAGGAGGACATTGGTGCTCAGGAATTATTGAGTGAAATGGGTGGTTTTTCCACTCAGCGGACAGGAGTGGAGGAGCAGGAGCATCTGGTAGAGGAGGAGGAAGAGGAGACAGAGGACCTAGACGCACCGTGGCAGTATGCTGTGGAGATGGAGGCAGGGAGTCCCTCGCATTCCTTGGCACAAATGGCCCATAGCATGCTCGGTTGCTTGCGTAGCGACAGCCGAATAATAACCATCAGACAGAGGGATGACTTTTGGCTGTCCACCTTGTTGGACCCTCGCTACCGTTCAAAAATGGTGGCCTTTTTCACACCTGCTGAGAGGGAGGCCAAAATAACGTACTATAAAAAACACCTATGTAGTCAGCTGGTCTCTGCCTGTCTGCGCCAACGTCCATCCTCAGACACTGTGGGCCCTGTGCGCTCGTGTTCCGCTGCCATGGCAGCAGGGGAGGGGTGGGGTGGTAGGAGCAGTGGCAGCTCCACCAGCAGCGGCTGCCTCAGTCTGCAGTCGATGATGAGTAGCTTTCTTCACCAGCGCAGTGAGGAAACTACTAACCAGCCGCAGCAGCAGCAGCAGCATCAGGTGGACCTGGAGCAGGACCTCAAACAACAGGCTTAGGCCTACTTGGACAGCACCCTGCCAACCGAGGTAGACAATCCCCTTGACTACTGGGCAACGAAACTTGACCTTTGGCCCCAACTAGCTGAATTTGCCCTTGAAAGGCTGTCATGCCCGGCCAGTAGCGTGGCATCGGAGCGCGTGTTTAGTGCGGCAGGAGGTATTGCAACTCCGCGGAGGACACGAATGTCCACCCAAAGTGTGGAGAGACTCACGTTTGTGAAAATGAATCAGGCGTGGATTAGTCTGGATTTCAAACCACCAGTTCCTGACACAACTGACTAAATCCGCCATGAATCATGCCCCAAACATGTGCCACTTTCAGGTCTCCTCACACTGCTGGTGTGTTCCATTTTTTGTCATAGGGTGCTGGCAGATTACGGGCCTCCCATAGCTGCTGCCAGGCCCCTAATCTGCCATGGGCCCCTATACCGCCTCCTCATGCTGCTGCCAAGTCCAGAGTCTCTCATGGGTCCCTGTACGGCCTCCCATTGCTGCTGCCTCCATCGCCACACTCTGCCATGTGCCACTTTCAGGTCTCCTCACACTGCTGGTGTGTTCCATTTTTTGTCATAGGGTGCTGGCAGATTACGGGCCTCCCATAGCTGCTGCCAGGCCCCTAATCTGCCATGGGCCCCTATACCGCCTCCTCATGCTGCTGCCAGGTCCAGAGTCTCTCATGGGTCCCTGTACGGCCTCCCATTGCTGCTGTCTCCATCGCCACACTCTGCCATGTGCCACTTTCAGGTCTCCTCACACTGCTGGTGGGTTCCATTTTTTGTCATAGGGTGCTGGCAGATTACGGGCCTCCCATAGCTGCTGCCAGGCCCGTAATCTGCCATGGGCCCCCGTACCGACTCCTCATGCTGCTGCCAGGCCCGTAATCTGTCATGGGCCCCTGTTGTCGCTTGTTGGCATATTCCGCTCGTTCAGATGCTCCTTCTCCTGCTACTCATCTTCACGGATTCCGTCAGCAGTCTTTCTTGGAATCCGTTTCCAAGAGACAACAGTTTGCGAGCACGCACCCGACGGTGCAGAAGCTGAACGTCCTCCTGTCCAAGTTGCTGCTGCCAGGCTCGTAATCTGTCATGCGCCCCTGTACCGCCTCCTCATGCTGCTGCCAGGTCCAGAGTGTGTCATGGGCCC
This sequence comes from Staurois parvus, assembly GCF_062004578.1. Classification (NCBI taxonomy): domain Eukaryota; kingdom Metazoa; phylum Chordata; class Amphibia; order Anura; family Ranidae; genus Staurois; species Staurois parvus. The sequence goes on along the minus strand of NW_028318186.1, from coordinate 4,978,354 downwards.
CCGTACCGACTCCTCATGCTGCTGCCAGGCCCGTAATCTGTCATGGGCCCCTGTACCGCCTCCCCATGCTGCTGCCAGGTCCAGAGTGTGTCATGGGTCCCTGTACGGCCTCCCATTGCTGCTGCCAGGCCCGTAATCTGCCATGGGCCCCTGTACCGACTCCTCATGCTGCTGCCAGGCCCGTAATCTGTCATGGGCCCCTGTACCGCCTCCTCATGCTGCTGCCAGGTCCAGAGTGTGTCATGGGTCCCTGTACGGCCTCCCATTGCTGCTGTCTCTATCGCCACACTCTGCCATGTGCCACTTTCAGGTCTCCTCACACTGCTGGTGGTTTCCATTTTTGTCATAGGGTGCTGTATGGCCTCCCATTGCTGCTGCCTCCACCGCCACACTGTGGCTCCACACTCTGGTTTTGGCCCCGTGACTGCCCAAATGAGTGAAGTGTGCGGTGATTCTAAGATCGACGGCACTCATCTGCATGTCATACTGACTGACAGTATTATTTCTCTTCCCCAGCAGACTCCAAGGGCATTTAAATTAAAGGTACAGTGTTCTGCACTAATATTAAGTCTCTCTGAAGCCTAGAAACACCCTTTTTTAAGTTAAATTCACAGCGAATTTATTCGACTCGAATCGAATATTGTCCACGAATTCGCCGAATCAGTCGAATCGAATTTTTCATTTCTTCGCTCATCTCTACTTCCAACCTTAGAAATGACTTAAATTTCACAGGCATCAATCTCCTCCAGAAAGAGCATAAAATTAGTCTCTTCGCAGATGATATTATTCTAATGGTTACAAACCCATCCAAGTCGCTCCAGGCAATCCGTACACAGATTCATAGATACGCGGCAGTCTCATATTATAAGCTCAATGAACCCAAATCGTCTATATTGAACCTCTACACACCCACAGGAACACAAACCGTGCTCTCCCAACGTTTCCCGTTCACTTGGGAAACGCACAGTATCCCCTACCTGGGGATTAAACTCTCTACCTCAACTAACCAACTTTACAACAATAACTTCAGGCCTCTACTCGAAACTATACCACAAGAGCTCAAATTCCTCCGTACGACTACATTATCGACACTTGGCAAAATAGCCACTCTAAAAATGTGCATACTACCCAAAATTCTTTACATATTTCGGACACTTCCTATCCCAGTCCCTTCCTCCTTTTTCTCTAAACTACAAGCAATATTAAACAAATTTACGTGGAATTCAAAAAAACCCAGATATACTACGAACCTACTCATACGTCCGCCCTCGAGGGGAGGAGCTGGACTCCCACACCTGAAATCGTACTATCAGGCTGTTCTGTTGGACCAGATGTTCTTTTGGTGGCATCCTTCCGCTGAGAAGATCTGGTCCACTATGGAAACATCCCTATTCCTACCTCACAAAATAACTGACTTACTGCTCATACCACAGACGGCACAATCTAAACCTCTACATAAACACCCCTGCATACAAGCCTCTTTGTGTGTCTGGCTCGACTTTTTAAATCACAACCAGTTAAATCAAAATACAGTGCGAACCCCGGTCCCACTATCCTCCTTACACCACATCATCCCACAACTAAACCTAACAAAGTGGAAAGCTGCTGGCTTACTACATATTCATGATATCTACACAAATCATAAGCTTGACTCATTTCCCACTATCCAAAGGCAATTCCAACTTCCAGACATGGAACAATTCACATACATGCGGATAGCCCATACACTAAAAAAAAAACCCATACCATCAGAGGTAAAAGTCCCGGTATCTACGCACCAATTCTTCCAGATGTCCACTTACCCAAAAAAAGGAATCTCAAATTTTTACACAACTATAATTGGAACCCTATTTCCCACAAATACTACCTCACTAGCCAACTGGGGAAAACATCTTCTCCCAATAGCTCCACTTACCTGGGAAAAAACATTTACTATCACTTTCAAAGCCTCCAAATGCAGCTCTCACTGGGAAACGTATCTAAAAATTCTCCATCAGGGGTACCTAACCCCTACCAAACTATCCCTTTATTATCCCCAGCTCTCGCAAGCATGTTGGAGACACTGTGGAGAGACGGGCTCACTACTTCACTTACTCTGGCTATGTAAGTCCCTCAAATCATATTGGAACAAGGTGTTCCAGATAGTCTCCTCAATTGCGGAAACGCAAATATCCCTGAACCCAGCACTAGCCCTCCTTCACATCGGGATTGATAAATACCCTACGAACTCACGCATTATCATTATACACATCTTAGCAGCCGCTAAAATTAATATTACCAAACTATGGCGATCCACTTCAACTCCTCTTTTGTCACGCCTATTTTCCGATCTCAATCTCCAATGTGAGATGGAAAGAAGAACAGCCCTGCACAACTCCTCCTATCATAAATTTAAGTCCCAATGGTCTAGATGGTTAACAAATCCTAATTGCTCAATACGTTGTTGATTACTATTCAAAAGGAATACTATACTCTCTGCCCACACTGAATTGGTGCTTACCCTCCCCTTTCCCCACTCCCTTCCCTGTTCCTCCACTACCCTCATGTTCTCTCCACTCTTATGCCCCACTAGTCTCCTAGAATGGTTCACAACATACGGAGCATACCTCTCATGTAACTGAATCGCAGAAACACAGGTTCCCCGGCCACTTGGTGGGGTTCCTACACTTCCCTTTTGTCTTATTTTTCGTAAAATGTTATTCTCGATGTGAACCAAAAGTTTGATTATCATATATTACTTATGTATGTTTAAACTTTAATAAAAACTATTTGAATATATAAAATTAATTAAAGTGTATTAAAAAAAAGAATATAAAAATCCACTGAGCAAAAGCTGTGTAGCATAAAAAAATTGCAACACCCACAATTTTATTCTCTAGGACCTCTGCTTAAAAATATATATAATGTTTGGGGGTTTTAAGTAATTTTCTAGCAAAACAATACTATTTTTGTACATGCAGGAGAGAAGTGTCAGAATAGGCTTGGTCTTCAATTGTTTAATTGAGAAAGGAAAGGCTGAGAGTGTATACCTAAAAGGCTGCATTAACTTACAGAAAATAGTATGGGGAAATAAAAAAAATTTACTAAAAACACATCAAACAATAATAAGAAACAATAAAGCAGGCTGCTTGGGGCAGCACGCTGCCCACTGAGTTAAAACACTGTTTGATTCTTGCAAAGTCCCTTTAGTTATGTTGTTTGAAGAATATTTTTTTCTTATTTTTTGTTTCATAGACCTTTTTCAGCTTTGCAAGTTCACTGCTCAGTTGCTGTACATTACATGTTTCAGCTGTCAACAAATTTGCTCATCCAATTGTAGCGGTACCCCATAGGGGCCAGCAAATAGGTAGGTTATTGAGGTATTCTCCATTGTTTTGCTTTACAGCCAGGAACACAAACACATTCACTTTTTGGCTCAGTAAACTGTCAAGGGATGTTGATTTTGGTGTTTTTATTTTTGGGGATAACTTGGATAGGGATTGGGCATACGTGGGATGCTCCAAAAAAAAATAACTATGTACAAGTTGAGAACACTAACTTTCTTCTGAAGCACTCTAAGCACAGTCCTTGTAGGGGCCGGTAATGGACGTGGCTCAGTTGAAGCAGATAAATGCACAAACTTCTCTTTTTAAGCAACTTGAGTAGAGTTCCTAAACACAGTACAGGGTGGACTAAGCTTTTCAGGATAGCAGCCAGTGCCCCCTTTTCCTGAACACTCAGCTGACTCACTAGCACCAGAGGGGTAGCAGCAGCCCACAGTCTCTGTCATCTGTCCCACAGTCTGTACTCACAGAGCCCTCAAACAAATGGATACCTCCTTCCAATGTCTTCCAGACACTTCTACCAGTGATCCTAGAACAAATCCAACAAGAGACAGCCCCTCAATCAGCTTCCAAGCCTCTCAGCTAGTCCAGCTAAGACCTAACAAACAGTGAGCACATGGCTGGACTGGCCAAAGGTCAGCAGGCCCTCCAGGCTGAACTTCCCCTCTCCAGGACAAGACAAGACTACTCCAGGTCTCAGACTATTTGTATCCATTACCCAACAGCCACCTGTGTGGGGAATTACCAAGATTAGATGGACAGTATAAATATTCATGCTGTCCATTTACACTACTCCACACCTATGTTCCAAAACTGTCCAGGTAGCTCTGGAGATACAGAGTGAGAGCAATCAAATCTGCATCCTGTGAGACAAAGAGCAAACCTAAACAATCACATGCAGCTGCAAAGACTACAGTAAGCTAGAACTAAATTTGCCTAACCCAGAGTTTCAGCCAAACTGATTACAGTGAGACAAATTACATTTACCTAACAATAAAAATACAGCTGCACTGAATACAGTGAGCCAGAACTAAGTCTATCTACTCCTAGCACCTCTAGGAGGGTGTTACACAATGGTTTGACCAGGAGCACTTTTATAAGGTGGTTGGCAATTACAACCTACATATATATTTCAGCCCAAATAAACTTTTTAAACTCCTTTGTTTAAACGTGGAACTAAATTTGGAACTGCGGCGAGTGGTCTTTTCTCAGAATAATGGCACTGTCCATTCAGAGCATGCACCAAGGACATCCTCGGCTGCTACTAAAGTAACTATCTCATAAACGGTGCAAGTTTAGGAGATATTTACTGTACCTACAGGTAAGCCTCATTATTGGCTTACCTGTAGGTTTAAATGAGCATGATTGACTTAATCACTAAGCCATCATGGGCAAATACAGTTGCAAGAAAAAGTATGTGAACCCCTTGGGATTAAGTGGAGTTTTGCATGAATTGGGCATAAAATGTGCTCTGAACGTCATCTAAGTCACAACAATAGAAGAACACAGTCTGCTGAACATAATACTACACAAACATTAGATGTTGCCATGGTTTAATTGCACATAACATGTAAACATTCACAGTGCAGGGAGGAAAAAGTATGTGAACCTTTGGACTTAATAACTGGTTGACCCTCCTTTGGCAGCAATAACCTCAACCAAACGTTTCCTGTAGTTGCAGATCAGACCTGCACAACGATCTGGAGTAATTTTGGACCACTCCTCTTCACAAAACTGTTTCAGTGTAGCAATATTCTTGGGATGTCTGGTGTGAATCGCTCTCTTAAGGTCATGCCACAGCATTTCAATCGGGTTGAGGTCAGGACTCTGACTGGGCCACTCCAGAAGGCGTATTCTGTGCTGTTGCAGCCATTATTTTGTTGAATTACTTGTATGCTTTGGGTCATTTTCCTGTTGCATCACCCATCCTCTGCGGAGCTTCAGTTGGCGGACAGATGGTCGTACGTTTTCCTGCAAAATGTCTTGAAAAACTCTGGAATTCATTTTCCCATCAATGACAACAATCCGTCCAGGCCCTGAGGCAGCAAAGCAGCCCCAAACCATGATGCTCCCTCCGCCATGTTTTACAGTGGGGATGAGGTTTTGATGTTGGTGTGCTGTGCCTTTTTTTCTCCACACATAGTGTTGTGTGTTCTTCCCAAACAACTCAATCTTGGTTTCATCTGTCCACAGTATATTTTGCCAGTAGTGCTTTGGAACATCCAGGTGCTCTTTTGCAAACTTCAAACGTGCTGCAATATTCTTTTTGGATAGCAATGGCTTCCTCCGTGGTGTCCTCCCATGTACTCCATTCTTGTTTAATGTTTTCCTTATTGTAGATGTGTCAACAAAAATGTTAGCATGTGCCAGAGATTTCTGTAGGTCTTTAGCTGACACTCTGGGATTCTTCTTTACCTCATGCAGTATTCTGCGCTGTGCTCTTGCAGTCATTTTTACAGGACGACCACGCCTAGGGAGAGTAGCAACAGTGCTAAACTTTCTCCATTTGTAGACAGTCTGTCTTACCGTGGACACATGAACATCAAGGCTTTTGGAGATACTTTTGTAACCCTTTCCAGCTTCATGCAAGTCAACAATTCTTGATCGCAGGTCTTCTGAGAGCTCTTTTCTGCGAGGCATGGTTCACATCAGACAGTGCTTCTTGAAACCAGTAAACCCAAAATAGGTGTGTGTTTTTTAAGGGCAGGACAGCTGTCAGCAACACATCCAATATCATCACACTGATTGGAGTCAAGGTTGGCCCCAATTAGCTCTGGGAGAAGTCATTAAGCTAGGGCCTCACATACTTTTTCCTCCCTGCACTGTGAATGTTTACATGTTATGTGCAATTAAACCATGGCAACATCTAATGTTTGTGTAGTATTATGTTCAGCAGACTGTGTTCTTCTATTGGGACTTAGATGATGTTCAGAGCACATTTTATGCCCAATTCATGCAAAACTCCACGTAATCCCAAGGGGTTCACATACTTTTTCTTGCAACTGTAGGTGGTATATATCACCAGAGCAAGAATGGTAACCTTTACTGTGGAATTCCATTATCATGTCATAACTTTTAAACATTGCCGTCACTCCCTTTTTCGGTGCATTACATAGGACGACAAGCAATGACAAGCCACATTTTTCTTTTATGGCAGGTTTTATTTACATATTTTTCAAGTGCTATATCTAAAAGTACAAACAGTTTATATGTTGACTCAAAGCCACTAATAGTCACCTGACTAAGAATATCAAGCCTTATTGTGGCTGCCCATGATCACATCTGGTGATGGCGTGATACTTCTTTTCTAAACACTAGTTTGGTCATTTGCAGAATGCACATGAAGGGACTGACTTGTTTTTATGATTTGTCACATCGCTTAAAACAGGGGTCTCCAAACTTTCTAAACAAAGGGCCAAGTTTACTGTCGTTCAGTCTTTAGGGGGGGCCTTGTGCCTAGTGGGAGTAAACAATGTCCCATCTTTGGTATTAGGGGGAGGAATGGTGCCCCCTTGTCGGTGTCAGTGGAATGGTGCCTGATTGCTAGTGCCAGTGGAAGGAATTATGTCCCATTGTTAGTGTCAGTGGGAGGAATAGTGTCCTATTGCTGGTGTCAGTGGCAGGAATTATGCCCCATTGTTGGTGTCAGTGGCAAAAATAATGCCTCAAGGGCAAGCAAAGGGCCATATCTGGAGCTGCAGTTTGGAGGCAACTGACTTTTAACAAAGCAGATGTTATCTGTGATAGAAATCATCCAAATATATGTGATCCAGAAACAATGTCTGTTTACAGCAGTTTAATACAGAGTTCACATGTTCATATTTTTAGAAAGTTGTGACATTATTCTGGAATAACTAATTGCCCAATTTATAGACTTGATCAGCAGTGCATATTACCGGGAACGTAGCCATGTAGAACGTAGCCATGCAGATTAGCATGAACATAGGCTCCAGGGGCTTTTTCATAAGTTGTTTGGCACCTGAAAGATATATACCTCTCATAAGACAGAAGGTTTTTTAAAGTTCTATATTTAGAAGTATAAACAATTTATGTGTTTATATACAGTTGAAATAGATACACTCATCCCAAACTTTTACCAGGAGCAGTTTCTCAACTCAAGCCTACATGGATATTTATCAATCGGATCTTAAGTTCAAAGCCCTAACCACTCAGCCATCCTGGTCACAAAACCACTGCATGCCACCTAAGAAAGGCTGATAAGCTTCACTGTACATGCTTATTACACATATGGGGAGAAGTATACCGTAGGGCCTTAAAGCGGTTGTAAAGGCTCAATGTTTTTACTTTCATGCATTCTATGCATGAAGGTAATTCTATCTTAGTGTTGTGTACAGGAGTCTCTGCTATCTGGGGACTCTCCCTTCACATTCACTGAGATAGCAACGGGAGCCATTGGCCACAGTCAATCAAAGCCAGTGAACCAATGAGAAGAGAGAGGAGGCGGGCCGAGCCACTTCTCTGTGTATGAATGGACACGCAAAACATCTGCTTGCTGTGGGGGCACTTGGCAGGAGGGAGGGGCCAGGAGCGCAGGCAGGGAAACTGAGAAGAGGAGGATCTGGGCTGCTCTGTGCAAAATTACTGCACAGAACAGGTAAGAATAACATGTTTGGTATTTTATAAAAAAGGATTTAATATCACTTTAACCTGCACTTCTTCTGAGAATAGGATCATGGCAGATCACACCTATGCAGGCTGACATACCATGTAGTGCCTGACCATAAATGTTTACTTCTATGGGGAGCTTGAAAAATTGCATCTTCTAGTACTTGATAGGGGCCTTGATTGCACCAGCTAGCTTTTGGCTGAAATGTTTAATCTTTGAATGTCCTTTCTTTTTTCACCAGTCTTTAAATAACGAGTTGTACAAGTAGCTAGTAGTTTTGACAAAACTTTCAACTGACAAATCAGGCCTCTGCCTCAAATCCACCCTGGTATTAACCTACCTAGCAGTCTGATTATGTCACAATTTCTGTGCTAAAAGCGGTACCTTGTTTTAATGGAAATATGTTGTTTTTTTATTGTAGGCCTGTAATTCTTAGGAATAACTCACTGAAATCTGTCCGAACAAGAGTCTAGTAAACATCCCGGGTATGATAAAATTTGAAACACAAAATCATAAATAATCATAAAAATTAATAATATAATAATACATTTAATTCAATAATGTAATCAAACCAAAAAAACTGAAATTTGAAATATAGAGCCAAGTTCGCACATCAATGAGCTTAGTCGCAAAAGCATTTTCAGAATCTAAAGACGAATTTCCCCATGAATCATTATCACTCAGTTCTGCAAGTGGTTCTAATTTACTATCGCTGTTCTCTAGCTGGTCTAAAACCGCTTTTGACCTAAAGGGACGCTTTTCGGATGCCATGGACGTTTCTCAGTTTCCAGGCAGAAAGAACAGTAAAAATGCAGGCAGGGCACAGGACAAAGCACTAGGGACAACATATATGTGAAATGGTTTGATACAGTAATGTAATACTATCAGATTTTAGTTTATTATGTGCTTGTAAAATTTTGACATTTTTGAATTTCCCACTGGTTCCGTCCCCAGTTTGTCCTGTACGTCCCGACGCTCTCAGGGAACGGAACCTAGAAGATGGATGCCGGCATCGGCCGGAGGACATGGCCGGGGACATCGCAGGAGTGCAAGACAAGGTAAGTGATACAGGGATCCCAGAGCAACGTTGCAGTGTAATCTCGAGTGTAGCTCGGGGTACCGCTTCTGGTACTGAAAGTTAACCCCGAGCTACACTCGGGAATGCCGCCAGGGGGGTTAGTTAATTGGCTCTGCACAATCTTAACTAGTTAGCTCTCTGAATGGCTAACTAGAAAAAACGGTAAGCTTTACTGTGAATGTCCATTATCGTGTCTGTTTTAACTGCTGACATAGCTTTCAAACATTGTTATTGCACCCATCCTCTGCCAGGTGCATTTTCAAAGGTTGGTTGGCAATGGTAAGCCAAATTTAACTGTAAGCTTGATATTCTTTAAACAGTTTTTAAACTCTGTACTTAAAGCAACAAACAATGTGTGTATTAGCATGGCATTTACATGAAATGCCATCTTAGGTATTAAGGATAAGCTTGGGTTCAGTTCAAACCCAGATTAAAGTTATTGCTGGGTATTGGGCCAATCAGCTGTGGGTGTTGGATGTCCTACCCACAGTTGTATGTGCGCAAGGGCCAGGCACAGCCAAAAATAGAGACCAACTGAAAGAGCAAAAGATCCACTCCAGGTGAGTTCCAAATCTGCATAACCCCTCCACAGACATGCAGGTGCTGGCCTGATCCATGATCACAGATGCAATGGAAATACAGAATGGTTGGCCACACAAACAGCAATGTGATGGATGAAATCCTTTATTGGAATCCTTTACATGCAATATGGTAAGAACATGACCGCTCCAAGACAGTGAGAGTGCCAGCCTGGAGTCTAGAAGCACATGCCTGTTTGATCTCTATAATTTGAGATTATTGTAGTCCAGTAAGCAGCCTGCCTTTTTTTGTGGAGCTCTTTGGATCACAAGAGCACTTTATATGACGTTTTTTCAGCACTGTTTTAACGATTGAATTTGGGACTTATTTATTTATGCATTTCTATTTATTTGTGTTTGCACTGATGTTTAATTATTTATGTATGCATATGCTTTGTGGGATTTGATGTTCATGTATGATTTAATTGTTTGATTGGGGCACATATTTAAAAAGGGACAGCACACCATGCCTTTCCCACGCTCCCCCTGGCTAGTCTGCGGTTGTGGTGTTGCTCGGTATTGGCGTTCTTGTTCTCCTGCTCTTGGTCTTGTTATCTTTTTCCTTTTGTACTCCTCTTTGCTTTTCTCTTTCTGTTTTTTTTTTGGTGTGGCAGTGGATAGCTGCCCTTAGTTTGAGTTACTGTCCCTGTTATACTAATTGTTTGTCATTTATGTGCCATTGATAGCCCCTGCTTGGGTGCACCTTTTGCTCTGTTGGTGTTAGAGCACTGTTTTGTTTTGTTTTTTTATGTGCAATTGATAGCCCCTGTGTGGGCCTGTTTTGTTGCTCCTGTCTTAAACTGTTTATAAATCAATAAAAACATTGAAATACAAAAAGGGGAAGTTTTCCCAGAAATGCATTGCAGCTCTAGCCTTCAATATCCCGATCTCTGACTTCAATATCCCGATCAACGCCAACAGCCCAGCGACTTCCCAACTCCTTCTAACCTCCTCCTTCACGCTCACACAGCACACACAGTCCTCCACCCACTCCAATGGAAACACCCTGGACCTCGTTTTCTCCCATCTCTGCACCCCCCATGACTTCACTAACACCCCCTTCCCCCTCTCTGACAACCACCTCCTCACATTCTCCATCATCTCCCCCTCCCTCAACTCCCCCCCCCCCCGAAGCGTCTATCACCCGCAACCTCCGCAATCTGAACCCGACCCATCTCCACCTGGCAGCTGACCGTCTGTATGACAGTATCCTCCCTCTGTCATGCCCTGACCTGGCCACCACTGCATACAACGACTCACTGTCAGATGCCATTGACTCCCTGGCACCCCTAGCCACATGTAGCATTAGACCCCGACCGCTTCAACCCTGGCAAAACGACCACACGAAATGCCTCAAATGACGCAGTCGTGCGCTGGAACGCTTTTGGCGCAAAACCAGATCCCCTCACGCGTTCTCCCTCTATAAAGCCACCTACACCACCTCTCTCCATGCCGCCAAGCAAGCCTATTTCATAACCCTTATCAACACCCTCTCCACCTGTCCTCGCCGGCTCTTCTCCACTTTCAAATCCCTGTTCTCTCCCCCCACAACTCCACCCAGCACCTCAATCACCGCCCACGAGATTGCCAATCATTTTCAAAACAAGATTGACACAATCCGTAAGGACATTGTCAACTCACAATCCACCTCTCCACCCAGCCTCCCACCCTCCTCTAACCCCTCAACCCTCCCCTCCCCCGACCTCATAGCCGCACTACCTTCCACTATACCTAATGCCCCACACACCATCACCTCCCCTACACTCTGCTCCTTCAGCCCAACTACCCTTGAGGAGGTCTCTAAGGTCTTCACTGAAGCCCGCCTCACCACCTGCCCCCTGGACCCTATCCCCTCACAGCTCCTCCTGTCACCCCCCCTCCATCATTCGCTCCCTCACCTACATCTTCAATCTCTCCCTCTCCACGGCACCTTCCCCTCCCCTCTAAAGCACGCACACATCACCCCCATACTCAAAAAACCCTCCCTCGACCCCACTAACCTTAACAACCTTAGACCCATCTCCCTGCTGCCTTTCACCTCCAAGCTCCTTGAGCGCCTGGCCTACAATCGCCTAAGCGCCCACCTCACTGATAACAACCTCCTTGACCCCCTACAGTCTGGCTTCCGTCCCCTGCACTCCACCGAAACCGCCCTACTTAAAATCACCAACGACCTGCTAACCGCCAAAGCCAATGGCCACTATTCTATCCTCCTGCTCCTCGACCCCTCTGCGGCCTTCGACACTGTTGACCACCCTCTCCTGCTTGCCAAACTGCACTCCCTTGACATCAGGGACGCTGCTCTCTCCTGGTTCTCCTCCGACCTTTCCCAATGCTTCTTCAGCGTCACCTACAACACTACCACCTCCCCCTCCCTCCCCCTCTCTGTCGGGGGCCCCCAAGGCTCTGTCCTCGGGCCCCTCCTCTTCTCCATCCATACCTCTTCCCTTGGCAAACCTATTCACTCCCACAGCTTCAATTACCACCTCTATGCCGACGACACCCAAATTTACCTCTCCACCCCCCACCTCACCCCCTCACTCTCTGCCTGCATCATCCACCTCCTAAACAACATATCAGACTGAATGTCGCTCCATTTCCTCAAACTTAACCTTTCCAAAACCGAGCTCCTGGTCTTCCCCCCACCCCGCACCCCCCCCCCATCCTCTCCATCACTACTAACAACGCCACCATCTCTCCCACGCCACACGCCAAAGAGGCTCCACCTCTGCAACATCTCCAAGATACGCACATTCCTCACCCCAGACACCACCAAACAACTTGTACACTCCCTCATCATCTCACGCCTGGACTATTGCAATTCCCTTCTCACTAACCTACCCAAACGAACGCTATCCCCACTTCAGTCGATCCTAAACTCAGCGGCTAGACTCATCCACCTCATCAACCACTCCACATCTGCCTCCCCCTCTGCCAATCCCTTCACTGGCTCCCGATTGCGCCACGCATCAAATTCAAACTGCTAACCCTGACCTTCAAAGCCATTCACAATGCCGCCCCAAACTACATAACTGACCTGATACCCAAATACTACCCTACCCGTGCCCTCCGCTCCTCACAGGACCTCCTACTCTCTAGCTCCCTGGTCTCCTCCTCCCACGCCCAATTGCAGGATTCTCTAGGACTTCCCCCATCCTCTGGAACTCCCTACCCCAATCCTTCAGACTGTCACCCACCCTCCTCACCTTCAGGCGCACCCTGAAAACCCTCCTCTTCAGGAAAGCCTACCCCAACCTCACCTAACACCTGACCTCACCTAACAACCTCCTCCACTCCTCCCACCACTCCATCCCCCACAGCCATCTCCTCCTGTATCACCTTCCCCTCCCTCCTAGATTGTAAGCTCGAAAGAGCAGGGCCCTCGAACCCCTCGTGTACTGTTTTGTTATTGTCTTGTCTCATGTTCTGCCCCCTTGCTACTGTACAGTGCTGAGCATACCCTTTGGCGCTATATAAATACTGTATAATAATAATAGCCTCATGTCGTAGAGCAGGAAACATGATCTTTTGACCTATCGAATGTTCATTGTTGTAAAATTCTCTCAGTTTATGGAATAAACTTCACAAGATCAATGTGATGGGGCCTTAACAACTCGGCTATCCAGGTCACAAAGTTTCTAAGTGTCACCCGTGCCAGCACCATTGAGTATGTCCATTATCACTTCCAGGGGTAACTGTGCAGGAGGTTCGTTATCTGTCCCATATGAGAGTTTCCCATCCAGCACTGCAAGCTTCTATTACCCTCTCCAGAGAGTAGTCATGCTGAATCCCAAGCAGAACATACGGATGTATTATTGCAAACTGTAAGGGTGCCGGACCATGAACTTTTACTGGGAGTTTTATAAATATCACCATCCACTTAAAGACTCTAAACCATAAATTGTAACTTCCATTTTTATATTGTTATTACTTATACTTTATTGTTTGTTTTTTTGTTTGTTGTTTACAGTACTCACTAAAATGTCCATCTATCATCACAGTTTAGCCTTTATTCAATCATCATTTTGTGTCTTTGTACATACACTTCAGTACAAAAATGTCTTTACATTTTTTTTTGTTTTAAATGTTGTGTTTAATGGCCTTTCTCATCAGGTGCGAGGCAAAGCACAAATGTCATATCTCATTGGAGGAGTTGTGAATCCCACTGCAGGAGTGAGGTCAAGTTTTGCTCCACAAGTAGCCTGGAAGGTGAAGTTTTGCAGCAGTGTGGTAAAGAAAAGAAATAGCTCCATCTTTGCCAAATTTTCCCCAGCACAACTTCTCTTACCTAGAAGACACAAATGCAAATTTACAATGTAAATATATGCTACAATGTGTTGGAGGGGAAAAAAAAAGGTCTTTTACATTTTTTGATGTGTGGGAACTCTTTAAAGGACCCATAGAAAATTGAAGCTGAGCTCCACCCAAAAGGGGAAGATCCGCTTGTCTGCCTCCTCCCCACCTGCGCTGCCACATTTGGCACCTTTTGGGGCGGAGGAGGGGAACGTGTACCTGGTTTTGACAGGTACCTGCTCCCACTTCCGGCTCAGTTTGCTGTGGTGAACTAAGCTGGAAGTTCAGCCCCCTTCTTCCCTCCACAGTCTTCTGGGATACTTCATAGGTCCCAGAAGGCTGCGGGACCAATCTCAAGGTGCAGTGCAACTCACACATGCACAGTAGGAAACCAACTGTGAATCCGCAAGACTTCACTGTCGGTTTCCCCTAATCAAGATGGCGGTGCAAGCGCCCGATAGCCGATTGAAGAATCGGCTTAGGTGAGCACACAGCTGGATGCCTGGACAGGTAAGTGCCCCAATATTAAAAGTCAGCAACAACAGTATTTGTAGCTGCTGACTTTTAATTTTTTTTGGGGTGGCAGAACTACTCTTTAACCACTTCCTGCCCATAGGACATCTTATGATGTCCTGGGTTTCAGTGGTCATGCCAGGAAGATGCCTGCAGCTACAAGCATCATCCCAGTATCTTTTTTTCAGCCAGCAATTCTTTCAGTATAAAAGCCATCCTATAGGATAATTAGTTTCTGGTCTGCTTTTACAGGTGGCAGGAGGGCTGGGCTCTCCAGTGCGATCGGGGAGCCCGATATCTGAGCTGATGGTGCTGCCGGGTTACCATAGAGCTGGCCGTGGACCAAATGGTCCCTGGCCATCTGTATGGTCGTTTAAGGCTGGAAGTGACGTTATGACGTTACTTCCAGTTCAGGCAGATATAAACATTGCCATTTTTTTTTTGCAAAGTATGAGATCAATTTTTTTTATCTCATGCTTTCCAGGGTAAAAGAGAGATCTGGGGAATTAAAGTGATCCAAGAAAAAAAAAATTAAAAGGGAATGCAAGAAAATAAATAAAATAATAAAAAAAAAATGTAAACCACTCCATGCTCATGAACACACAAATAGGTCGTATGTAAGGTATCGCTGCAAACAGCAAGAGCAATAATTCTAGTGCTAGACCTTCTTTGTAACTCTAAAATGGCAACCTGTAAAAAATGTTTAAAGTGTCGCCTATGAAGATTAAGTATCACAGTTTGACACCATTCCATGAGCGTGTGCAGTTGTAAAGTATGACATGTAGGTATCTATTTACTACCATAACATCACTTTTTATATTTTCCAAAAAAATCGGATTATATTTTGGGTTTTTTTTTTCATTAAAATGCATTAATGTGTATTTTTTTCCCAATAAAAATGTCATTTGAAAAATTACTGTGCAAATACTGTATGAGATAAAAAATTGCAACACCCATCATTTTATTCTCTAGGGCCTCTGCTTAAAAATATATATAATGCTTGGGGGTTCTGAGGTATTTTCTAGAAAGAAATGATGATTTTTTTTACATGTAGGAGAGAAATGGCACAAATGGCCTGGGTGGCAAAGTGTGTTGATTCAATAATCAGAGCATAAATGTGAAATAAAAAAGAATCAAAGCTGCAGCCCTGATCTATTTTTTTTTCAGATCTTGGGCGCTAAAAAACAGATAATGCTGTTCTATAAATACAAGTGGATATTATCCGCACATCAAAATACTTGTTGTCCACATATGAAAATCTACTATTTAGTGCAAATTAATATGTCTAGGTTTAGGGGGCACTTCATTAGTTGCATCCTTACAAATGGACATTGAAATGATATATTGGTGAGTGGACGAGATTTGTGAAGAGGTCTTGAACAGTAGGAATGGGATTCAGTTACAGTGAGTGGGAGTATGAAAGTTTTGATCTTTCAAGCCTTTCGTAGGATAATTAAGAAGTTTAAGAGGAGATCAGTTGAATCTACAGATAATGTAGTACCCTGCTGTAGTTAATAAAAAAAGTATATTTTGTTATCTAATATTATATCATACTTGGATTCAGGGGCGGACTGACAACTCATGGGGCCCCCGGGCAATAGGGGATCATGGGGCCTGTGTCCTTGCCCAAACTCAAAAAAGCGTATGAAAAAGGTACCAGGGGCATCTCATGGGGCCCCCTACTGACCCCGGGCCCTCCAAATTTCCAAATGGTCAGTCTGCCCCTGCTTGGATTGATCATCTGCTGAAAATGGCAGAAAGGCTTCTTTTCTCAAGAAATTCCCATTTGAATCAAGAAAATGCTGTGGGTATGAATAGAATAAAACAAAACAGAATAGAAAAGAATAGAGTAAAACAGAATAGAATAGAAAAGTATACAATAGAATAGAAAATAATAGAATAGAAAAGAATAGAGTAAAACAGAATAGAATAAAATAGAGCAAAACAGAATAGAAAATAAAGAATAGAATAAAATAGAATAGAAAATAAAAGAATAGAATAAAAAATAATAGAATAAACACACAACAGAATAAAAGATCAGAATACAAAAAATAGAAGAGAAAATAAAGGAATAGAACAGAAATAATATAACCATCTTCCAAAATTTGAATAGAATAAATTTGAATTCAAAGGCTCTAAAGTGAGTGGGAGTATGAACGTTTTGATCTTTCAAAGAGCCTTTCATAAGATAATGAAGAAGTTTAAGAGGAGATCAGTTGAATATACAGATAATGTAGCACCCTGCTGTTGGTAATAAAAGGACATATCTTATCTAATATTATATAATACTTGCACTGAATTACCTGCTGAAAATGGCAGAAATGCTTCTTTTCTCAAGAAATTCCCCTTTGAATCAAGAAAATGTTGTGGGTAGAACTCATCCGGCTTCTCAAAATGACTCTCATCTCGCAGTACAGAAGTCAGTAATGGGATAACATATGTGCCCTGTACAATAACCAATTCAGATCAGTTTCAGTCGACTTTATGCACACCACAGACTATCATAAGAATGATTTGCAATAGCCTAGATACACACTAGTGCTGCTGCATAATCATACATTTTTCAGTGTGTTTTTGCATCCGTTTTTATTTGACATGCTTTTTTTTCTGTAGGAGACTGGTCGTTCACATAAAATCCAGCCAAAACCCTTTAAAACACATGTACATGCATTTTTATAATTTTTATGAGCTTTTCATGCACTCTTATTGAAGTCTATAGGGCCAAAAACGCACCATGCTGCACCAAATGAAGCACCTGCACCTTCAGAAATCGCACTTCACCATGTTGCATGGATATAAACAGACACCATAGAGAATAGACTATGTGCGGTTTGTTTCATTTTGAATCAAAATTTGGACACATTTTTCATCATTCAGAAGTTTAGATGTATCCAAATTACAATAGTAACAAATTTAAATGAATCTGAAATTACGAAACAAAATTTCAGCCCAATTTCTAAATGAATTTGAAAACAACATTGTATTCAAAACCAAATTGGAAATATAAAAACACATGGCCGATTTCCTTCAAAGACTGTATGTATTAGTGTTAGAATATAGCCATCTTCTGAAATTCGAAAAGAATAGAAAAAAGAGAATAGAATATAAAAGAGTAGAATAGAAAATAAAGGAATATAAAAGAAAAGAATAGAAATAAAACGTAGAATAGATTTCAATAGAATAGAATGGAAAGAATATTGCTATCTTCTGAAATTCGAATTTTGAAAAGAATTTTTGAATAGAACAAAATAGAATAGAAAAGAATAGAGTAAAACAGAATAGAAAAGAATAAAATAGAATAGAAAATAGAATAGGAAAGAATAGAGTAAAACAGAAAAGAACAGAATAAAATAGACTAGCTCAAAACAGAATAGAAAATATAATAATAGAATAAAATAGAAATTTTAAAAAAGAATAGAAAAGAAAACAATAAAGTAAAACACAACAGAATAAAAGAATAGAAAATAAAGGAATAGAATAGAAAGAATAAAACCATCTTCCAAAATTTGAATAGAGTAAAATTTTAATTCAAATGCCGATTCAATACTTTTCGATTTGCTCGAATTCAAGTTTGAATTTGAATTCAAATTCAAATTATAATTTTCCTTTTGATGCTCAAGGGTTGTGCGTCAACCATAGGCATCATTACAATGCAGGACTGCTGGTCCTGTGCTGTACATGATGAAGTCAGAGCTGCAGCCAACAAAATGGAGTGAGAACCCCACTTGCACATGCATTGCAGAGCATCATGACACACACTGTTATGCACTACCATGTGCTGTGGTGCCCTACATTGCTAAAAATGGTGCGTGCCATTTTTTTGGAAGCATTTGTGTATTTTTAACCCAATAATTTAATTGGCTGTCTTATTGTAAAACAAAATTTGTCTTACAATATGTGTTTAGCACTCTCCTAGTTAGCTAGGGCAAGCTAGAGTTCTGATTGATAGAGAGGAAGGCTGAGTAGCAGCCTTGATTTGATTTCAGAGGGTCAAATTGTGGTCAGGAGCTGACAGGCTCTGCAGGACAGCTCCTCTGGAATTTCCCTCTGCTCTAGAGATTTGGAGGAAGGCTTAAAAACAGTGGGTAGATCTGAGGAGTAGCTGGCTTTCACTCTTGAGAGATCCTAGCCAATCCCCAGCAGAAGGCTTGGCAGGGGGCTGTTACACCCTTAAAAGTGTTGGAGCCTGCTCAGTGGTAGGAGAGTTCAGGTGGAAGATAGGGAGGAAAATGTGAGGATGAAGGCAAGAGACTGTGAGGAGGCCTACCTGCAGGTCTGGAGCTAGAAAAGGGAAAATCTCAGAGCTTATTGGCCCCCAGAGTGAGGACCACCTGTATGGAAGGGAAGGAGAGGCCCAGCTGATAGGCCTGGCAGCAGCCACCAACACACCAGTGGTACAGGACAGGATCTGAGTGAGTACCCCTGCACCCCTTGGGCAGATTGGAGAAGGAGCACTCTGGTGGGAAACCACATGCGCCACCTACCAGTGTCTGTTTATCTCTTAAAGTGACAGGAACTGGATCCCCTGTTGAATGATACCTCCAGATTGCTGGGTGAAGTGGAAATGTTCATCTAGGGTCTGGGGTGGTACATTGGCAGAGGCTAGCTAGCTCTCCATCAGCGACTGTGTTGCAGAGAAGGCTTGTAAATAGTTCCAGGAAATGGTGCTCAGTTTATCAGTGCCCTTGGACCTCCTGTACACCCTAACCCTATCCCAGTTCAAATCCCCTAAATAAAAACAACAAAACCAAAGATCAAGGACTGATTTCTGACTCTGGATGCAGGTCTGTGTGAAGATGTGTGTTGCCTGACTATGCAGGACTATAGGGGGACCCAAATCTTTTAGTATCTCCTATGGGGGTAGTGCTACATGTGCAATAACATAGCATACCAGGATGTCAAGGTCTGAATTTGCTCTTAAAGTGGAACTACACTGTATCTGAGCACCACAAACAAAAAAATGCTATTTAATTAATTTTTAATATTCAAAGCAAACTCCCCCATCCATGTCTCCATGTTTTATTTGGTTCAGAAATCACTTACAAAAGCACTCCCTAGAATTTCTGGCCATGGCCATTTTGAGTGAGGGCTGATGGTTCATGTAGCAATTACTTCCTTGTACAACGACTTGTAGCAGTCGTAGCAGTCATGTAGCAATTACTTCCTTGAATCTATCTATCTTTAGCTTAAGCATGCAGGCAGGAGGGTGTGCTTTGCTGAGAAAACCCCTCCTCCCCTCCTGAAGACTCCTGGGATATATGATATCTTTTGCATAGGCATGGAAACTGGGAAGTAACAGAAGGAATGTTTAAAATAAGTAAATATAATATACCTTCCTATCAATTTACTAATGCTGGCAGCATAGGGATTCAAGATGTGTTTATTACAGGTACTTATATAGCGCCATCAATTTACACAGTGCTTTACATATATATTGTACATTCACATCAGTCCCTAACCCTCAAGGGGTGTACAATCTAAGGTCCCCTAACTTACATTCATACATACACACTCTAGGGCCAATTTATCTACCAGCATGTCTTTGGAGTGTGGCAGGAAACCCACGCAGGCACAACAAGAACATGCAAACTCCAGGTGGGTAGTGCCATGGTTGAGATTCAAAGCACCAACCCTAGTACTCCTAGGCAGAAGTGCTAACCACTTAGCTACTGTGCTGCCCAATGTCAATGTTGATTGAGAGAGTGAAGTTCCACTTTAATTGTAGCATGCAAATAAATGCAAGCCTGGTCCTTGAATACAGTTCCAAATAGACATGTGCAAAACAAAAAAATTAGTTCCGTTTCGAAATCTAACAAATTTCGTATAGTTGGATTCAGTAAATTCGTTCAATTCATTTTCAGAATTTGTTTGGTAATTCATATTTGAATTCAATTCAAAAACCTTTTTGACCAAATTCGAAATTCCAAATTGGTTCAACAAAATTCGAAAAAGTAGTTCGAAATCAAAAAGATTTCAACCGAATTCAAAAATCTACACAACACACGTGTAGATTTGAAAATTTTAAAAATAAATACAATTCAGCAGATAGAAAAACTGTAGCTGCTGACTTTTAGAAAACAGACAATTACCTGTTCCTCGATCCTGCGTTCCCCCCACCCCCTGTTTCAGCGGCCAGCCTGTGTTCACTGCTCACTGTGTATGTGTGAGTAGCGCTGGACTTTGTGAATGGTCCTGTAGTCATCTGGGACCTGTCATGTGTCCTGGAAGACTATGGGGACGGAGGACAACTTCTGCTTCCAATTGCCTAGGTGGTCGCAGAGGAAGTGGGAGCAGATACCTGCCAATTTCCTGCTCCCACCGCACTTCCCAAAGGTGCCAATCCTTAACAGGGAGCGGGGGACCAGTCCTTAAAGTGGAACATCCCCTTATGGGTGGAGCTCCACTTTAAATTGGTTTTCAAATGTTTGTTTGATTTTGTTTTCTAATCAAATTTTGGCCGAAATTCATTTAGTTATTTTGGATTCATTTCAATTAGTTATTTTTGTAATTCAGAATTCTTATACAGTACATTTGAATCTCCGAATAACTAAAAAATTTGTCCGAAATTCAATTCGGAAATAAACAAATGGCACATGTCTAGTTCCAAACTCTTTAATTAAAACTTGAAGGTAGTGGGCAGGAGAAGGTAGAACTTCCAACATGATCTAGGCTTCTAAATCTTCTCTGGCTAGTGGTCGCTGGGTCGTCCTTAGCATCCAGGAACACACAGTCACTACTATAGCAGTGCAGCCAGAAAACTGGAGGTTCTGTTATTCCATTCCAGCTCCCTGACTCATAGCAAAGGACCATTTCCAGGCACATAACCTTTTTTTCCAGGCACACAGCCTATTCTTTTTAGACCCAGTTCGCATGACATTTGAAACAAAAGCCTTCTCTATGGAACCAGTTCACATATGTGCGGGCTGGCCACAGTGTGATTTAAAAAAAAAGACTCCAGTACAATTTTTGGCCTGGTTTACATGTGATTTCAAGTTTCATAAACTTTAAGAATTAGCTCCTGAACCAGTCCAGTGAATGAAATTGCAACAAACACTTTTACAAATCGTACTGTAAACCAGCCTGGCATATACAGTATGTGGACCCAGGCTTAGACACAAAACCTGCAAGTGTTACATAATTACATAGTTAGTCTGGCTGAAAAAAAAAGACAAAAGTCCATCCAGTTCAACCATAAAAAAAAAAAAAAAAAAAGTTATAATCCTATACCCACAGTTGATCCAGAGGAAGGCAAAAAATCCAGCAAAGCATAAACCAGTTTACTCCTGCAGGGGGAAAAATTCCTTCCTGATCCCTCGAGAGGCAATCAGTTATTCCCTGGATCAACTTTACCCAGGGGCGGACTGACCATTTGGAAACTCGGGCACTGCCCGAGGGCCCGGGCTCAATAGGGGGCCCCATGAGATGCCCCTGGTACCTTTTTCATAGGCTTTTTTGAGTTTGGGCAAGGGCACAGGGGCCCCATGATCCCCTGTTGCCCAGGGGCCCCATGAGTTGTCAGTCCGCCCCTGACTTTACCTATAAATGTTAGTATCCAGTTACATTCTGTGTATCTAAGAAAAAATCTAGGCTTTTTTTAAAGCAATCCACTGAACTGGCCAGAACCAACTCTTGAGGGAGTCTATTCCACATTCTCACAGCTCTTACTGTGAAGAAACCTTTCCGTATTTGAAGATTAAATCTAATTTCCTCCAGACATAAAGCGTGTCTCCTTGTCCTCTGTGATGACTAGAGATGAGCGAATCGAACCAGGCGAACCGGAATTCGAGTCGAATTTCAGGAAATTACATAGTTAGTCTGGCTGAAAAAAAAAGACAAAAGTCCATCCAGTTCAACCATAAAAAAAAAAAAAAAAAAAGTTATAATCCTATACCCACAGTTGATCCAGAGGAAGGCAAAAAATCCAGCAAAGCATAAACCAGTTTACTCCTGCAGGGGGAAAAATTCCTTCCTGATCCCTCGAGAGGCAATCAGTTATTCCCTGGATCAACTTTACCCAGGGGCGGACTGACCATTTGGAAACTCGGGCACTGCCCGAGGGCCCGGGCTCAATAGGGGGCCCCATGAGATGCCCCTGGTACCTTTTTCATAGGCTTTTTTGAGTTTGGGCAAGGGCACAGGGGCCCCATGATCCCCTGTTGCCCAGGGGCCCCATGAGTTGTCAGTCCGCCCCTGACTTTACCTATAAATGTTAGTATCCAGTTACATTCTGTGTATCTAAGAAAAAATCTAGGCTTTTTTTAAAGCAATCCACTGAACTGGCCAGAACCAACTCTTGAGGGAGTCTATTCCACATTCTCACAGCTCTTACTGTGAAGAAACCTTTCCGTATTTGAAGATTAAATCTAATTTCCTCCAGACATAAAGCGTGTCTCCTTGTCCTCTGTGATGACTAGAGATGAGCGAATCGAACCAGGCGAACCGGAATTCGAGTCGAATTTCAGGAAATATTCGATTCGCGGCGAAACCGAAATTTTGCCTACTTCGGGTGCGCGAATCGAACATTTCCAGATCAGCCGGCAAAAGTGTCCCTGCAGTGAGCTCCGCTATTTCTGACAGTTCTCTGACAGAAGGAACACATGTTTAGCGGTTGAAACATTGTATCTATTAGTTTACATTTAGGATACAGATGTTTCAACCACTGTACATGTGAAGAAGCTGTGAGAGAACTGTCAGAAATAGAGGAACTCTGCACATACACTTTTTGCCGGCTTGGAATTATTCTTCTTTTCATCCTACTTCTTCTTCTTCTTCATCCTCATCCTCAGAAGAAGAGGATGAGGATGAGGATGAAGAAGAGGAAGAAGAAGTAGGATGAAAAGAAGAATAATTCCAAGCCGGCAAAAAGTGTATGTGCAGAGTTCCTCTATTTCTGACAGTTCTCTCACAGCTTCTTCACATGTACAGCGGTTGAAACATCTGTATCCTAAATGGAAACTAATAGATACAATTTGTATCTATTAGTTTCCATTTAGGATACAGATGTTTCAACCGCTGTACATGTGAAGAAGCTGTGAGAGAACTGTCAGAAATAGAGGAACTCTGCACATACTGTACACTTTTTGCCGGCATGGAATTATTCTTCTTTTCATCCTACTTCTTATTCTTCTTCTTCTTCTTCATCCTCATCCTCAGAAGAAGAAGAAGAGGATGAGGATGAAGAAGAAGAAGAAGAAGAAGAAGTAGGATGAAAATAAGAATAATTCCAAGCCGGCAAAAAGTGTATGTGCAGAGCTCCTCTAAGTGTATCTGCAGAGCTCCTCTAAGTGTATCTGCAGAATAGAGGAACTCTGCACATACACTTTTTGCCGGAAACCGCTGTATGGAGGGAATGTCCCAGAACTGTCATAAATAGACTATTTCTGACAGTTCTGGGACATTCACTCCATACAGCTGTTTCAACCGCTGTATGGAGGGAATGTCATGGAACTGTCAGAAATAGACTATTAATGACAGTTCTGGGACTGTCCTTCCATGCAGCGGTTGAAACATTGTATCTATTTGTTTCCATAAATGGATCCATTTATGGAAACAAATACATACAATGTTTCAACCGCTGCATGGAAGGACAGTCCCAGAACTGTCATTAATAGTCTATTTCTGACAGTTCCATGACATTCCCTCCATACAGCGGTTGAAACAGCTGTAGACTATTAATGACAGTTCTGGGACTGTCCTTCCATACAGCGGTTGAAACATTGTATGTATTTGTTTCCATAAATGGATCCATTTATGGAAACAAATAGATACAATGTTTCAACCGCTGTATGGAAGGACAGTCCCAGAACTGTCATTAATAGTCTATTTCTGACAGTTCTATGACATTCCCTCCATACAGCGAATGTCCCAGAACTGTCAGAAATAGACAGAAACTGTCACAGAACTGTCCTTCTTCTCATCCTTCTCCTTCTTCTCATCCTTCTCCTTCTTCTCATCCTTCTCCTTCTTCTCATCCTTCTCCTTCTTCTCATCCTTCTCCTTCTTCTCATCCTTCTTCTCATCCTTCTCCTTCTTCTCATCCTTCTCCTTCTCCTTCTTCTCATCCTTCTCCTACTTCTCATCCTTCTTCTTCTTCTCATCCTTCTCCTTCTCCTTCTTCTCATCCTTCTCCTTCTCCTTCTCCTTCTCCTTCTTCTCATCCTTCTCCTTCTCCTTCTTCTCATCCTTCTCCTTCTTCTCATCCTTCTCCTTCTCCATCTTCTCATCCTTCTCCTTCTCCATCTTCTCATCCTTCTCCTTCTGCTTCTCCTTCTTCTCATCCTTCTCCTTCTTCTCATCCTTCTCCTTCTTCTCATCCTTCTCCTTCTTCTCATCCTTCTCCTTCTTCTCATCCTTCTCCTTCTTCTCATCCTTCTTCTCATCCTTCTCCTTCTTCTCATCCTTCTCCTTCTTCTCATCCTTCTCCTTCTTTTCATCCTTCTCCTTCTTCTCATCCTTCTCCTTCTTCTCATCCTTCTCCTTCTTCTCATCCTTCTCCTTCTTCTCATCCTTCTCCTTCTCCTTCTTCTCATCCTTCTCCTTCTCCATCTTCTCATCCTTCTCCTTCTCCTTCTTCTCATCCTTCTCCTTCTCCTTCTTCTCATCCTTCTCCTTCTTCTCATCCTTCTCCTTCTCCTTCTTCTCATCCTTCTCCTTCTCCTTCTCATCCTTCTCCTTCTCCTTCTTCTCATCCTTCTCCTTCTCCTTCTTCTCATCCTTCTCCTTCTTCTCATCCTTCTCCTTCTCCTTCTCCTTCTTCTCATCCTTCTCCTTCTTCTCATCCTTCTCCTTCTTCTCATCCTTCTCCTTCTCCTTCTTCTCATCCTTCTCCTTCTCCTTCTTCTCATCCTTCTCCTTCTCCTTCCTCATCTCCAAGGGCATTTAAATTAAAGGTACAGTGTTCTGCACTAATTTAAAGGCTCTCTGAAGCCTAGAAACCCTTTTAATAAGTTAACTTCGTAGCGAAGAAATTCGCATCGAATCGAATTTCACACTGGAATTCGCCGAATCAGCCGAATCTAATTTTTGAGAAATTCGCTCATCTCTAGTGATGACCTCAGGGTGAATAACTCTACACCGAGTTCACTATATGAACCACTGATGTATTTATACATGGAGATCATATCCCCCCTTATGTATTATACATGGAGATTATATCCCCCCTTAATCTCCTCTTCTCAAGAGAGAATAAATTCAGTTCCTGTAATCTTTCCTTATAGCTGAGCTCCTCCATGCCTCTTATCAGTTTGGTTGCTCTTCTCTGTACTTTCTCCAGTTCCCCAATGTTCTTTTTGTGAATTGGTGCCCAAAACTGAACTGCATATTCCAGATGAGGTCTGGAAGTGTCACATCCTCTAGACCCAGGCTCCATCTCTAGGGATTTTCTTCTGGCACAAACCCACACATCAGGGAATCTCTCACCAAAAGAACCTCTTCGCAAAGGGGAAAGGTCACTTTTTTTGTGAAGCAAGTTGACCTCACTCAAGTCCACTGCTAATTTAGCACTACAGATGCTCCAGAAACAGCTGTTCCCCTACAGTTCCCTTGCACTGATGTCCCTTCTTTCTGTATTTTAAGAGTGCCAGGCTCCTGGACAGGAGACAACAACATGGACATCCAACGAAGGACTCCCCTTATGTAAAGAAAAGATAATAGAAGACTTGGGACTGACTGACTGACTGCACCTTTAGGTAAGTAAAAAAGGGCCTTTGGATTTTTTTTTTAACAATCAGAGGGGTGGGGGTGGGGAAGATAGGGGGAGTCTGCAAATGGGCTTTAAATGTGAAATTTAACTCAACAGGTATCAGACCTTGTCAGACAGGACAACATAAAAACAGAAACATGTTGCTTACTTTTGGTAAAAAGTAGCCTTTAAAAGTAACATCTTGTGTAGTTGCATGTGGAATGTTAGCCGGTACTATGTTGGAAAAACGCTGAATCTCATGTATAACGGCATCTGTATATGGCATCACTTTCCGGTGCTCTGTCTGGGGAACAGCAAATCCAATCACCTTATCTATTTCACCATGGACATTCTCTGCAGTCAGCAATGGTAATAAAACAAAAATGTGCAGTTAAAAGGTAAAATGGTAGCCAAAAGCCAAAAAAAAAGACTTCTGGTAACAGTATATAAAATGTACAGTCACATTTGCATATAGCCTCCTTTCTAGCCAAGGGCACAAAAAAATTGAATTTTTTCCCCAAATGGCAAATCCACAATTCCCTGCACATTCCTGATATGGACTGCAAAACAGCTATGCCAAAACACAGTGAGCATGCATATTTTGTTGCAATCACCCAGTTAAACTGTTATTTTCAGTCACTACAGGAACACACACAACCACAGGAAGTTCCTACAAAGTCCACAGGATGTGTGTAGGGAGAGCAAAGAAACAAAAAAGGGGAATTCTGCATTTTTTTAAATCCAAAAAAAGCCTAAAGTGCCTCACTGTCACAGGATAAGGGCTCCAGTATCTTTGTGGAATGGGTAATGAAAGCTTTTTATTTTTTATCTTGGTAGGATCTGGTTTGGGTCCTGGAGCCCAGATGCTTTGTAGAATTTTGGGCAGGATGAAGATATCATTCCTACTTCCACATTTTAGATGGTACCAGAGGCGGACTGATAACTCATGTGGCCCCCGGGCAATAGGGGATCATGGGACCCCTGTGTCCTTGCCCAAACTCAAAAAAGCTTATGAAAAAGGTACCAGGGGCATCTCATGGGGCCCCCTACTGACCCCGGGCCCTCGGGCAGTGCCTGCGTTTCCAAACGGTCAGTCCGCCCCTGGATGGTAGTCAGTCCTGACTAAATGTGTAGCTGTGAACAGGTCCTATAGTTTGTATAATGTATGGCCAGCCTTAGTTAATGCACAATTTTTCTTTAGATTTACCAAAACCATATAATATGAGGTCAAACCTAAACACTCAATTTGTATGTGTTCAGGCGGGTCTTTGCACTACATAGCTGAAGGTAAATCTAAAGGAAATGGAATAATGTGTGACCAGCTTAAGGCTCAGGACTTAGCCTTCCCTAGGAGAGGGTGATTCTTTAACCGCTTCTGCGTCGCTCTAGAGCAGAAATACTACAGGGTGGAACGGGCAGGGGAGGACTGACCATTTGGAAACTCGGGCACTGCCCGAGGGCCCGGGGTCAGTAGGGGGCCCCATGAGATGCCCCTGGTACCTTTTTCATAGGATTTTTGAGTTTGGGCAAGGACACAAGGGCCCCATGATCCCCTATTGCCCGGGGGGCCCCATGAATTGTTAGTCCGCCCCTGGGCATGGGTGCACAAAATTACGTATATATACACACGTGATTTTGCAGTTCCGGGAAGGGGGTGCGTGCCCTTGCCCGCACTGCCATTCGCAGCCCCGCCTGTCAATCACTGGGTTTCAGCCAGTAATTCCTTGCTGGCACCCGGTGATCGCCGAGTATCTCCGACGGGGGAGAGACCTGTGTATAAACACAGATCTCTCCCCTGTCAGCTCCTGCTCACTGCTTAGCATAGCAGAACCATACAAATCAGTGTGCTTGCAGTGTACAGCACACACACAGCATACAGTGAAACAGCACACAGTTAAGCCTTTGATTGCCCCAGATGTTGACCCCTTCCTGCCCAGTGCCATTAGTACAGTGTCAGTGTTTTTTATTAGCACTGATCACTGTATTGGTGTCACTGGGGATGTCAGTGACACCAAGTCAGTTCCCCCCAGTGTCAGAATGCCCATTGCAGTTGATCATCACCATTACTAGCAAAACATTAAATAAAAAATTCCAGTATATATACACTGCCATTTGTAAACGCTAAATCTTTCATGTAAACTGATTAATTTATACATGTTGGGATTTTTTTTGTAGCAAAAACATGTCGCAGAATACATTTTGCCCTAAATTTATGATGAAATTCGATTTTTTAAATTTTTTCATTGGACATGTTTAATAGCAAAAAGTAAAAAATGTTTTTTTCTCAAAATTGTCAGTCTTTTTTTTTTATAGCGCAAAAAAAAAAAAAAAAACCACACAAGTGACCAAACACCACAAAAAGAAAGCCATTTTTGTGGTAAAAAAGGACGTAAATTTCATTTGGATGCAGCGTTGCATGACCGTGCAATTGTCAGTTAAAGTAATGCAGTGCCGTATTGCAAAAAATAGGCTGGTCAGGAAAGGGGGTAAATCCTCTGGAGGGCAAGTGGTTAAGAAAGTGTAACCAGCTATGGCCTGGTGAGATGTCAATGTAGATGTGGTTTGCAGTAAAATAATATTGTATCCCTCTGCTAGGTGACATATCTTTAGGTAGTGGTTTTAGGTCAAATGTATATGTTTATAAGCTTTTCAACAATTATTTTATATTATTTAATATTCTATTTTAACCTCTTCACACCGGCCGAACAGAAATGTGCGGCCTCCCGGCGTCTGGGCCTAGATGCCGAGCGGGCGCACATTTGTGTTCTATTAAAAAAAAAAAACATATGTGACGAGGACGCGCACCCTGCGCGCTCCCAGCACACAAGTCCATTACTCATGGAAAGGTCCCTATCTCCTCTTTCAATCGGGACCTTTCCCGATCATGTGGGCGCCGTGATGGCGTGTCACATGACACTAATTCCGCCCCCGGCTTTTGAAATCCTTAAAGGGCCGGGAGGTGCCGGCGCCAAGGGGTTAAACAGGGAACTCCACCCAACAGACCTATATTAAACATATCACATTTGGTTGAACTGACACCATTCAGCACATTCCCACCAGTATTCTTACTTTGAATTTCTGGATATTTCATCATTAGCAGAAGCCCCCATCTCACAGTCGATGAGGTTGTCTCCATACCAGCAGAGAACAGGTTGGTAATGAGGGTTGTTAAATTTTTATCATGGAAATATGTGGGGGATTCGGATTTCTCCTGGAATAAAAATAAAAGAATGAAAGTGTTACTTTGTGGAAGCAGAGGCAAAGAGACACCTTTTCACTGGATAATTACCATACAACATATTTCTTCTTTACAATGAATTTTATTCCATGCAGCACAACAACAGAGAAACAGTCAGAGACAAGCTCATTTACACACAAAAAGGAAAGTGTCAGGGGCGGACTGACAACTCATGGGGGCCCCCCGGGCAATAGGGAATCATGGGGCCCCTGTGTCCTTGCCCAAACTCAAACTCAAAAAAGCCTATGAAAAAGGTACCAGGGGCATCTCATGGGGCCCCCTACTGACCCCGGGCCCTCGGGCAGTGCCCGAGTTTCCAAATGGTCAGTCCGCCCCTGGAAGGTGTACAATTCTGTTGATGAAGGACATAACAAATGCACTGAAATATTGACACAAAGAGCAGCGAAGTACAAAAACACAATTTCTAAATTGAAGGAATGAAACCCTATAAATTACGTTAACGATAAATATTAACAATGAACTGCTGGGCAAAAACCAAGGATAGTCACCAAAGGTACATTTTTGCAGATCAATGATAACAGGTTTATAAATATAGTACCCCTTTAGTTATCTAGGGGAAGCTAGCTAGTATTTTTTTAATTAGAAAGGCTGAGTAGCAGCCTGGGTTTGAGTTAGAGGGTTAAAATTCAGGTCAGGGCTGAGGTCTCTGGAAGTCAGTTCCCCGATATCTCCCCCGCTCTAAAAATTTGGAGACGATTCTAAAGCAGTGGGCAGGGGTGAGAAGGGGCTGACCTGCACACTTAGAGTACTCTGGCCAATCCCAGAGCAGGAGGCATGGCATGGGGCCAGGGCAGACATTAAGTGTGGGAGAGCCTGCTCAGCAACGAGAGAGTTTGTGTGGAAGATGAAGTGAGAGGCTGAGATGCAGGAGCCTGGGAGGGGGCCTAGTGAGAAGGGGCCTACTTACAGCCTAGAACCTGGAAAGAAAGATCACTGTGCCCCACCGGTCTCCAGAGAGAGGACCACCTGTAGAGCCAGGGAAGGAGCCAACCCAGCACAAAGCCTGAAGGCAGCCACCAACCCAGCCAACGCACAAGATTGGACTGAGTGAGTAATCTTACACCCCCTGGCCAGACAAGGGGAGAGGGCATTCTGGTGGGAAACCTAACTAGCTCCACTCCCAGGACTGTTACATTTAAAGTGGCAGCTTTGGATCCCTTGCCCGGGGATTTCTTTCAGATAGCTGGATGAGAATTAGATTAATCTGGGGTGGTACACCAGGAGAGTCTGGAGCGCTTTTACAGAAGTATTTTGCTGTAAAGAGACTTGTACATATTTATCAAGAAGTTGCAGTTTCTTTGGGCATCCCATACACCCCTTACCCCATCCAAGTTCAGTTCCCTTAATAAAACCAAAAGAAAAACCAAGCTCAAGGACTGTTTACGGTCTCTGCAATGCAAGTATGAGAAAATGCGTTTTGCCTGGCTGTGCAGGACTATAGGGGGACCAGGGGTGAACTGACAACTCATGGGGCCCCCGGGCAATAGGGGATCATTGGGCCCCTGTGTCCTTACTCAAACTTAAAAAAGCTAATGAAAAAGGTACCAGGGGCATCTCATGGGGCCCCCTACTGACCCTGAGTTTCCAAATTGTCAGTACACCCCTGAGGGGGACCCAATAACTTCAGCAACTCCTAAAAGGGTAGCGCCACATGTACACTAGTATGTTGTACTGTATATCATTTAGAATAACTATATAATATAAAGAGATAACCTCTTGCTGCTTGACAAGAAAGGCATCAATAAGATTTCTTTGGTCGTGAACATCCAACTGATCCTTGTACTTGGTGAAGGTTCCTGTAATGAATTGACGCATCTCAGTGGCATTCCCTTTCACAGTTTTGTGACTTCCTGGTAGCCAGCGCATTACAGATTGATAAGTATTGTACAGCTAGAGGACAAATAATGGGATACTCTGAATAATAGTATAACAAAAAAAGAAAAATCAGTTGCTTTAAAGCTGCAGTTCAGGTAATTATCAGATATACAAATGAATTCAGATCTATAGTTATTAATACATAGTACCAGCATTTGACTTGGTATCAGCCTCTTGTTATCTCTCATACAACAAAGCACAGACTGGGAGAGTATGAAGCAGTACAAGCAGCCAATCAGGTGTGCTGCAGTGCTAATGTTGTAACAAGGAACATGTTAATAGGAAGAGTAAATTTTTGTTATTTATCAACTATCAACCTGCAACAGAAAAAAACTAGATCAAATCAGTATGTGTTGTGTCCGCCCTTTGCCTTTCAAATTGCATCAGTCGTCCAAGGTACACTGTTAAGAATGTTGGAGGCACATGGTACAGTGCATGATTAACCAAGTCAGTTTGCATGCCTGCACACGCCGTGGACAAGAACATTTTTTACATTTCTGCTATTGACTCTTTATTTGCTCTATTAACTTTTTTTTTTTCCCCATGCAATGCACAGGCAAAAATAGTAACAATATAAAAAAATAAAAAACAAGAAGCAAATGTTCTTTTTTGATCAATGTTAGTTTAATCTACATTAACATTTTTTCGTCTTCAAAGTATACTTTTTGTTATGTAATT
Organism: Staurois parvus; assembly: GCF_062004578.1. Taxonomy (NCBI): domain Eukaryota; kingdom Metazoa; phylum Chordata; class Amphibia; order Anura; family Ranidae; genus Staurois; species Staurois parvus. The sequence continues at coordinate 4,946,450 of NW_028318186.1, read as the reverse complement.
TACTTAAAATCACACAAAAAATGTGATTTTGGTACATAACATTGCACACTTTTTTTCAATTATTTTTTTGAATGTACACAGCAACTCACTGCTATTATTAATAATAGGCCAAAGAATGAGGATTGAAAGGGGGGCAGGGCAGAAGGACTGGGCATGCTGCACATGTCCTGTATACTTTAAAGATTTTTCTTTAGGCTTATGTAGCACAACCAGCGTCTTCATCGATCTAAAGGATAAGTTCACCTTTGGAACCCCTTTACCATGCAGAGGCACTAATAGATTTGAAAAAACTGATCAGCTTTTAAAATTACTGATTACTCTAGATGCCATAACTGTAGGCCATTTACTGTCTCACCAAAGCCTGGCTAAAATAATCCCATCTTTGTTTATAATCCTACTCTGACTGGTTTTCAAGACACTGCAGCTATTGGATGCTTAAACACCCAAACATTTACCAGCTCAGTGGGAATTGAAGATCATGTATAAAATTGGATGCAGGTACCACTGAGTCCTTAGCAACGAGTGATGTCACCGGTCCCATTCATTTACAAGGCCAGGAATTCTAGACCATGTAAAGTGAAGAGGTGTGGTGGTGGTGGTGGTGACATCACTGTCTAGATATGGGCATTTCCATATTTGGTCAGTGATGTCATCACATTCCCTTTTGTATATAAACCTAATGACAGCTGTGAAAGCTCTTTATAGTGGGGGACTGTGGGGGGCAGCTGGGCCAGTTGGTCTATTGACAGGTTTTCTTCTTTTGACAACCAGAGGGCAACATTCATTGTGACTGACGCAGAATTTACAATGCTGTTTTTTTTTTCTTTAAATCTTCTTGTGTGTATTTGTTTACAGCGGACTTCTTTTGGTGAATAAGTAGGGATACTATGTACTCCCTACTTATTCACGTGCAGTCGTGGTCAATATCTGGAGGCCACCTAATCTTAAAAAGGAGCTTCCAGATTCTGATAACCTCCCCAGTACCCCCACAAGCACAAGATCATAGCTATGTGTAAAAAGCCTTTGTCCTCATCATCATGGGGGCCCTATGACCTGGTATGGTTTAAGTGGTTTTTGTGAGAAGATGAAGGGCACATTTCTTTGTCTTGGATGTGCCCAGTTTAGCAATGTCCTAAAAGATGATACCATGTGTCATCCCTGTATAGGGGTTTTAGAAGGGTTCTTGTTAATAATTTTATTATACCTGCAACTTTAAATATATAGTATACTGTTTGAGTCATCTCCCCAACATATAAAATAGACCACATGAATGCTACAAAGGACTAAAGTATTAAACATAAAACCAAAACTGAATTATATTGCAGTTTACCAATCAGTACATGTGGTGGCTGCATTATTTTACCTTTTATTTAGGCTTTTTCCCTATGTTTTCACCTAGTGATCTGGCCTGTAGCACACCTCTTGTGTTAGAGTACCCCCAATCTGAAAGAAGGAACACAGGGGGCAACTTTGGACAGCAGCATTGTCAGTTGTGGTGGGGGTGGGGGGCTGGGGGTAGTATAGTGTTAGATGTACTTGCATATTTAGGGCTGTGACTTGTCATGTCCAAAGATTCATGACAAGTCACAGCACTTATTTCAATGGCACCTGTTTGGATCGGTGCAACTTAAAGTCGCATCAATTTTGAAAAGGTGCCTGCACTACTTTGATGTGACTTTTGGTATGACTTCAGTCCAGAAAGTCGGATCAAAGTCACACATGAAAGCCACATGAAAGTCACACAATAACATTGTGCGATTTTGGAGTCACACAAGTGTGAATGCAGCCTTAGATAATCCAACAAATTGCATTCCAAGCTAAAGCAAACTCCAGCTAACACTTTTGTGTGTAAGCACCCCTGTCAGTGCTAAATGGTTTGTCTCATCCCTGTAACTTTCCAGGACAGCTTGTTCTTTTTAAAAACAACAGACTTACCAATCAGATCACCAGGAGAAAATAAAGAAAAAGCCTTAAACGGAAATATAGTACAGATTCCACATCTGAGATTTGGTAAGCTGCAATACAATAATTGTTTGATTTTAGGTTTAAAGTGTTACTAAACCCAGGACCCTGCATTCAGTATATATCTAGTCTCCCACAGTACACAGAACATGGAAATGCAATTATTTTACTAAATATAAACTGCTAAATACCTTTTCTCATTAGCAGTTAGAGCAGTTTTGTGACTTCTATCAGTGTCCAGCAGAGCACTGGTTAAAACTTGTAGGAGATTTTTTAATTCTGCTCTGATTGTCCTATAAGGCTGCATAACCCCCAGCCCTATGTCTGGACAGTACTGATTGGCCATGGGTTAACCCAAAGAAAAACAAACTTTCTAGCAATATACAATAAATTGAATATGTGCACAGTGACTCCTGAGCTCTGTACTATCAACAGATGGATTAGGGACTGTGGAAGAAGGGAAGGATCAGAGAAGACAGGATCAAACAGCTTTTTTAAATAATGTGGAGGATTAACCCTTTACGTTCCACAGCAAGTAGTTCAAGCATGCTTTACTGCATATACAGACTGTTTTTACTGGTGTGGGTTTATTAACACTTTAATACTGCTTTAAGATCGAATTTCCTCCCAAAAGTCTTCTATATTTAATCATTTGATTGATTAGGCCATTGCTTCTAATTTAATGCAAGAGGAGCTTTCAGTTTCATCATTTTCTTTTTAGGTTTTGGATCATATTTCCCATTCAAGATGTGGTGACAACCGTGAGAAATCATTGTGAAGAGACAATCAATGTGGATAAAGCAATTGGAGAACTTGCTGCTGCGTGGTCTTAATGGGAAACATTATCTGATACCTTTGTTATGTTTTATTTGTATTCTGTTTGTTTACTTTTCCTCTTCTCGCAGGTGTCCTGGGTATATGTTTTTACTGTTATACAGTAAATTGTTACCCTTTAATTTAATAATGATTATTTTTGGTGGTCTATGTAAGAGAAACATTTAGTCTGTTTGTCTTATTGATGGATTTATTTCAATTTTCCTTTTCTCAATTGCTCTTGCCATGGAATAAATTCTAGAAAAATGTGCTTGTTATTAAAATTGTTGCTGTGGTGCTATATTGAGTGATGTATTTTTGGCAATATAAAGTCATGTGAATGTTTTTGTTTATTATTGTATGATGGTCATTGAGTATTATGGTTTACAAATTCTCCATGTGGCTGAGATTTGCCCATTGGAGAAAATGTTGTCCAAGCCGAGCCATTAAACTGTGGCCTGTTTACACAAGGTATTTTATAATGTTACAATACACAATTACACAAGATACCTGCCAGGTCTTTTGGGATTCCCCACAGGACCCCTGCCAGGTCTTCCAGGATTCCTCACAGGACCCCTGCTAGGATTTTCAGGATTCTTAGGACCTCCGCTACTTCCAGGACTTTCACAGCTGAGATTAACAATACTGGTCATGTCCCCTGACCAGAATTGGCTGATGCTGTGTCTTATCTCCAGCTGCCTGAGTGCTAAAGAGCTATAATACTTACCTGTTAAATGCCGCTTTGTTGTAAGCCTGGATTGACCTGGCTACATTCTTGCTTGCTGCCTACCTCAGTCCCTGTCTAGACATAACTACTTTTTTGTCTGCCATCTGCCATGACCACTGCCCCAACTTACTACTTTCTCACCTTCCACCTACCACAACCTCTGCCTGAACCTGACTGCTCTTTTGATTGCTGCCTGTATATTCTATATATTTTTAAAATATAAATAACATTTGGCACTTATTTTTTTGTGGGTGGCAAACTGTGTATCTGGTTTTCACTTCCGCCTGGATCACTGAAACAATCTGAGTGGAAGTTTGCCCCTCCTCCCCCCCTTCTCCTGCAGCCTTCTGGGACACATCACAGGTCCCAGAGGACAGTAGGACAAAAAAATAAATAAAAAAAAAGCACAGTGAAAAGGCGGCTGTGAAGCCACAAAGCTGGTTTCCCCTAGTTAACATGCTGTTGCCTGGACCCAAACCCATTGAAGAATCAGGTTGGGTGAGGGCACCACCACATGTGATGCAGTACAAAACCTAAAAGTGCACAAAATTACACAGTCACAACAAAAGTGGTAAATAAAGTTCCAAAATTTCAACACCACTGTGATATTTGTAATTTAATGCCCAAAAATCACTTAGAGAATTCCAAACTGTTAAAGATGGCAGTGAAGGAATGGCAAACCCAGATACCCCTGCGCTTAGGGATGGACTCTGTATAGATAGGACCACATCACAAATATCTTGGGATATGCATGCCTTGCTGCCCTCAAAAGACTGGGGAAGTTCAAATATACTGAGTAGAGAAAAACAAACAGAGGGCGCACCGGCCTAGCGCATTATCATAAAAAATGTATTTATTAAATGATAAAAATAGGTATTGTACTCACAAAATGACAATACAGTCAAAGGCACATCGCGAAAGAACAGCTCTGTCCACTCTCTGGCTCTGAGGAAGAGCCAAGTCCTCAAAACGCGTCAGTCTGTCTGAGGTCCAGAGTTCCCATTATGGAAAGACACATAGTGCGGATTGGACAGAGCTGTTCTTTCACGATGTGCCTTTGACTGTATTTTCATTTTGGGAGAACAATACCTACTTTTATCATTTAATAAATACATTTTTTAAGGTAATGCACTAGGCCGGTGCTTCCTCTGTTTGTTTTTCTCTACTCGGTTAAAGATGGCACCCCCATGTGGATAAGATTTTCCTGTGATCCACCACCAAGATATCATGCATGCTTACTGGAACAAGAGGACCCACATATGGTAAGTATGGAGCAGGGGCAGACTGACCATTTGGAAACTCGGGCACTGTCCGAGGGCCCGGGCTCAGTAGGAGGCCCCATGAGATGCCCCTGGTACCTTTTTCATAGGCTTTTTTGATTTTGGGAAAAGACACAGGGGCCCCATGATCCCCTATTGCCCAGGGACCCCATGAGTTGTCAGTCCGCCCCTGGTATGGAGTCAAACCAACATATGACAATAAAGCCACCAGTCAGCAGATTCAATCCCTCAGAATGGATATCTACCACTCTCAATTTCTTACACGGAATATTCTCATATGGACATCATGTAAATGCTGTAGACATTCATGAATCCACCTGCTACTACCATGTGAGTGGGTGAGGACATCGCTGGATCCCTGGACACATGTTCTTATATTAAAAGTCAGCAGCTACAGTATTTTTAGCTGCTGACTTTTAATTTTTTGGGGGAAATTGAAGCTCCTCTTTAATACCATTAATTCTATACTATGTACCTCTCTGCTTTGTATACTGGGTGGCCTAAGGCAAAGTCCACATTACACCATTCTGTATACTGTACTAACTATACATTGCTTCACACTAGATCTTTCTAAACACTCTTTACTTATTATTATACAGAACTTATAAAGCTCCGACATGAGCGCTTTACAACCTGAGGGCAGACAATACAGTTAGAATTCGATTCATTACAGAAAGAATCGGTGCCCCCTGCTCATTAGAGCTTAGAATGTAAAAAGGAAGGGTCAAGTGATGAAAAAGGCAATAACTGTGAGGTATAAGCTGATGGAGAAAATAAAAAGTACAGTTGTTGTTAGGTGAAGGCGGGATGGGTTTCTCTTAAGAGAAGGGTTTTCAGGGATCACCTAAATATGGACAGAGTGGGAGATAGTCGGACAGATTGGGGTAGTGAGTTCCATAGGATGGGAGAGGCTCAGGAGAAGTCCTGGAAGTGAGCATGCAAAGAGGTGACAAGGGAGCTAGAGAACAGAAGGTCTTGGGAGGAGTGAAGAAAACAATTTGGTTGGTATTTTGAGACTAGGTTAGTGATATAGCTGGGGACAGCTTTGGATGGCTTTGTAAGTTAATGTTAGTATTTTGAATTTAATTCATTGGGTGAGTGGCAGCCAATTGATGGACTGGTAAAGAGGGGTAGCAGACAATGAATGGTTGTTAAGGTGGAGGAGTCTGGCAGCAGTATTCATGATGGACTGAAGGGGTTGATCTCTCCTATATTGTAAACTGCTCTGTTGTATACTGTATACTCTGCCAACTTGGAATAGGAGCAATAGACTGTGGCAGGGTAAGTACCGATGACAAACACAAGATTACACACATGATTATGATTCCTTCTGAGCCCAGACACACTTTCGCTAGTACTTGATGATGAGATAATAATAAGAATGTGGTATAACTGAATGTTACATATCAGGAATTTGATTCAACATACCGTGACCATAGGAGATCCAGCTAGTCTTATGTTTTCATTTATTAAACTCAATAATCTCAGGATCATCATAGCTGAAGCGATGGCCCAGTATGATGGATACAATGATATTAGCCACAGCAGCGTTTATTATCATGGTGTTTTCAAATGGTTTGCCTGAAATTAGAATCATTTTTAGGGTTAAGTTTAAACTGAAAATAAATATACATCTGGATTCATTTTTTTTTTTTTTTTTAAGATTTTAAAATGAATGTTTTGTTGTATCAAAGCTTTATTTTGCAAATTAACATTCAACACATTTATAATCATTATATTGAAATAAAAAATAATGATGTCTTTTCTAAAGAGCAATTATAGCAGAAGCTCTTTGACTTTAAAGTCTTTCTCTAATTAAATCTCAGAACTGCCAACTGAACAGAGCAGGTGGGGAGGTTGGAGAATCATTCCTTTGACTTATTCAGCTGTCTCTGTCAAAAATATCAGTTTATATTGACAAGAATTATAATACCATTTTGAGAGACAGCCTGTTGTAGCATGGGATTTTCTCCATTCAGTAATTACTCTGCATTTCTGGCGTAAGAGATCCACTTATTCTTCCTTTACTCCAGGAGCATCAACAGTTAGGCCCACTTTCACATGAACATTCCGATCAGGTCTACCTGCCTGTTTTTCAGGTGGACCTGATTAGAACCTCCATTTACACCCACCTACATCCAATCCAATCTGTCAAATATAAATGAATGGGGATCCATTCCCCTCCTTCTGGTCGAATCGGAGGGCAGTTGGGTGTAAAAGGAAAGGCGGTCCGTGTACATCCAACCACCCATAGTGTAGAGTAGGCAGTATCCACATCCATTCTTCCTAAGTGGAGCAAACACAGACCTGTCATCTGCCTGCTCAGTGCGGAAAGGCAAAAAGATCTCCTGCTGAGCAAGCGGATCACAGATGGTGTCTGCCCCGTGTGAAAGGGGCCTAAGGACAGAAAGTGCTAGGAAGTTTCCCCAATAGAACACAGACAACATTTAATATCTTATGGAGTTCCTATCTGTTTTCAACTGCATACAAAACTAAACAAAACATTTTCACAAGAGATAGAGGAAACCCCACATGACAAAGTAAATGCCATCTTGTTAATTGAACTGAGAATTGGAAAGTGACTAACCTCTAAAGGATTTAAACTTGTTTACCAAACATTCACATTCTTCATTAATCTTGTTTTCAATGGTTTTCTTCCCCATGCCAAAGTCTCTTAGTGTTGAAAGAGTAAACCGTCTCATCACTTTCCAGTTGTCACCATGAGAAAATATAACACCTAAAAGAAAACTAGAACAAAAACATAAATAAGGGGCACAACAAAAAGTGTTAAAGCTAAACTTTAGGCAGCTGTAAAAGGCAAATGAAGCCAAATTAAAAAAACAACAACACAAAATCAGAACAAGGGACGTAACTTACAGTCAATAGGATTTGACCCTTGTGCTGATGCATCTCTTTTAGGTGGAACTGTCTCCATCAATGCCCCATGACCACCCCACCTCTATAATCTCCTGGTGCAGTGGGGGTTACGGGTGCTAAGGGACTGTCACAGGCTCTCCTGAAGGATGTCCCACTATACTCGCTCTTTTATTCCAGATTCTCCATTCATAGAAGCCATACTACAGATTTAACGACTGAAAAACAATCTATGCATAGAGGAGGCAGGCAGACTATTTAATCATCAGCCTGTGGATCATAGAATTGGGATGCCACAGATGATAAAGCAGTGTAAAATTGTCCAGAAGCAGGATATTTTTCATGCGGGAGTGTTGGTTAAAATGTAATACCAAAAAAAAGGGTACAGGCAGGGGTATTACTAACAAGGATTAAGACACCATAGATGACAAAGCAGTTTTGAACCTGAAAGATTACTCTCAAACCCATGGTATCAGGGGGATAAATTAAAAGGACATGTTCATTAAAAGTAGATTTGTTCTACAATAGCATGTACTGTTTGTCAAGTATATTATAACAGTAACAGGCATTTCCAATCTTCTAAAAGAGACCACAAAACTACCCCTGACAATTCCTTCCACTGTCTTTCTTCCCAGAAGGCCACCGCCATACTCGTTCAGTCATCACATATGGCCAGCATCTACATTCACTAAGGTGCTTGCCCATAATTAACACAAATGTGTAAATCCCAGTGCTTGTGCAATTGCCTTTATGATCTTGGTTGTGTGTTCAAGTCTCACTGAGATCAGACCCTACTATCTTATTATGCTTGAAAAATACAAATAACAGTCTGACTAAGTGATTATAAGGGGAAAAGAGACTGAGGTAATGCTTTCTTCTGCTTGCAACAGACTAGTGCTATCATTCTCAGTCAAGGTAAACATTAACGGGTTGTGTGTAAAGTTGCTGCTGCTTTCTTTTTGAAACTGCAGATGGCTCATCATACAATAAAAAAAAAAAAAGAAGAAAATAAATTCTTCATTTTGTGGAACTGATGTTTAATTAGTGCATTTAGGTAGAATTTGATACATTTACAAATTAGTTAAAAAAAAAAAAAAAAATATATATATATATATATAGAATTAAACAGGGGCAGTAATTTAACTCCAGGCTGTAAAGGGCACTGTTTCCAAGAATCCCCTGAACAGAGAGCATATTGGCACCATTGATGGATGTGCCTGGAAGTCTAATTACTTCAAAGCAAGTATATAATATGTTAGCATTATTATTGGGCCATCCAATTTCCATTTAAACAGGGGAAGCCTTATGGCCCATACACACAATAAGAAAATCGTACAAAAATCGTATGAAAATTTCTGTATGAGGAACTATAGGTCGATTATCTGATTGTTAGTATAGTACTTTTGACAGCCAATTTCTGACTTTTCAGATGACAAAAAACTGAGGATGCAAGCTAGAAAATTGTTGTAGTACGTGAGCACAACATCCAATTTTTATTTAATATGTACATTTATCGTACAGAAATAATCAAATAGAAAAAAAATGAACAAGATCAGAATCATGTAACAATCCTACACTTCCTCTTCTACTACGCTAGTATGTAATTTCGTTTGCCTTTGTTCAGCTAGAAAGCGTGTACAAGTCAATAACATTCTGACTACGTCATGATATGCACTTTGGTGGAAATTCTGACGATCAGCTAGCCGATTTTCTTATAGTCTGTACTAGGCTTAATTTAACCCCTTGGCGCCTTTAAGGGTTTCAGAAGCCGGGAGGCGGGGTGGGGTTTTAGGGTCATGTGACCGCTGTGATTCTCCATCATGTGGTCACATGATCGGGAAAGGTCCCAATCGAAAGAAGAGATCAGGACCTTTTCATGAGTACTGGACATGTGCGCTGGGAGCACGCAGGGCGCATGCTCTCAGCACATATGTTTTTCTTAATTGCACGCAAATGTGCGGCCACTCAGCATCAAGACCCAGACACTGGGAGGCCACACATTTGCATGAGGCCAGCGCCAAGAGGTTAAACTAAAATCAGAAGGCCTCACAAAATATCAATTTAGATTGAGGACACTTGTCCTGATAGGTAATAAGCATTGCTTGAAGCAATCTTGGTTGTCCGCCACTCTTTCAATATTCCAATTTAATACTATAAAATAACACATTCTCCAATGAAAAGTAGACAGCTAAACTTACTGGCTCAGTGCCTAATTTAAGAAAACCTGGGAACCGTGGGTCTCATATTTTCTAAGTTGATAGACATTGATTGTCACTATAATAGACCTCTGAAGATGATACTGTTCCTGTTGACATAACTTACACATATCCACAAAGGCCAATGTCATTGAAATTTAGACTGAACCATTGAATGGTATTGTAACAGCTAAATGTGATGAAAACCTGTACATTCTCTCCTCTGATAAATTACTTTTGTTTATAAGACAAACAGGGGGGCTAATATTAATCATCTGAGTGTAGCACTCTATTAGTTAGGCTGCTAAGCAACTTTAGGCGTCTGTTGTAATCACAGGAGCAGTTATTGTTTGGTTTGGTCTGCTTAGTAGACATGCGCACGCCAGAAATGTTAGTTTTGTTTTGACTGCATTTATTCATTGAAGAATTTTGTTTTGTCATATTTGTTATGTTGAACTGATTCGTTTTGGAAATTCGTTTTGTATCTTCGGTATTCGTTTCATATATTTGTTGGCCCAGGTACATTTGAAAAATGTTGCTGGTTTTCCGGGAGATTGCTATATATTCAATCAGACAGGTTTGAATTGGAAGGAATCAACATTTTCAGATGCTATTCCAACCCACCAAAAGAAATGGCATGAGCTGATTGGACAATATTGACTGACCTCATATGCATCCGAATTATGAATGGAACAAATTTTGGATCAATCCATCATCTAAATTATTAAACAAATTTGAAAATTTGATTAATTTCCCCATGGGCCTGAACTCTTACTCCATCATCCGAATTAAACAAATTCATTTGTTAACATCATAATATTTTTTTTTATATTCGTTGACATTCATTACTATGACCATTTAGAGATTTATATACATCCGAATCTCCGAAAATGAAGTTTTGTCTGAAAAATTAACCATAATGGACAAAACGCACATGTCTACTGCTCAGAGCTTCACAGACTGAGATTTTTGCTTGTCTCTGCCTCTAAGAGAAGTTTCTAGAGCTTAGGGTGGAAGAATTACAATGTCCAGCCTGAATATTCAGCAGGGGCATGCCAATGGGGAGGTGTGCCCAGATGGAGACTAAGTTGCTGTTAAAAAGTCTGGAGCCCTGAATAGATTGTCTTTTTTCCTTAGTATAGATGGATCTGTTAAAGTAGTGGGGCTGTATGCCCCTGGAGTCCCATGGACTGATTATTGAATTGCTTTGCGAAAGGCTGCACCAGTGGACTATCTATGTACCAGTAAGTAAAGCCTCTACTTGTTCTCCTACTGCTTTATGGTCCCCAGCCATGAACCTATAGAATCTTTCAGTCTACCTCTACCTGTGCTAAAGCTGCTTCATGGTACCCAGCTATGAACCTATAGACTGTGCCAGTTTACCTTTACTCATGCTAAAGCTGCTTCAAGGACCTCAGCTGTGAACCTAAAGAATGTTACAATCTACATTTGTTTGTGCCACTGTTACGGAGTTGGAAGTATCCTTTGCTATTGAGTTATCGTAACATTTATCCCTCATCCCCTTTATATTCTTCTATTATGAAGTCTTCAGCAATAAATTGGAAAAAAGACAAATCCCTCTACTGTTTATTGGAGCCAGAGTCACAAAACTGTAGCTGTGTGCCTGGCTGCATCTGCCCTATTGGGAAAGAACCAGTAAAACGTAGAGGCTCCTATGGGGATAGTGCTACATGAGCGTTATACTCCCACTTTTTTAAGTATTGATGAAAGAACAAATAAACAAGAAAGAATCCAGCACAGATGTCTAGGCTCCTTACAGAATCACAGTATGCCTATTGCAGAGGAGGATTCAAATGGTATACTGAGGTTAAATGACAACAAATTCTGAATATCTAGCATTCAGATATAAGTAACAGAAATTGGGAACAATGAATGTCATTTAAGACATTCATTGTTCATGTTCAATCCATGACAGGCATAGTATAATAAAGCCAGAACTAGAGATGAGCGAATCGAAGTATCCGAAGTGGAATTCGAGTCGAATATCGGAAAAATTTCGATTCGCGCCGAATCCGAAAAATAGCCTACTTCGGACGCGCGAATCGAAATTTTTCCGAAAATGGCGGCGGACATGTGCGGCGACGGAGCGGGGATGTCTGGGAAGGCGCGCAGACAAGGCGCGCTGACCCATAATGCATTCCTCAATGACATGTGATCGCATCAGCCAATCGGCAGCCAGCCAGCCAGCACTGTGTAATGGTCGAGCTATAAATAGCGGCCATTTTGGAATTCTTCATTTGCCTCCAGTCATTCAAGAGAGGCAGACCGCTCTGTATTAGGGACAGAGTTAGGGCCACAGAAACGTTACTTGGGGACAGAGAAACGTTACTTAGGGACAGAGAACCATTACTCAGGGACACAGAATTGTTAATGAGGGCCACAGAATCGTTACTTAGGGACAAAGAAACGCTAGTTAGGGCCACAGAATTGTTACTCAGGGACAGACAGAATTGTTACTGAGTGCCAGAGAATTGTTACTTAGGGCCACAGAAACGTTAGTTAGGGCCACAGAATTGTTACTCAGGGACAGACACAGAATTGTTACTGAGGGCCACAGAACTGTTACTTAGGGCCACAGAAACGTTATTAGGGGCCACAGAATTGTTACTCAGCGACAGACAGAATTGTTACTGAGTGCCAGAGAATTGTTACTTAGGGCCACAGAATTGTTACTCAGGGACAGACACAGAATTAATACTGAGGGCCACAGAACTGTTACTTAGGGCCACAGAAATGTTATTAGGGCCACAGAATTGTTACTCAGGGACAGACAGAATTGTTACTGAGTGCCAGAGAATTGTTACTTAGGGCCACAGAAACGTTATTAGGGCCACAGAATTGTTACTCAGGGACAGACAGAATTGTTACTGAGTGCCAGAGAATTGTTACTTAGGGCCACAGAATTGTTACTCAGGGACAGACACAGAATTGTTACTGAGGGCCACAGAACTGTTACTTAGGGCCACAGAAACGTTATTAGGGCCACAGAATTGTTACTCAGGGACAGACAGAATTGTTACTGAGTGCCAGAGAATTGTTACTTAGGGCCACAGAATTGTTACTCAGGGACAGACACATAATTGTTACTGAGGGCCACAGAACTGTTACTTAGGGCCACAGAAACGTTATTAGGGCCACAGAATTGTTACTCAGGGACAGACAGAATTGTTACTGAGTGCCAGAGAATTGTTACTTAGGGCCACAGAAACATTATTAGGGCCACAGAATTGTTACTCAGGGACAGACAGAATTGTTACTGAGTGCCAGAGAATTGTTACTTAGGGCCACAGAATTGTTACTCAGGGACAGACACAGAATTGTTACTGAGGGCCACAGAACTGTTACTTAGGGCCACAGAAACGTTATTAGGGCCACAGAATTGTTACTCAGGGACAGACAGAATTGTTACTGAGTGCCAGAGAATTGTTACTTAGGGCCACAGAATTGTTACTCAGGGACAGACACAGAATTGTTACTGAGGGCCACAGAACTGTTACTTAGGGCCACAGAAACGTTATTAGGGCCACAGAATTGTTACTCAGGGACAGACAAAATTGTTACTGAGTGCCAGAGAATTGTTACTTAGGGCCACAGAATTGTTACTCAGGGACAGACACAGAATTGTTACTGAGGGCAACAGAACTGTTACTTAGGGCCACAGAAACGTTATTAGGGCCACAGAATTGTTACTCAGGGACAGACAGAATTGTTACTGAGTGCCAGAGAATTGTTACTTAGGGCCACAGAAACGTTAGGGCTACAGAATTGTTACTCAGGGACAGACACAGAATTGTTACTGAGGGACACAGAATTGTTACTCAGGGACAGACACAGAATTGTTACTGAGGGACACAGAATTGTTACTGAGGGCCACAACCGTTACTTAGGGCCACAGAACTGTTACTTAGGGCCACAGAATTGTTACTCGGACAGATACATAATTGTTACTCAGGGACACAGAATTGTTACTGAGGGCCACAGAACCGTTACTTAGGGCCACATAAACGTTAATCAGGGACACAGAATTGTTACTGAGGGCCACAGAACCGTTACTTAGGGCCACAGAATTGTTACTCAGGGACAGACACAGAATTGTTACTGAGGGCCACAGAACTGTTACTGAGGGCCACAGAAACATTATTAGGGCCACAGAATTGTTACTCAGGGACAGACAGAATTGTTACTGAGTGCCAGAGAATTGTTACTTAGGGCCACAGAAACGTTAGGGCCACAGAATTGTTACTCAGGGACAGACACAGAATTGTTACTGAGGGCCACAGAATAGTTACTTAGGGCCACATAAACGTTAATCAGGGACACAGAATTGTTACTGAGGGCCACAGAACCGTTACTTAGGGCCACAGAATTGTTACTCAGGGACAGACACAGAATTGTTTCTTGAGGGACACAGAATTGTTACTGAGGGCCACAGAACCGTTACTTAGGGCCACAGAATTGTTACTCAGGGACACAGAATTGTTACTGAGGGCCACAGAACCGTTACTTAGGGCCACATAACTGTTAATCAGGGACACAGAATTGTTACTGAGGGCCACAGAACCGTTACTTAGGGCCACAGAATTGTTACTCAGGGACAGACACAGAATTGTTTCTTGAGGGACACAGAATTGTTACTGAGGGCCACAGAACCGTTACTTAGTGCCACAGAAACGTTAATCAGGGACACAGAATTGTTACTGAGGGCCACAGAACCGTTACTTAGGGCCACATAAACGTTAATCAGGGACAGACACAGAATTGTTACTGAGGGACACAGAATTGTTACTGAGGGCCACAGAACTGTTACTTAGGGCCACAGAATTGTTACTCAGGGACACAGAATTGTTACTGAGGGCCACAGAACCGTTACTTAGGGCCACAGAATTGTTACTCAGGGACAGACACAGAATTGTTACTCAGGGACACAGAATTGTTACTCAGGGACACAGAATCGTTGAATTAAAGAGTATGTCAGACAACACGCAGAGGAGTGGCAGAGGAGGCAATGTTTTAGGAGCGAGCAGACGTGGCAGCAGAGGAAGGGGTCGAGGCAGCACTATTCGCAGCCAGAGGCCAATGCTCCCGGTGTCATCCAGCGGTCGTGTCTCCACCGACAACCCTGCCGTCATAGATTGGTTGGCTCGGTCGTCTTCCTCTTCCCAGGTCACCTCTGACACCTACAGCCAACGGTCGGTGGGTACGTCAGACACAACCGTTAGTTGGCATGGCCCAGGAGCAAGCCCACTGAAATCACGTGTCCTCTACCTGCCCCTGTCCTTTGGTGTTCCCTCACCAAGCGAAGTATCGCATGCTGTGGGCTCAGCCCCACTGTACAGTGAGGAAGAGCTAACAGAGGGCGGTCAGGAACGGGGGGAGACATCCGCCTTTTCAGCAGCCAGGCGAAGAAGTACTGGCGAGGAGAGTGGCTCGGTAGCCGGTCTAGAGACAGGTCTGTCTCCTGACCCAGACGCAGCCGAGGGGGCTAGTAGTGAGGCGGAGACCCTACTTGATGATGAGGAGGTTGATCGCACTTGGCTGCCTCGTCGTCATCAGGCAATTTCTTCCGCATCATCAGGAGAAGAGGGTGCCAGCTTGGCAGCGAGCGAAACAGTCGGTGGGTTGCCCAGGAGGCAGCAGGGTCGCATCAGTGTCAGTGGAGCCAAACGGCCACGGAGTAGAGCACCAGCTCCACTGCAGCCTACCACCACGGCCAGTAGTGGTGCTGGTGCGCACGGAGGAAGTAGCAGTCAGCCAGTGAGGAGTAGCGGGGGCAAAGTTTCCTACTCGGTGGTGTGGCAATTTTTCGTCAAGCCGCCCGAGGAAGTAAACGTAGCCGTATGTCGACTATGTGGCCAGAAATGCAAGCGTGGCCAGGGGGCCCATGTTGGGACTACAGCGTTGCGTCAGCATATGCAGCGTCACCATTCGGTGGCCTGGGAAAACCGTGATAAAGATACGGCGGTTCGGCCTGCCCCAGCCCCCGCTCCATCACCCGCTCCGTTACTTGCTCCGTCACCCGACGTCGTCAATCGCCCTCTATCAGCCAGTCAAGGCTCCAACACCTCTGCTGAGGGGAGTTGTCGCTCGTTGGCATCTTCCGCTCGTTCAGATGCTCCTTCTCCTGCTACTCCTCTTCTCGGATTCCGTCAACAGTCTTTCTTGGAATCCGTTTCCAAGAGACAACAGTTTGCGAGCACGCACCCGACGGTGCAAAAGCTGAACGTCCTCCTGTCCAAGTTGTTGGTGCTGCAGTCCCTCCCTTTCCAACTGGTGGACTCAGCACCTTTCCGAGAAATGATGGCTTGTGCCGCGCCGCGGTGGAGAGTGCCAAGCCGTCATTTCTTCGCCATAAAGGCAGTGCCAGCCCTGCATTCACATGTAGAAGAGATGGTGGGCCAGTCTTTGAGCATGTCGGTCTCTGCCAAAGTGCACGGCAGCGCCGACGTGTGGAGCTGTAACTACGGTCAGGGACAGTACATGTCATTTACGGCCCACTGGGTGAACGTGGTGCCGGCACAGCCGCACCAGCAACTTGGACAGGTCACGCCGCTTTTGCCTCCACGTTTGCACGTCCTTGGTCCAGCAAACATGTCCGCCTCTACCACCTCTTTTTCCGCCGTGTCCTCAGCCGCCACCCCCGTGCCAAGTCCCATTACCCGACCGGCATATCACATGTGCAGGGCGCAACGGTGTCACGCTGTGCTGCACCTGGTATGCCTTGGCGAACGTAGTCACACAGGGGAGGAACTTCTGAGTGTAATGAACAGAGAAATCGACAGATGGCTGTCTCCGCGCAAACTGAAAATCGGAACCATGTTGACCGACAACGGAAAGAACATGGTGTCTGCTCTGCGTCAAGGAAGGTTGTGCCATGCGCCATGCATGGCTCACGTGTTCAATCTGGTTGTCAAGCGGTTCCTAAAATCCACCATCCCACTGCAAGACATCCTTAAAATGTCACGTAAACTGTGCATGCATTTCAGCCATTCCTACACCGCAAAGAACACCCTCATTGAGCTGCAGCGGCAGAACGGAATTCCACAGCATCGCCTGATCTGCGACGTTGCAACAAGGTGGAATTCAACCCTACACATGTTAGACCGCCTTTACGAGCAGCGAAAGGCCATCACCGATTTCCTGATGTTACAAGCGGATAAAGGTACTCCCCTGTGTAACTTCGATGTCAGCCATTGGCAGCTCATGCGTGACACCTGCCGCTTGCTCAGGCCCTTTGAGGAGGCCACGCTATTCGTGAGTCGGCAGGACTATGGGATGAACGACGTCATTCCTCTGTTGCACGTCCTTGAACAAATGCTGTTAACAATGGCTGGTCTGGGTGCGGTAGACGTGGCGCACAGATCTCAATGCCACATGACCCCTGTGGGGCCAGGACAGGAAGAAGAGGAGGAGGTAGAGGAGGACATTTGTGCTCAGGAATTATTGAGTGAAATGGGTGGTTTTTCCACTCAGCGGACAGGAGTGGAGGAGCAGGAGCATCTGGTAGAGGAGGAGGAGGAGGAGACAGAGGACCCAGACGCACCGTGGCAGTATGCTGTGGAGATGGAGGCAGGGAGTCCCTCGCATTCCTTGGCGCAAATGGCCCATAGCATGCTCGGTTGCTTGCGTAGCGACAGCCGAATAATAACCAACAGACAGAGGGATGACTTTTGGCTGTCCACCTTGTTGGACCCTCGCTATCGTTCCAAAATGGTGCCCTTTTTCACACCTGCTGAGAGGGAGGCCAAAATTACGTACTATAAAAACCACCTATGTAGTCAGTTGGTCTCTGCCTTTGTGCGCCAACGTCCATCCTCAGACACTGTGGGCCCTGTGCGCTCGCGTTCCGCTGCCATGGCAGCAGGGGAGGGGTGGGGTGGTAGGAGCAGTCGCAGCTCCACCAGCAGCGGCTGCCTCAGTCTGCAGTCGATGATGAGTAGCTTTCTTCACCAGCGCAGTGAGGAAACTACTAACCAGCCGCAGCAGCAGCAGCAGCATCAGGTGGACCTGGAGCAGGAGCTCAAACAACAGGCTTGGGCCTACTTGGACAGCACCCTGCCAACCGAGGTAGACAATCCCCTTGACTACTGGGCAACGAAACTTGACCTTTGGCCCCAACTAGCTGAATTTGCCCTTGAAAGGCTGTCATGCCCGGCCAGTAGCGTGGCATCGGAGCGCGTGTTTAGTGCGGCAGGAGGTATTGTAGTGTGGAGAGACTCACGTTTGTGAAAATGAATCAGGCGTGGATTAGTCTGGATTTCAAACCACCAGTTCCTGACACAACTGACTAAATCCGCCATGAATCATGCCCCTGCCATGTGCCACTTTCAGGTCTCCTCACACACTGCTGGTGTGTTCCATTTTTTGTCATAGGGTGCTGGCAGATTACGGGCCTCCCATTGCTGCTGTCTCCATCGCCACACTCTGCCATGTGCCACATTCAGGTCTCTTCACACTGCTGGTGTGTTGAATTTTTTGACATAGGGTGCTGGCAGATTACGGGCCTCCCATAGCTGCTGCCAGGCCCCTAATCTGCCATGGGCCCCTATATACCGCCTCCTCATGCTGCTGCCAAGTCCAGAGTCTCTCATGGGTCCCTGTACGGCCTCCCATTGCTGATGTCTCCATCGCCACACTCTGCCATGTGCCACTTTCAGGTCTCCTCACACACTGCTGGTGTGTTGAATTTTTTGACATAGGGTGCTGGCAGATTACGGGCCTCCCATAGCTGCTGCCAGGCCCCTAATCTGCCATGGGCCCCTATATACCGCCTCCTCATGCTGCTGCCAAGTCCAGAGTCTCTCATGGGTCCCTGTACGGCCTCCCATTGCTGCTGTCTCCATCGCCACACTCTGCCATGTGCCACTTTCAGGACTCTTCACACACTGCTGGTGTGTTGAATTTTTTGACATAGGGTGCTGGCAGATTACGGGCCTCCCATAGCTGCTGCCAGGCCCCTAATCTGCCATGGGCCCCTATATACCGCCTCCTCATGCTGCTGCCAAGTCCAGAGTCTCTCATGGGTCCCTGTACGGCCTCCCATTGCTGCTGTCTCCATCGCCACACTCTGCCATGTGCCACTTTCAGGTCTCCTCACACACTGCTGGTGTGTTGAATTTTTTGACATAGGGTGCTGGCAGATTACGGGCCTCCCATAGCTGCTGCCAGGCCCCTAATCTGCCATGGGCCCCTATATACCGCCTCCTCATGCTGCTGCCAAGTCCAGAGTCTCTCATGGGTCCCTGTACGGCCTCCCATTGCTGCTGTCTCCATCGCCACACTCTGCCATGTGCCACTTTCAGGTCTCCTCACACACTGCTGGTGTGTTGAATTTTTTGACATAGGGTGCTGGCAGATTACGGGCCTCCCATAGCTGCTGCCAGGCCCCTAATCTGCCATGGGCCCCTATATACCGCCTCCTCATGCTGCTGCCAAGTCCAGAGTCTCTCATGGGTCCCTGTACGGCCTCCCATTGCTGCTGTCTCCATCGCCACACTCTGCCATGTGCCACATTCAGGTCTCTTCACACTGCTGGTGTGTTGAATTTTTTGACATAGGGTGCTGGCAGATTACGGGCCTCCCATAGCTGCTGCCAGGCCCCTAATCTGCCATGGGCCCCTATATACCGCCTCCTCATGCTGCTGCCAAGTCCAGAGTCTCTCATGGGTCCCTGTACGGCCTCCCATTGCTGCTGTCTCCATCGCCACACTCTGCCATGTGCCACTTTCAGGTCTCTTCACACACTGCTGGTGTGTTGAATTTTTTGACATAGGGTGCTGGCAGATTACGGGCCTCCCATAGCTGCTGCCAGGCCCCTAATCTGCCATGGGCCCCTATATACCGCCTCCTCATGCTGCTGCCAAGTCCAGAGTCTCTCATGGGTCCCTGTACGGCCTCCCATTGCTGCTGTCTCCATCGCCACACTCTGCCATGTGCCACTTTCAGGACTCTTCACACACTGCTGGTGTGTTGAATTTTTTGACATAGGGTGCTGGCAGATTACGGGCCTCCCATAGCTGCTGCCAGGCCCCTAATCTGCCATGGGCCCCTATATACCGCCTCCTCATGCTGCTGCCAAGTCCAGAGTCTCTCATGGGTCCCTGTACGGCCTCCCATTGCTGCTGTCTCCATCGCCACACTCTGCCATGTGCCACTTTCAGGTCTCCTCACACACTGCTGGTGTGTTGAATTTTTTGACATAGGGTGCTGGCAGATTATGGGCCTCCCATAGCTGCTGCCAGGCCCCTAATCTGCCATGGGCCCCTATATACCGCCTCCTCATGCTGCTGCCAAGTCCAGAGTCTCTCATGGGTCCCTGTACGGCCTCCCATTGCTGCTGTCTCCATCGCCACACTCTGCCATGTGCCACATTCAGGTCTCTTCACACTGCTGGTGTGTTGAATTTTTTGACATAGGGTGCTGGCAGATTACGGGCCTCCCATAGCTGCTGCCAGGCCCCTAATCTGCCATGGGCCCCTATATACCGCCTCCTCATGCTGCTGCCAAGTCCAGAGTCTCTCATGGGTCCCTGTACGGCCTCCCATTGCTGCTGTCTCCATCGCCACACTCTGCCATGTGCCACTTTCAGGTCTCTTCACACACTGCTGGTGTGTTGAATTTTTTGACATAGGGTGCTGGCAGATTACGGGCCTCCCATAGCTGCTGCCAGGCCCCTAATCTGCCATGGGCCCCTATATACCGCCTCCTCATGCTGCTGCCAAGTCCAGAGTCTCTCATGGGTCCCTGTACGGCCTCCCATTGCTGCTGCCAGGAGGCAGCAGGGTCGCAGCAGTGTCAGTGGAGGCAAACGGCCATGGAGTAGAGCAGCAGCTCCACTGCAGCCTACCACCACGGCCAGTAGTGGTGTCGGTGTGCACGGAGGAAGTAGCAGTCAGCCAGTGAGGAGTAGCAGGTGCAAAGTTTCCTACTCGGCGGTGTGGCAAGTTTTCGTCAAGCCGCCCAAGGAAGTAAACGTAGCCGTATGTCGACTATGTGGCCAGAAAGTCAAGCGTGGCCAGGGGGCCCATGTTGGGACTACAGCGTTGCGTCAGCATATGCAGCGTCGCCATTCGGTGGCCTGGGAAAAACGTGATAAAGATACGGCGGTTCTGCCTGCCCCAGCCCAGGGTTCCATTTTGTGATAGGGTGCTGGCAGATTACGGGCCTCCCATAGGTGCCGCCAGGCCCCAAATCGGCCATGGGACCCCGTACCGCCTGGTCACGCTGCTGCTGGGCCCACAGTGTGACCTGGGTCCCTGTACCGCCTCCCATTGCTTCCACTCTGCCATGTGCCACTTTGAGGTCTCCTCACACTATGTAGTCAGTTGGTCTCTGCCTTTGTGCGCCAACGTCCATCCTCAGACACTGTGGGCCCTGTGCGCTCGCGTTCCGCTGCCATGGCAGCAGGGGAGGGGTGGGGTGGTAGGAGCAGTCGCAGCTCCACCAGCAGCGGCTGCCTCAGTCTGCAGTCGATGATGAGTAGCTTTCTTCACCAGCGCAGTGAGGAAACTACTAACCAGCCGCAGCAGCAGCAGCAGCATCAGGTGGACCTGGAGCAGGAGCTCAAACAACAGGCTTGGGCCTACTTGGACAGCACCCTGCCAACCGAGGTAGACAATCCCCTTGACTACTGGGCAACGAAACTTGACCTTTGGCCCCAACTAGCTGAATTTGCCCTTGAAAGGCTGTCATGCCCGGCCAGTAGCGTGGCATCGGAGCGCGTGTTTAGTGCGGCAGGAGGTATTGTAACTCCGCGGAGGACACGACTGTCCACCCAAAGTGTGGAGAGACTCACGTTTGTGAAAATGAATCAGGCGTGGATTAGTCTGGATTTCAAACCACCAGTTCCTGACACAACTGACTAAATCCGCCATGAATCATGCCCCTGCCATGTGCCACTTTCAGGTCTCCTCACACACTGCTGGTGTGTTCCATTTTTTGTCATAGGGTGCTGGCAGATTACCACCACGGCCAGTAGTGGTGCCGGTGTGCACGGAGGAAGTAGCAGTCAGCCAGTGAGGAGTAGCAGGTGCAAAGTTTCCTACTCGGCGGTGTGGCAAGTTTTCGTCAAGCCGCCCAAGGAAGTAAACGTAGCCGTATGTCGACTATGTGGCCAGAAAGTCAAGCGTGGCCAGGGGGCCCATGTTGGGACTACAGCGTTGCGTCAGCATGTGCAGCGTCGCCATTCGGTGGCCTGGGAAAAACGTGATAAAGATACGGCGGTTCTGCCTGCCCCAGCCCAGGGTTCCATTTTGTGATAGGGTGCTGGCAGATTACGGGCCACCCATAGGTGCCGCCAGGCCCCAAATCGGCCATGGGACCCCGTACCGCCTGGTCACGCTGCTGCTGGGCCATTACTGCTGGGCCTCCCATTGCTGCTGTCTCCATCGCCACACTCTGCCATGTGCCACTTTCAGGTCTCCTCACACACTGCTGGTGTGTTGAATTTTTTGACATAGGGTGCTGGCAGATTACGGGCCTCCCATAGCTGCTGCCAGGCCCCTAATCTGCCATGGGCCCCTATATACCGCCTCCTCATGCTGCTGCCAAGTCCAGAGTCTCTCATGGGTCCCTGTACGGCCTCCCATTGCTGCTGTCTCCATCGCCACACTCTGCCATGTGCCACATTCAGGTCTCTTCACACTGCTGGTGTGTTGAATTTTTTGACATAGGGTGCTGGCAGATTACGGGCCTCCCATAGCTGCTGCCAGGCCCCTAATCTGCCATGGGCCCCTATATACCGCCTCCTCATGCTGCTGCCAAGTCCAGAGTCTCTCATGGGTCCCTGTACGGCCTCCCATTGCTGCTGTCTCCATCGCCACACTCTGCCATGTGCCACTTTCAGGACTCTTCACACACTGCTGGTGTGTTGAATTTTTTGACATAGGGTGCTGGCAGATTACGGGCCTCCCATAGCTGCTGCCAGGCCCCTAATCTGCCATGGGCCCCTATATACCGCCTCCTCATGCTGCTGCCAAGTCCAGAGTCTCTCATGGGTCCCTGTACGGCCTCCCATTGCTGCTGTCTCCATCGCCACACTCTGCCATGTGCCACTTTCAGGTCTCCTCACACACTGCTGGTGTGTTGAATTTTTTGACATAGGGTGCTGGCAGATTACGGGCCTCCCATAGCTGCTGCCAGGCCCCTAATCTGCCATGGGCCCCTATATACCGCCTCCTCATGCTGCTGCCAAGTCCAGAGTCTCTCATGGGTCCCTGTACGGCCTCCCATTGCTGCTGTCTCCATCGCCACACTCTGCCATGTGCCACATTCAGGTCTCTTCACACTGCTGGTGTGTTGAATTTTTTGACATAGGGTGCTGGCAGATTACGGGCCTCCCATAGCTGCTGCCAGGCCCCTAATCTGCCATGGGCCCCTATATACCGCCTCCTCATGCTGCTGCCAAGTCCAGAGTCTCTCATGGGTCCCTGTACGGCCTCCCATTGCTGCTGTCTCCATCGCCACACTCTGCCATGTGCCACTTTCAGGTCTCTTCACACACTGCTGGTGTGTTGAATTTTTTGACATAGGGTGCTGGCAGATTACGGGCCTCCCATAGCTGCTGCCAGGCCCCTAATCTGCCATGGGCCCCTATATACCGCCTCCTCATGCTGCTGCCAAGTCCAGAGTCTCTCATGGGTCCCTGTACGGCCTCCCATTGCTGCTGCCAGGAGGCAGCAGGGTCGCAGCAGTGTCAGTGGAGGCAAACGGCCACGGAGTAGAGCAGCAGCTCCACTGCAGCCTACCACCACGGCCAGTAGTGGTGCCGGTGTGCACGGAGGAAGTAGCAGTCAGCCAGTGAGGAGTAGCAGGTGCAAAGTTTCCTACTCGGCGGTGTGGCAAGTTTTCGTCAAGCCGCCCAAGGAAGTAAACGTAGCCGTATGTCGACTATGTGGCCAGAAAGTCAAGCGTGGCCAGGGGGCCCATGTTGGGACTACAGCGTTGCGTCAGCATATGCAGCGTCGCCATTTGGTGGCCTGGGAAAAACGTGATAAAGATACGGCGGTTCTGCCTGCCCCAGCCCAGGGTTCCATTTTGTGATAGGGTGCTGGCAGATTACGGGCCTCCCATAGGTGCCGCCAGGCCCCAAATCGGCCATGGGACCCCGTACCACCTGGTCACGCTGCTGCTGGGCCCACAGTGTGACCTGGGTCCCTGTACCGCCTCCCATTGCTTCCACTCTGCCATGTGCCACTTTGAGGTCTCCTCACACTCCTGCGGTTTTCCATTTTGTCATAGGTTGCTGGCAGATTACAGGCCTCCCATAGGTGCCGCCAGGCCCAAATCGACCATGGGCCCCCGTACCGCCTGGTCACGCTGCTGCTGAGCCCACAGTGTGACCTGGGTCCCTGTACGGCCTCCCATTGCTTCCACTCTGCCATGTGCCACTTTGAAATCTCCTCACACTCCTGCGGTTTTCCATTTTGTCATAGGTTGCTGGCAGATTACAGGCCTTCCATAGGTGCCGCCAGGCCCCAAATCGGCCATGGGCCCCCGTACCGCCTGGTCACGCTGCTGCTGGGCCCACAGTGTGACCTGGGTCCCTGTACGGCCTCCCATTGCTTCCACTCTGCCATGTGCCACTTTGAGGTCTCCTCACACTCCTGCGGTTTTCCATTTTGTCATAGGTTGCTGGCAGATTACAGGCCTTCCATAGGTGCCGCCAGGCCCCATATCGGCCATGGGCCCCCGTACCGCCTGGTCACGCTGCTGCTGGTCCCACAGTGTGACCTGGGTCCCTGTACGGCCTCCCATTGCTTCCACTCTGCCATGTGCCACTTTGAAATCTCCTCACACTCCTGCGGTTTTCCATTTTGTCATAGGTTGCTGGCAGATTACAGGCCTCCCATAGGTGCCGCCAGGCCCCAAATCGGCCATGGGCCCCCGTACCGCCTGGTCACGCTGCTGCTGAGCCCACAGTGTGACCTGGGTCCCTGTACGGCCTCCCATTGCTTCCACTCTGCCATGTGCCACTTTGAAATCTCCTCACACTCCTGCGGTTTTCCATTTTGTCATAGGTTGCTGGCAGATTACAGGCCTCCCATAGGTGCCGCCAGGCCCCAAATCGGCCATGGGCCCCCGTACCGCCTGGTCACGCTGCTGCTGGTCCCACAGTGTGACCTGGGTCCCTGTACGGCCTCCCATTGCTTCCACTCTGCCATGTGCCACTTTGAAATCTCCTCACACTCCTGCGGTTTTCCATTTTGTCATAGGTTGCTGGCAGATTACAGGCCTCCCATAGGTGCCGCCAGGCCCCAAATCGGCCATGGGCCCCCGTACCGCCTGGTCACGCTGCTGCTGGTCCCACAGTGTGACCTGGGTCCCTGTACGGCCTCCCATTGCTTCCACTCTGCCATGTGCCACTTTGAAATCTCCTCACACTCCTGCGGTTTTCCATTTTGTCATAGGTTGCTGGCAGATTACAGGCCTTCCATAGGTGCCGCCAGGCCCCATATCGGCCATGGGCCCCCGTACCGCCTGGTCACGCTGCTGCTGGTCCCACAGTGTGACCTGGGTCCCTGTACGGCCTCCCATTGCTTCCACTCTGCCATGTGCCACTTTGAGGTCTCCTCACACTCCTGCGGTTTTCCATTTTGTCATAGGTTGCTGGCAGATTAAAGGCCTCCCATAGGTGCCACCAGGCCCCAAATCGGCCATGGGCCCCCATACCGCCTGGTCACGCTGCTGCTGGTCCCACAGTGTGACCTGGGTCCCTGTACGGCCTCCCATTGCTTCCACTCTGCCATGTGCCACTTTGAAATCTCCTCACACTCCTGCGGTTTTCCATTTTGTCATAGGTTGCTGGCAGATTACAGTCCTCCCATAGGTACCGCCAGGCCCCAAATCGGCCATGTGCCCCCGTACCGCCTGGTCACGCTGCTGCTGAGCCCACAGTGTGACCTGGGTCCCTGTACCGCCTCCCATTGCTCCCACTCTGCCATGTGCCACTTTGAGGTCTCCTCACACTGCTGGTGTGTTCAATTTTTTGACATAGGGTGCTGGCAGATTACGGGCCTCCCATTGCTGCTGCCAGGCACGTAATCTGCCATGGGCCCCCGTACCGACTCCTCATGCTGTGACGTTGCAACAAGGTGGAATTCAACACTACATATGTTAGACCGCCTTTACGAACAGCGAAAGGCCATCACAGATTTCCTGATGTTAAAAGCGGATAAAGGTACTCCCTGTGTAACTTAGATGTCAGCCATTGTCAGCTCATGCGTGACACCTGCGCTTGCTCAGGCCCTTTGAGGAGGCCACGCTATTCGTGAGTCGGCAGGACTATGGGATGAACGAGGTCAAATCGGCCATGGGCCCCCGTACCGCCTGTTCACGCTGCTGCTGGTCCCACAGTGTGACCTGGGTCCCTGTACCGCCTCCCATTGCTCCCACTCTGCCATGTGCCACTTTGAGGTCTCCTCACACTCCTGCTGGTTTCCATTTTGTCATAGGTTGCTGTATGGCCTCCCATTGCTGCTGCCTCCACCGCCACACTGTGGCTCCAAACACTGGTTTTGGCCCCGTGACTGGCCAAATGAGTGAAGTGTGCGGTGATTCTAAGATCGACGGCACTCATCTGCATGTCATACTGACTGACAGTATTATTTCTCTTCCCCAGCAGACTCCAAGGGCATTTAAATTAAAGGTACAGTGTTCTGCACTAATATTAAGTCTCTCTGAAGCCTAGAAACACCCTTTTTTAAGTTAAATTCACAGCGAATATATTCGACTCGAATCGAATATTGTCCACGAAATCGCCGAATCAGTCGAATCAAATTTTTCAATACTTCGCTCATCTCTAGCCAGAACCTTTCCAACCTATGGCATCATAGAAAAAAAAAACATAAGCAATATTAAAAGGTAAGAGAAAATAACTAGAAACAGAAAAATAAGAAAAGCAGTGTAAGATGAGAAGAAATAAAAAGAAAAGAAACAGAAAAAAAAGAAAAGGGGGGGGATATTAGGTCTATAAAATCCTGGGGAGAAGACAAGTGATAGGACATCCAGAAAATGTGCACTATGACCAACATACAACTGAATGCCAAATCACCCTGTCTTCAATTTATCATAGTCTTCAGAGAGTTGAAACAGAAACCAGGCGGTCCATGTTTTATGAAATTTCTTTGGCTACACCCATCATATCTCCCAAGTTGTAAATATGATCTATGGAGCATATCTAGTCTGTAATGGAAGGTACAGTGTACTCCCACATTTTTAAAATTAAAATTAAAAGTCAAAATGGAATTACCTTGTCACAATGATGCGATCTGCATCTGCATGAAGAAATTCTTCTAGTCTGGATCTCACATCAAGGTAAAGTAGACAGCAAAGGTTACAAATAAGATATATTTTCTATTTAGCATAATTAATGACTTAATCATTCACCTAAAAGGAGAACTACACTTTTATTGAAAAAAAAAAAATTAAGCCCAACATATAAAATTGCTACACACGCCATTTTGTAATTCAATATAATTAAAAATGATCTTTTCATTTCAATGTGAAGTCACTGGATTTTCTAAAAAAATATAAAAAAATTCAATGCATAATGGCAGCCTGGAGGTGTTCAGTACAATGTTGAGGTATAGAATACCCACAAAAATGTAATTTCCTGCTTGCCCAATTGTCTCTCTGTCTATTTTGACGGTTCAGATCTTTACTTTCCTGAGCTACCCAAGGCGACCAGATAACCTGAGACACTTTCTAATTTAGGACAACTTGTTGCACTAACACACTGACTGCTTTATATTCCATTTTTATTACTGTTTGAATCATTTCACAATATAACCTCGAGGCAATCAGTATTATTGCAATTTTTTTCAGTCTTTTGGCACTTGCATTCACAAACTGGTTTACCTCATGAAGACCCAATGAATAGAATAGAAACAAGAAGTTCAAGTAGAAATGTGTATTTACCCCATGGCAGTAATAAAATACAGAAAAAAATATTCAAGTATATTCAAGTATATTCAAGTTTACTGATGTAAATATTTTGGAATATATAAAATGAGATCTGTTAGGTATAACAACTAATCAAACTGTTTAAAGTTTTTTGCCATAGGCAGCATATTTATACCCTTTGCTAGTGCTAAAAAATGTATCTCTCTGCAAACTTAACAAATGGGTGGTTACAGATTAATGCAAACAAGTTACCGTATCCTTTGGTGATTTCATGAAATATGGGGATGTAAGGTCTCTCAGAAAACTCTTCAGCATGGTTAACAAGAGCATCTTTCACTGTCTCGTAGCCACAAAGGATTACCATCTTCTGTGTCCCAATTTGTATGCTGAACACTGGGCCATATTTTTTAGCTAGCTGCATGGGATACAAACATATCAGTTACATTTAGCTTACCTACTAGAGATGAATAAATTGTTTGATCAATCACTAATATGCCATCTGACCAGCAAAACTAAAAGTGCTGCTTCAGATCATGACAAGGGTATTTCAGAGCGAGCCTGCCACTGCTACAACTAGGCAACAACCACCCTTACTACTTCTATCACGCCATGCAAACATAGACCACACAGGAGTGGAGTTTAATGGACATTGCAGTCTTTTAATACAAAATCCAGTTCAATAAATAACAATAATTACTAATGAATAATGATCAGCAATAATGATGACCCTTAAAAGCACAAGAAAGAAAACATCCAGAACATACAAAGTAAGTGGACCACGTATGAGCCAAAAGGCTGCCACATCCCCAAATAACTGAAAAAAGAACATTCTCCCATGGGACTTTTTTGCAGCTGAAACCACAACAAAGTTTTTCTTTGAAAGGATTCAATTTTCAAATTATATATTAACTCTTCTTTGATTGAAGAAATCTATACTATGGTAAATGGTGTCAACGAGACTGGCGTCCTATGTCCCAGGTGCTTCTCTGCAGTGCTCTAGAGGTTGTGACCTAGATGGTACTATGTTCCATATTTGGTGGACTTGCCCAAAAGTGAGGAAGTTCTGGATTCGTACTTATAACTTTATCTACTCGCTCACTCCAGTGAACCTCATTAAGTCACCAGTGCAGGGGACTCCAAGACACACAAGGAGGCTTATAGTGTTCATATTTGTAGTCGCCAGAATTTCCATTGCTAGGTATTGAAAATCCCCTGTAATCCTATTCAAACTACTACAGTCCAAAATCATGGATTATGAATAATGAACATCTGTCAGTGATCTTGAATGATAAGCTTGCATTTTTTGGCAAAATCTGGGATCCCTGGATCAAATACCTTTCAGATGGCTTATGAGATGTGTTTGCCTTGGAGTTTTTCATCAGGATAGGGTGTACTTCTTACTTTGTCTTTCCTCTCTCTGAAGTCTACTTTCTTCCTAAATATTCCTTTGCATTTACTCTCCTATACCGCCCTTGGGCCAATTGTGGAGATTTACAGTTGAGTGTGAGTTAAATTTTGACCTGCGCTCAGGGGTGTAAAGTGGGCCCATGTAAGTCCTGTGTACAATTTTTGTATGTTACCCTTCATCCATTGGATTATATAATGGGAGGGGGGACTCACTTTAGCAATCTTGCTGCATTTCCTCAGTGCCCTCCCAAATATTTTGGATATCTCCGAAGGGACGAGATATGGCTGAGTCAGAATTTTCTTATCCTCATTGCTTAGCTTTTTGAATTTCTATTATGCGTGTGAGGATAAATTGTGTTTACATCGAAAGAGGGTACATGTTCGCAATAAAGTTTTATACCCTGGTGTGCAGCCAACGTGCACTATGTTAAAACTGCAAATGCTGGATTTTTGTACTTTTTGAAATATTGAATACAAATTATTGAAAATGAAAAGGATTACATTTTATTGTACAAAATTCTGAATATAAAATCCTTTTCTCTTCTTTGTTCCAGATCTTTCTGGATTTGCTGAGCTACATCAATATAATTGCAAAAATAGTTGAGACCTCTCTGCAACTTCCAAAGGATATCCCTAGGTTTTTAATATTTCTTTATTCCAAAAAGGGCACTTTTTTGGTTCAGCACATTTATACTTCAAAAAGTAATTGTTTTATGCATTTTAAATACATTCCTTACTTGACATTTCGGCAAAAAGTACTTTTCAAAAAAATTGTGAGATATACAAAGGGAATGTAAAATCGGAGGCAAAAGTGATTAGGTTGAGTACAATGTCTCAATAGCACATGCTCTTGGAAATAATTTAGGAATGTTTATAATGAATGGAACATCAAATCTTGTTTGTGGTGTTTAAATCCAACAAAAAAAATTCAAAATATGATCAAGAGCGTTCCTTACCTTCAGTGTGATGTGCCCCTTGTGCTTCTGTCCTCTAGGTCAGTAGAAATATTCCATCCTCCAATACCCCTCCTCCACCCCCACTGCCATAGTCTTCTGGTGCAGTGGGAGTTAATAGAACTGTGGCACTGTCACAGGCTCTCATCAAGAGTGCCCAACTATGCTCCACCTTTCTGCCCAGCTCCTCCATTCACATAGGCCATTACTACACCTTCTATGAAAGAAACAGGATCTATGAATAAAGAACAGGCATATGATTGAGAGGTCCCCTTCATTTATAGACACGTTTCATTCATAGAAGCTTTAGCAATGGCTTCTATGTGTAGCACTGCCCCTTTAGGAGTTGCAGTAGTTTTGGGTCCCCCTATAGCCCTGCACAGCCAGGCAACATGCATTTCTACATTGACAAGAGGGATTGACCAGTCCTTGAGCTTGTTTCTGGTTTTATTCAGAATTTTCAACTTGAAAGGGGTAAAGGGTGTATGGAATGCCTAATGGAACTGAGAAACCAATGACAACTTCCTGGAACTATTTACAAGTCTTTACAGCAAAGCAGTCTCTTTTGGAGAGCTAGCAAGCATCTCCTGTGGTACTAGCCGAAACCCCAGATAAATATTCTTCTTTACCCAGCTGTGTGGAGGAATCCCTGAGCAGGGGATCTAGTGTCTTCCACAAGTTTAGTGAAAAAGTCCTGGGTGGCAGGCTAATCCAGCTTCCAACTAGAGTGCCTCCTTCCCCTTTCTGGCCCAGGGGGTGCAGGTTTACTCACTCAGTCCTTCTCCTGTGTGGCTGGTGGGTTGGTGAGCAGCTACTAGGCCTTCTAGTTGGGCTGCTCCTTCCCTGCTACACAAGTGGTCCTTGCTCTGAGGGTATGATGGTCTGAGATTTCCTCCTTCCAAGTTCCACTGCCTGTAGGTAAGCCCCTCTCTATCTGAGCCCCCTCACAGGCTCCAGCCATGAGGCTCACATCCTCTTTATCTTCCAACCAACTCCTCCTCCCACTCTCCTCCAACTCTCCTGCAGCTGACCAGGATTTCTTACACTTAAAAGTTGTCCTAACCCCTTGCCAAGCCTCCTGTTTGGTCAGGATCCTACAAGAGTACAGGCCAGCCACTCCTCAGCTCCACTCATTGGGTCTAGACAAAATTATAGAGCTGGGAGAAATTCCAGAGGGCTGGTCTGCACAGCCTCTCAAGCCTGACCAAAATTTGACCGTGGTAGCTATTACACTGAGGCTGCTATCCAGCCCTCCTTGCTAATCACTGGAGTCTTGCTCCCCCTAGCTGACTAGAAGGGTGCTACATATGAATGGAGGAGCTAGTTATTTTAAGCCCAGCCTCGCTAGTCCTTGGGTTGAAGTTGTTATACAGGGGCATGGCTGCACCCCTGGGTTCAATCTTTTCAGTCAACAATGCTGAATCATGTTAAAGTGATTCAAGTAGCTGTAGAACTGCTGGATCCCATTACATGTGGTGAAAAAGGTCCTCCCTCCCCCCACCTTCTGCTGCCTTTCCAGGCTCTACTGTTCCACTTGGAAGCCTGGAACTGAAGCCGGCGGTTTTTCCATTTGACCATAAAGATAAATTTGTAAGGGAAGCTTCCCAATGACCTCTATGGTCTGTGAAACTGTAAGCGACAAGGACTTTGTAACTTCAAGGTTTCATTTTTTTATTTACAAGCCATTATGGGCTTGTAACAGCATGTGAGCAAACCAATCTCAGTTTGATTAGATGCCTTTAAGGGCAGGGGATAGATCTGGGGTATAATAGACCCCAGATGTTTCAGTAAAGAGTACCTGTCACTGTGCATACTATAACAAGGGATATTTTTAATCCCTTTTTAAAACAATAAAAGCAGTACAAAGAGTATAAAAAAAAAATTAAAGAAAATTAAAGAAAAAAAAAATTCAAGCATAAAGGTGAGTGCATACATAGGTCCCATATGCATATGTAAACGGCGATCACACCACACATTAGGTGAGGTATTGCCATGAGCGTTATAGTGAGAGCAATAATGCTAGCACTAGACCTCCTGAGCAACTCTAAACTGTTACCAATCGAAAATTTTAAGTACTGTAGTTTGTCATGTTAGGTATCTATTTGCTCTGCGTAACATCAATTTACTCAGCATAAAATCGTCTTTTTATTTTACACAATGCCAAGGCACCTATAATCCAATTTATGGAGTTTGGAAGATAAGTTTGAAACATGCTCAGCATTCACAAAGTACACTGTATGTTGCACGTTTTAAAGTAGTCATTGTAAGTAATTACAGCAGTAACAAGTAGATATGTGCAATTTGTTTTGTTATGAAATAGGATGACATTTTTTGACATTTAAAAATTTGGATGTATCCTAATCTCCGAATCACAATAGTAATGAATTTTAATTAATCCGACATAAAATATAAGGAAAACAACTAATTAATTCATATTAATTTGTTTGTGACTTCAGAGGGCTTGGTAAGTTCAGTAATATGTGTTACACTTTTGTCTTGTTACTTTGGTGAAAGTTGCAAGCACGTCGCACCAAAGTTGCAAGCAAGTCACATCAAAGTCTCAATCGAGTCTCTGAATTAATTACATAATGAATGAATTTGAATCTTTCAAAATAACGTACGAAAATACAAATCGATTTGGAACAACGATATACAAAACAAATCCAAATATACAAAATAAATTCCAAAAATGAATCATTCTAACATAACAAATATGATGAAACAAAATGATTGACTTAAGGAATAAATCTGGAACAAAATACAATTTTTTTCATTTTGCACAACTGAACATTTTTTAAACAATTATTTATTTCTCATATTCACCTTCACCGTCCTCCAGTCCTCGATGTCTTCAGTATCTACCTATTGCTGTTGTTTCAAAATCAAACGTTTTTCTGTGTTGGAGTTCGTCTTTGCTAAGGCTATTCAACTAAAAGAACCCAAGGGCCAAAAGGAAAACTCAAGAAAGAGGGGGCAATGGGATTTAATACACTAGTGTCATGGCAAATCCAACTCAATTTGCACACATCTTGCCTCGTACCTCTAACAGAGGACTTTTTGAACAAATTTTGGGAAAATGCTTTAAAAAAAAAACAATAATTATCATACTAACCACTTGGTAAACGCGCTATAGCCAAATGACGGCTGCAGCGCGGTTACCCAGTTCTGGGAGGGCGTCATATCACGTTCTCCCAGAATGCACCCACCCACGCACCACCAGGGGCTTGCACCTGGCGATCTCCGTGATCGCTTTGTCCTACGGAGAGAGCTTATCACGTGATGAGGTAAAAGGCAAATCACAGCGGCCTTTTTCCAGCTGCATCCAATGACACAACAGTTCACGGTGTAAATACAGTTGCCCATTATCGGCAGCATTTTCCTCACGCTGTCACAGCTTGAAGAAAGTATTGCCGATAACTGGCAGCTGTCACAGA
This sequence comes from Staurois parvus, assembly GCF_062004578.1. Classification (NCBI taxonomy): domain Eukaryota; kingdom Metazoa; phylum Chordata; class Amphibia; order Anura; family Ranidae; genus Staurois; species Staurois parvus. Next base: position 4,912,886 of record NW_028318186.1, on the reverse strand, counting down.
GGAGATCGGCACTGATCATCAGGGCACTGATGATCAGTGCCACCCATCAGTGCCCAGCAGGGCCCCCCAGCAGTGTCACCCATCAGTACCACCCATCAGTGCCACCCAGTCAGGGTCGCCAGTCAGTGCTGCAAGTCAGGGCTGTCAGTCAGTGTTGCCCATCAGTGCTGCCTATCAGTGCCCATCATTGCTGCATATCAGTGCACCATCATCAGTGCCTCCTCATCAATGCCCCCCAGTGCCACCTCATCAGTGCAGCCTATCAGTGCCCATCAGTGCTGTCTATCCATGCCACCTCATCAGTGTTGCCTATCAGTGCAGCCTCATCAATGCACATCAGTGGAGGAGAAAAATTACATGTTTGCAAAGTTTTATAAAAGAAACAAATAAAAAACTTTTTTTTTGCTCATTTTTTGTTTACAGTTCAACAAATAAAACACCCAGTGGTGATTAAATACCACCAAAAAACCTCTATGTGTGTGAAACAAATGATAAAAATTTCATATGCGTACAATGTTGCATGACCGCGCAATTGTCATTCAAATTGAGACAGCACTGAAAGCTGAAAATTGGCCTGGGCACGAAGGGGGTATAAGTGCCCGGTAGGCAAGTGGTTAATTATTATTATTTTTATTATGTTTGTTATTCTCAATTGCTATACTAATGCATCATACCTGTAAGAAGGTCCTGTATGGTCTTTTAAGGTCCAGAATATGCATGTTTCCAATGATGGGTAAAGGTTTTGGGCCAGGTGGGAAATTAGCGTAAACATTCTGTTTGGAGCCACGAGTAATCTTCAGCAGAAAAAGACAGAGCAGAACCAGCAGAAGAATTGAGGTTGGGTAAGTAAGGAACATGGCTCCAGAATTCCTACAAAGAAAAATATTTTAAAAAAAATGTTTCAAATATAAAATTACGTACTTTAGTCCTATTATACACTCATAGTCTGAGTTCCTTTAGTAATTCAACTCCGTAGGCTGTAATTATATTCTGTATGTACAGATTATAGGAGCCAAAATATTTAATCAAAAGCAAAGAGATTCTATGGAAACTTTTGAGAATTATCATCATGATTTTTCTAGCTCATGTTACACACATCTGGCAAGCAATATGCATTTTAACTCTGTAAATCTCAAACTCCACAGGTGATTCTAGGACAGTCTGTATTTCCTGAGCTGAATTGCAGAACCTGTTGCTAAAAATGCACTCACCAACCTCTCTATGCAATTACCATTTGAAGGACCCACATTCTGCTCTCAGACATAACTGATCACATTGAAGGTGCAGCAATAACCAAAGAGAATCAGTGAAGGCATTTTCTAGTAGTTAATCACTGGAAACCACAATCCATTGGAATCAGATATTTCTTGTATGGCATCTTCAAATTTAAATAATTCAACCATAGACTGTGTAGCTTGGATCCTTTAAATAAATTTCTGCATTCTTTTGCTTAAATTATAACAAAAGCAAAAATGTTTTTTAGATGCTAGACCTGAGTGTTGTCACATGTGGTAAATTCTCCCTTGTACTCTGAAGCACCAGATATTGTCCATAGCTTAATTAAGACCAAAGAGGTAGTCTTTAGGCAGGTTAACAGTTATGGTCCCCCTGTCCCAAGTTACCTTCCCTAAATGCCTGAAGCACCATGGCTTTCATAAAGTGTTATTTTACTGAAAGGGCAGTTGATGGAATGAACTTCCAGCAGAGATAATGAGTCCGTCAACAGTAAGTAGTTTAAAACATGCCTGGGACAAACTTACATCTCTACTCAGACGAAAAAGTTAACGAATAAAAAAAAAAAAAAAAAACCAAGCGCAAAAGCAAAAAAATACAAAACATGTACAAAAAAAAATCAGACAGACTTGATGGACTACTTGTTCTTTTTTCTTCACTGTAAGAGCTGTGAGAATGTGGAATAGACTCCCTCAAGAGTTGGTTCTGGCCAGCTCAGTGGATTGCTTTTAAAAGGCCTGGATTCTTTCTTAGATACACAGAATATAACTGGATATAACTGTAAGGGTGTGGCGCATGGATTAATGCTGACATCTAATGTTAAACTATATTGTGCCTGCAATATGCTCTTTGGTCAGTAGATGGCAGCAAAGTACAAGAATCGATTTTGTAGGGACTTTTGCTAAGACAAGATAAATGCTTATTTACCCTATAAAGTTTAATGAATACTAATTTAGGGGCCGAGTAGGACCCTCAGAAGGGTCATAGTGAACTGTAAATGCAGGTTTGAAGCTGCAATTAAGAAATGACTTACTGCATCACAAACTCTATGGGAAGGGGAGGAGTTCCTGTGCTGAGGAGGAAGTGGAGTCTGGGTCTGGCTGTTGGATGCTGAGGACGTCTGGAGAATCTGTGTGGGGCCTGGAAGAGGATTTACGGCTCACAGTGGAATCTGGCGACGGCACCTAGGGAAGATTCAACACAATGTGACCAGGAAACAAGTGACTGTATGGTCCGCTCCGGAGTGGGTCAGGAGAAAGCACCAAGAGCCTGCCAGGGAACCGTAAGTGCGGCTTTGCCGCACCACATCGCACCACACGTGGTCAGTGACATTTTGGATATTCCAGAAAGTTTACAAGAGACACACTCCACTTTCCTTTGGATTACAAATAGTATTGCGCAATACTTAGGGTGCACCCCAACATTAAATCTTGCTCAGGAACATTCAGGCGCAGCCAGGCTGCTTTCTGGACATTGGGGAAAAGTCCACAAGTACGGGGTTAGTGTTAGACAGTATTATTCTTACTGTATGGTTATGCGCTGTTATCATTCTGTTTACGTATGCTCAACTACATGTTCACTATAACTGTTCAGTAAATGTAATTATTTTAAAAGAACCACTGTCTGTGTGGCATCATGTACCCTCTGAATCTGTGGGCCCAGCCCTTGGCCTTCCTTCATAACATTTATAGGTAATGTTGATCCAGGGAATATCCAATTTCCTCTCAGGGGATCAGGAAGGAATTTTTTTCCCTGCAGGAGCAAATTGGATCATGCTTTACTGGTTTTTTTTTTGCCTTCCTCTGGATCAACTGTGGGTGCAGGATTATAACTTTTTTTTTTATGGCTGAACTGGATGGACTTTTGTCTTTTTTCAGCCGAACTAACTATGTAACAAAGACAAACATTCTTTCTTGTGTATGATTTCTGTTTGCTGCCACCTTCTCCTGGGTGATTCTGTGTTTCTGATCAAGCACATTTTTGTCTATTTTATTATTTCTGTATGATTACTGTACACATTGAGCGAAAATCAGACATTGTGTTCACGTACGATAAACATTTTCTAGCTTGCACCTTCATTTTTTTTTATCTGAACAATCTGACTCTGCTGTCAAAAACACTATACTAACAATCAGATAACTAGTCCTCATATGGGATTTTTCTTTAAATTTTCTTATAGTGTGTACCCAGCTTAAGAGATTGTAAACTCTTATATCCTATGCATATCTCCCTTATTGACTAAAATATTGTAAAATGTTACATTTTCTGTATCCTCATTTATATCCTAATAGATTGCAAGCCCTTTGACCTTCTGTATTCCTCCCTTATAGCCTAAAAGATTGTAAGATGTTTTCCAATCTGTGTCCTCCCTTATAGCCTAAAAGATTGTAAGATGTTTCCCAAACTCTTCTACCTTCTGTATCCTTCCTTATGCCATAATATAATGTTAACTATTGGAAAAATGTGTCAATTAAAAAAGGGGGAACATTCAAGCAAACATGCCATCTTGTTCACACTTACTGTTTTTGGTCCTTCTTGTTCTAAGGATACCTCAGTCTGGAATTTACTTGTACTACTGCCTACTACTGTACTACTGCCTGTGTTTACTCATGACAGCTCCACCTTTCGTCTCCAATTACTTCAAATCCTGCTATACAGCTTTTAATTCCTGTATACAATTTATACAAAGAGATGGCTTGTGATAGCAGACAGAAAACAAGTCTTATGCCAATGAATCATATGATTATCGGATCATTAGTACACAGCTTTCATCCGAAATTATTTGAAGGGACAAAACACAAAACATTTTCTCGTATGATACTAGTTTGTATGATTTTCACTTAATCAGTACAGTATTCATTTGAAAAAAAAGATTATGCTATGCTCAGAAATGAAAAAAAAAATACATTATAATACATTACATTACTTCCAAAGTTGTATTCTGCCGTACAAAAATGTTTGTAATTTTAGTAACCTCTTCATTTTCGATACAAGACTTGCATGCAAAAAAAAAAAAAAAAAGGACTATCATTTATCTTGATATTCTCATTGTGGTACCAGGCTTAAATCTTATACCACAAAAAAATAAATAATAATTGCAGCTTTGAAAAAAAACAAATCCAAATAACATATACTACAATAGAAAGACCAACAACCTTCTCACTAAACGTATCAATGCCCTTATAAATATAGGATCAATTAAAAATCCCTTTAAGGAATCACTTCATAGGAAGGACATTTTCCTTAGGTGATCCTAGATCCTTCTCTTCATGTATATTTAGGTAAATTGCCAACTCACCAGAAGTATAGGCTGACTTATGCAGGCCATAGATTTGTGAAAAATCCTGGGATTTTTCGGACGACATTAAACTCCACCGATATTCTTGTCGTGTATGGGTAATTTTGTCTGCAGATTTTCGTTTTTTTTTTTGTCTTTTTGATTATCGGTCCTGCTGGTAAATTTTATAAAAACGACTGAATTTCATCCCATTGATGGTAATATTCTCAGAATTTCTAAACGACAAATTAATGCGCATGTGTGATGACCTGGAAGTTTCTCAAGGAACAAAATTTATTTTCTGGGAGAAAGGTCAAAAGTTTTAGTATGTAAACAGAACATCATGTCATGTATTTCTGTGTTGTAACCTTTGTGTTTGATGTACAGAAATAACACGCATCCACTATGCTTAATGTGTTGTGCTTAATTAGCCCATAATTAAAAGAATTTATGGCACAATTATTACTATTATTATTATACAGTATTTATTTAACGCCAAAGGGTATGCTCAGCGCTGTACAGTAGCAAGGGGGACAGAACATGAGACAAGACAGTAACAATACAATACACGAGGGGTTTGAGGGCCCTGCTCTTTCGAGCTTACAATCTAGGAGGGAGGGGAAGGTGGCACAGGAGGAGATGGCTGTGGGGGATGGAGTGGTGGGAGGAGTGGAGGAGGTTAGTTGTTAGGTGAGGTCGGGTGTTAGGTGAGGTTGGGGTAGGCTTCCCTGAAGAGGAGGGTTTTCAGGGTGCGCCTGAAGGTGAGGAGGGTAGGTGACAGTCTGATGGATTGGGGAAGGGAGATCCAGAGGATGGGGGAAGTCCTGGAGAAGTCCTGCAATAGGGCGTGGGAGGAACAGACGAGGGATCTAGAGAGTAGGAGGTCCTGTGAGGAGCGGAGGGCACGGGTAGGGTAGTATTTGGGTATCAGATCAGTTATGTAGTTCGGGGCGGCATTGTGAATGGCTTTGTAGGTCAGAGTTAGCAGTTTGAATTTGATGCGTTGGGCAATCGGGAGCCAATGAAGGGATTGGCAGAGGTGGGAGGCAGATGTGGAGCCGTTGGTGAGGTGGATGAGACTAGCCGCTGAGTTTAGGATCGACTGGAGTGGGGATAGGTGTCAATTAACACCTATAACACTTTATATATATATATATATATATTTAAAAAATAACAGCAATATACTTTTAAAGCAGCAAAGCTTTATTGACACACGTAGGTAGACAGTATCAAAAGCATTATTTTTTATTCATTATAAAAATTATAAAAAATATAACAGCTTTTTTTACCATAAAAAATTGTTCACTGTACATTGCGTACATATATGACAATACAAGTATTGTTAATTGTTCCGATCTTCAGTAAAGAAGTCATAATATACAACATGCACAATGTGTGCAATCACATTGTAGTCTTGAAGGAATAAATTAGTCAAAGTAAAGGAGACATTCTTTGCCAAAACCTACATTGACAATACAGTAATCATTTGTCCAAACCATCTGAAAGATAGATATATAAGGAGCAAAACCACAGTGCAAAGGTCACCAAACGACATCATTTCCGCCCAAAAAATGACATCATTTCCTATAGAGGTAACAATTACGAAGAATTTATCCGCCGATTTTTGTTGTAATTGGTGGTCTAATTGGCTCTATGACCAACCGATTTTTCATTTATAGGAAGAAAAATCGAGAGATTTTTTCCAAATCTATGGCCTGCATTACTCAAAAGTGCAGCAGACGCATTCAACAGCAATTTTTGAAGTGGCGTTCCAGTCCTCCAGCTTGTAGTAGACAACTTCTTCCACTCCTCCACTCATCTGATTTGTGCTCAAAAGGCTTTGAAAGATAAACAAGACTGTAGTATTTTACTTATACCACATTTACACACACCTGTGGGTTGAATGGGATACTGTGATAAGGTGCATATCCAAAAACATCCTCCACCACACGTAAACAATGCCCATTCAATGCTAATTTAAGGGCATATGTCTATGACTGATTACTTGTTAAGGGAATACTGTATCTTTGATATCACAGAATTAAACTATATCTACAATTATTTAAACCATCAACTCCCACGCTAAGTGACTCAAAATTATAATACCCTCAATATACAGCTCTCCTAAAATTAAAAAATATAGGTCATAAATAAAAAGGTACCGGTAAGTAAAGTACACTATCCACAACACCATATAAATGTCCATTAAAGTGCACCGGTATAAGTGTCCATTACAGTGCAACATTCAAATGTCCTTGTCAATATATGATATTTTCTTCAGTGCATAAAGTGCTCTGTACAAAGTGTGCAAAAACAACAATATAACTTGCATCATAGTAATTCTTGAAAAATAGTGAGTCTTCAGTACTTCACTCCACCATTGTGTACCACCAATACACTGAAGAACTCACCAGACAACCCTGACCCCCCGCAATAGAGTAGGTCTGTATGCACTTTTTCCCTTGAGGGATTAAAACCCAGGACGGCACCACTCCTTTCTCACAGTATCATCAGGTTTGCCATAAAATCAGAAGGGAGAAAAACTCCAACAGTGTAAAACCTTTTTATTTAAGCAACTTAATAACACATCAGTGATAAAACCACTAGCTAATACGCTCACATTTATCAGTGCATTCCACCATGCACCCGGGTTTCACAGTTCTATAGTATTACAAGCTGGCTCCACTCTAACTAGTGCAAGCTCGGTTCTTCTCACCAATCATCATGGTATCTCACCACTTCCAGGTGTCTCCAGCAGAATGAGGTCACTTCCAGTAGCTCCACCCTGATGTTTCCTTGCAATGACGTTTTAGGACATATCTTTTTTTTTTTTCATTTTAGGAGCGTTGCATATTGAGAGTATTATATCTACAATTACACTACTTTTACAGATCATGTCACCTCTCAACTATTGGCAAAACTATTCTACTCAGGCCTTTTTGAGCAAAGTTCCCACACATACCTACAGGGTAGTAAAACAGCATATAATAGTAATAGAATGTACCAGAATAGGGAAATTGGAAAAAATTGGTAATATATAGAATCTGCTAGTACTATATCTTTTAAATCTACCATCAACTTTAGAGTGTGATGGACTACCTCAATGGATAGAGATATACTCCTCGGGTAGGATATTGCACAACATATTTGTGGGGAAATCTAAAGAAAATCATACAGATTGAAAACTACAAATAGTTAAAGTGGTCGTAAGCCTCAGACATGAAATATGAGGGCTGGCGCGCGGAAGACGTGGCCGCTTGATTGCAGAGCTCTACATGTGGGAAGCATGTCGGGGCACATTACAGCGATCTGAAGCTTCATAAAGTGGTGGTTTTCTGCTGTAGAGCACCGGGCAACATTAACAAGCATGTCCAGAAAGAGAAAAGAACGTGGACAACCAGGCCGGCTGACAGATTTTTTTTACACAGCAGCTCCATCCTCACAGCCAAGATGGCAGTGGCAGTCCTTCATTTCTGCAGCACAGACATGTTCCAGGGAAAGAGGAGAAGGGACACAGTGCTAGAGGCTCATACACTAAGCAGCCACAGCATAGCAGCCCCACTTCCCAGGCTTCATCCAATACCACAAGCCCAGCCAAAGCAAGACAAAGGCTGTCTCCTGCATCTGCTCCAATAGACGTGAGTGCCTCAGACCTTTCATTGGAAGACACAAGGAATTAGCAGAATCCATACTTTCTTTTCCTACCACCAATCAGCCAGTCTTAGACACCACCTTAAGTTACATGCTGGTATCACTGAGAAGCACTATCCACATTGATATTTTAACCTTGGTTCAACAATTCAAATCTGATATTAATGAGGTTAATGATAGAGTGCTACATATTGAAAACAAAATGGGGGAATTTGCAGACACCTTTAATGAGTGGGTAGATGTGCATAATGAACGGGAAGATGACATCACCTGCATCAAAACCAAGCTAGTAGATTTGAAAGACCATTCCAGAAGGAACAATATAAAAATCAGAGGCATCCCAGACATGAAATATGTGCAAAACATATCCCTCTATAGTGTGTACTTGTCTCGATCCAGAACACTAAGTGTAATTTCTTTCTGCTGCCTCATTCATCATAGGCATTAGTCACTTCTAATGAGTTTTCCTGATGTCAAGAGAAAAATGGTGACAGGGGAGGGACCTCCAGCAGATTGACAGCTTCAGCTCTGTTCCTGTGTGCTGTGTGAAGGGGATGTTTCCCCTCCCTCCCATCAGCTCTCAGAACTCTCCTCACTGATGTAACTTCAGCTCCCTACCCCCTGCTTTTCAAAGCTGAGAGATCCTGTGTATATTCTGCACTTTGAATGGATGTAGGAGACAGGTGGCTGTAGATAAAGAAGTACAACTTATGTAGAAGGATTTGTTTTATCTCTGTGTATCACCTGAAACCAGTCACTTCACTTGGTATATGTAAGGGCTTACAATTACTTTAAAGCCAATTTTTCCCCATTTTGTATGTGCCCCCATTGGGAATCGTTCTCCTCACTTCCCAATCAGATGACAGAAGGTACAGTCACACGGACAGGAACAATGAAAAATATATCCAGAAAAGTCAGGAAGGATACAAATTACTTTTTATAGTAGAGTGGTGGAATGTGAGGTTTATATTATAGTCTGTGCACTCCTATTACAGTAACCCCCATTCTCTTGTTTTTTTAATTCAGGCCTTACAAGAAGCAAAAGTAAAGGGCATTACCCCCAATCAAGTTACAGATAGTAATGCCAACTTAGCCGAAGTTTTAAAGTCCAATTACAACAACCAGCCCCCCCCCCCCCCCTTGAAGGCTGCAGCAGTGGGCTTGTTCCAGAATGCTACAGAAAACTAATGAGTTGTGATGTTGTTCTCAACAGCATTCTACTGTGAGTCCATAGTGGCTTGATGATGTACCTCCAAGGAATGGGTTCATGATGTCCTGGGCTCACAGAAAGTGGGTTCTCCTTCATTCCTCCTACCACTCCATCCCCACAGCCACTTCCTCCTGTACTACTACCCCCTCCCTCCTAGATTGTAAGCTCGAAAGAGTAGGGCCCTCGAACCACTCGTGTGCTGTTTGTTGTTGCTGTACTGTTTCATGTATTGTCCCCCCCCTGTATTGTACAGCTTTGAGCAAACCCTTTGGCGCTATATAAACTCGATGTAATGTAATGTAATGAATGACCTAGGCATCCTTCATACCCAAAAGCTTGACTTTAGGTTTAAGGGCCGGTTCACACTATAGAAATGCAGCCTGGATGCATTTCCGTATGCACATCTTTGACATGTTTTTGACGCTTTTCAGTGCGTTTTTGATGCATTCCAGTATGCCCCCCCCCCTCTCTTTTTCTTTAATTTAAATAGGAACATGTGCATTCCAGTACGTTTTTGATGTGTTTTACCGCGTTCCAGTACAGTTCTGTGCAGAAAAAATGCAACATGTTCTACTTTTTTTTCTGCAACAGAAATGCGCTGGGACTGCAAGCTCTGATGTGAACTATGACATTGACAACCATATTTATTTATTTATTTATTATAACCTTCTTTCTGTGCTTTTTGGATGCAGAAAGAAAGCAACTGAAAAGCATGTAGTGTGAACTGGCCCTAAGGCCTTCTTCACACTTGAGCATCACACCTGGGTGTTATATAAGGTGGTCTGCTTGCAAATGTAGTATGCCTAGAAATGTCAACTACTTCAGACAAAGGCCTACCCATCAATGCATTTATATGTTTGCACAATTCCTCCAAAAAATCAGCCCACTGTGTGCATCAAGGATGAACTCTCTTAAAGAGATTTTCCAGCTCCTGAGACAAAAATCAATCACTGTGGCAGGTTAACTGAGTATACTTACATATGTAGCCCAAAACAATAAAAATAGTGCCTATTGAATGCCCCCAAAAGCTGTGGCACCATGTGAATAGACTGGTGCAAGACAGAAAGGATCGACTTGTCAGGCTCTAGTAGACCTCAATGAAATGGTGGCCATCTGCACACAGACACCAACTCCCTGTTACATAATGTGATTGAGATGAGTAAAACATGGCTTCAGCTCCTGTTCTCCTCCCATAGAGAAAGCCCCATTTGAGCCTACCATCCAGCACTGCAAGCTTTTATTACTGCTCTCCTGTCAGTAGTCATGCTGAATCCTAAGCTAAACACACCAAAATATCACAAACTGTAAGGTGCCGGACCATTAACTTTTATTTGGAATTTAAAAACAGCATATTCCACTAAAAGAACCAAAATTATAAACAGCTTTTTCAATTTTTATATTGTAATTATAAATACTTTATTTTATGTTGTTGGATTTAGTCATTTCTACTATCTTCATCATCTAACATCTACAGTATAATCATCATCAATCATTTATTATCAATTCACAGTTTAGTCTTTATTCTATCGTTGGGCTAGAATGATTCTTGTTATTTTGTTTTTCATAAATACATTTCTGTGTTTCCTGTCAGAAACATAGATGTATAATTTAACATTTACTTTCATATTAAGCTTTCTTCTGTACCATTCTCAAAATTGTTGCTATTTACAACAAAAATTTGAAAAAACAGTAAATATATTTTTTCTGAGTTTTCATGGGGTTGCGTGGTTTCCAATTACACCTTTGAATGCTGTATTCATTGTCCTTTCTTGTCAGGTGCGAGGTTCAGCACAAATGTCATGGATCTTTGGAGGAGTTGTGAATCCAAGTGCAGGGGTGAGGTCAAGCTTTGCTCCATGAGGAGCTTTAAAGGTAAAGTTTTGCAGCAGTGTGGTAAAGAATATGAATAGCTCCATTTTAGCCAAGGTCTCCCCAGCACAACTTCTCTTACCTAGAAAACACAAATGCACATTTACAATGTAAAAACGTGTTGTTCTGCTATATGTTGGAGAAAAAAAAGGGTCAGATATGTTAATGATGCATGAAAACGTTTGAGATTACATGTTTAATAAATGGGTTTGTTGCAACGGTAGGGCTGATGGGATAATGGTCACATCCTCCATATGTCCCAATTAACTCATTGGGCACAAAGTTTGGAAAACATGAGAGGCCTACCTCGGGGTGGGTGCTTCTGGGCTACACTAGGCACCTGAGAAAGGATCACTCTACTTCACAAACATGGGGTACCTTTACTTTGTGCCATTTTCACCAATGCCCTGGGACAAAGCTGAGGTTGCCGTCAGGAAATACTGAACCTTAAGGCAAGCCTCTTCTCTTAGAGATGAATATACACCATGTACACTTGCTCAACAACTGTTCTTCAGTTACTCTCAGGTTCCCATGTAAATTTACATCTTTCAACTGTAGCTTGCAATTAGGCGGGCCGTACAAAATATTGACCACAGCCACCAGCCCAACATTTCTCACTACCTACCCCAGTAGCAGCATGGAACCCCTCAGTGATAGCGCGGGCTCCAATGTGCACTTAACTTTAACTATTTAACCTCCATACCTCTGTACAGGATGGGGACCTCTGCAGTGCAGTTTTGTTATGGTTGCTATGGGAGATGGAATGAGGCATCGGGAGTGCCGACAACATCTCCCTCACGGCTAGAGGCATATCCACCTACAACAGATACACATTTCCAACAGGCTGATTGCTGACTGTACTTTCTGGTACACACAGCAACCACATGTATAAATTGCACTAGAATGATTCTTGACGTGCTGACTCTTCATACCCCATGTGCTAGTGACCCAAACTGTAGACTAAGTGCAAAGTTTTACAGGTTACTTGCATTACATCGCTTTGCGTAACTTCAGATCAGGCAAAAGGCAAAGTTTCAATGTTTTACTGAATAAAATGTAGACAATACAGAGCATGACACAGTCTTTTCCCTAATCCTTAATCCTAATCAGGCTATGTGCTGTCCAGGCATACCTGCACAGATGGAGTCCATGTAATTACAGAGTCAGAGGCATTCTCCAGCAGTTGGTGTCTTTGGGATGAACCCCAAGTTCTGACAACTTTACATCCAGGAAGTAGAGAGAGACATTCTTGTATTCACCCCGGGTATAGCTCTCTGGTCCTCTCCCATATGGGGTTCTTTTATATGGACCCCTAGCTTTCAGACCTCCTTGGGGAATCAATCTTCTGAGCCACTGTCCTTATTTTATATTACAGACTCAGAGGGTAGGACTAAGAGATAACCGGCCAAAAGCTAAAGAACCAGGTTAAAACATTAACCCCTAACCATCTCATCCAGGGCAGCACTTATTTAACTAATTTCAACCTGCTTACAGGTTCATGCAAAGCAAAGCGTGTAGACTCAATAACAAATGCACATCAGGACGAGAATGGGAAATGCAGAAGAATCCTAACCAAGAAAAGAAAAAGAAAAAACAAATAATGGTGTCCACACATCAAATTATCACTTTCACTTTTGTTTAGTGGCAATTCTTATACAATGTTTTTGGGGACACTTTGTCAGTTGTCTTCATCAGAAGTAGATATTTAAAAAATGGGTGTAAACAGCATCTGTGGGCCTTGAAGATTGGGAATGGGATTTAGTTACAGTGAATGACTGCGTAAACATTTTGAAACTTTTACGTCTTTTATAGGATAATTAAGATATCAAAGAGGAGATCCATTGAATCTACAGGCAATTTAGAACTCTTGTGTAAAAAGAAAAAAAAAAGAGCATGTTTTGTTAACTAATATTTCATACTTGGATTGAATTACCTGCTGAAAATGGCATAAATGCTTCCTTTTTCAAGAAATTCCCCTTTGAATCAAGAAAATGTTGCGGGTAGAACTCGTCCGGTTTCTCAAAGTGACTCTCATCTCGCAATACAGAGGCAAGTAATGGGATCACATACGTCCCCTGTACAATAAGGAATTCAGATCAATTTCGGACAAATTGTATACATACCACAGACATAAGAAACAAACATTGGAAGGCAAGGTACATGTTGCACAACTTTCTGTTTAAAACAAGCAGATCACCTTCTGTGTATTGACTGTTCTGTGTTTTGAAGGTTAACCACATGCTGCCCAGCCATTGTAGAAATATGTTGGCAGGGCGGCACGGCTGGGCAAAACCATGTTTTAAAACGTGTGTTTGCAAAACAGGTAGGGGGCGCGCACAAGGCGTGCCACCGGCCTACCTGTCCCGCCGATCACGGCCGCGGATGTCAGTCGCTGGGTCACAGCCGGTCGTTACTGGCTGTGTCCCGCCGATTAGCGGCAATCACTGACAGAGAGCAGGGCTGCAGTAGCTCTGCTTTCTCTCAGTCCCCTGTCAGCTCCTGACATGCTGAGCCGGAGAGAAGAGTTTATCTCTCCCGATCAGCTGTCCCCCCCCCCTGCAGTACACACCCCCTCCCCCTCCCCCTAGTAAAACACTCCCCTCACACAGTTAACCCTTTCAGTAAATAAAAAAGTTAACCCCTTCCTCCCCAGTGCCATTAGTACAGTGTCAGTGGGTTTTTTTTGCACTGATCACTGTATTGGTGTCACTGGGGATGTCAGTGACCCCAAGTCAGTTCCCCCCAGTGTCAGAATGTCCACCGCAGTCCCGCAGTCCCGCCATAAGTCACTGATTGCTGTCATAAATCACTGATCACCACCATAAGTCGCTGATCGCCGCCATTATTAGTATAAAAAAAATTAAAAATCCCAGTATCTTTACCACCATTTGTAAACGCTATAACTTTCACGTAAACCAATTAATTTACACGTATTGGGGTTTTTTTTTTAGCAAAGACATGTCGCAGAATACATTTTGGCCGAAATTTATGACGAAATTTGATTTTTACATTTTTTTTACTGGACATGTTTTATTGCAAAAAGTCCAAAATATTGTTTTTTTTTCTCAAACAGTATATTTTTGCAAGAAAAAAAATGTGCATGTATTATTATTTTCAGTGGAACCTGCGGAGCATTTGCACACACTGCCTACAGCTCTCCAATAACTCTGTATGGGGAAACAGTTCCTGAGCTATAGGCAGTTTGAATGAAATATGAGCATGCTGATAAGTGCACTTGTGGTTCATTAATACTACAAGTCCATCTGCCGCAGTGGTGGACAGGATTTGAAGTTTATTCATTTGCAGATTCCTACCATTGAAGGGCACGACTGTGCAGGCAGAGCCCCACCATTTTCAAAATGTGACAGCTGGTGCAGGGAGAGGATCCTCCACCCGTTATCACAGAAAGTGGAGCTCTGGTGGTGGAAGGCGAGTATATAGAAGCATGTTACACCCTAATTATAGGTGTAGCATGTAACATTTTCCTAAATGTGAACTTATCCTACTAAAGTGGATCTAACATTGAAGTAAACCGAAACCGCTAACCTTTTTTTTTTCATTTTTGATAGAATAGTGAATGCAGAAATCCCCATGTCAAGTTTTTTTTTTTTATTTGTGAATTGTTGGGGCGATTAACGTTAACATTCCCTTTCTGTCCCATAGACACAACAAAAAGTAGGAGAAAACAAGTTAAATTATCACCAGAACAAATACCCCTTTTGGAAGATTTCTCCACTATTCCTGTTCCAAAAGCAACTCAAGATTTTGTGCTTTCCCTCGCTTTTAGTATTCCTCTGAAAGGACAACCTGAGATCTCTGTCTTTTGCAGAATGAACTCGTGTAAGCAAAACTTCTACTTCTAGACTTGCTATTTCCTTCCTCCTCTCCAAGAGATCTCACTGGCCTGCATTGTGGACAGTATGAGTTTGCTGCATTGGAAGGAACTCCTATCCACTCAGGCATCTCCTCTTTCCATGTCCTGTCTCTGCATTCCACTCCTAACACCTGCTGTGGCTCACCGCAGTAGGGATATGAATCTGCTGCAATGGTGGAGGTGGTGGATCCCATGGGACCTCTTTTGGCAACCTATGCTGGTAAATCCTACTTTAGGCACACAGACTACAATAGGGCCACCCCCTATAGACCCAGGCATCAGCCTTAGGGTCTTTCTCTAGGCACACTTGTTGGGGCACTCTCACCAGCAGAATCTTTCCCCGAAATGGAGGCCTTTCTCTAAGAAAAAAGTGCTACTAAAGGACCCTACCAAAGTCTGGCAGATGATGTAACGCAGATTGTCCATGGACACAGTATTCTATAAGAAGCTTTTCACAAATACCAAACCATGCCAAGTTGTTAGTGAGCATGTCCCTATGTTGGTATTAACACTGGTATTTAACTATGCAAGTATCACACCTTTTAAAGTGTATTTCCACTTTTGCAGCCAAATTGGAATCACATTTACTTTATATTTGATTCATGCTTTATTCACATAATATAAGGAGGAGATTAAGGGAGGATATGATCAACATGTATAAATACATCAGTGGTTCATATAGTGAACTCGGTGTAGTGCTATTCATCCTGAGGTCATCACAGAGGACAAGGGGGCACTCTTTACGTCTGGAGGAAAAGAAATTTCATCTCCAAACATGGAAAGGTTTCTTCACAGTGAGAGCTGTGAAAATGTGCAATAGACTCCCTCAAGAGTTGGTTCTGGACAGCTCAGTGGATTGTTTTAAAAAAGGCCTGGATTGTTTCTTGGATACACACAATATAACTTAATGCAGGAGGAAATTGGATCATGCTTTGCTGGGGTTTTTTTTGCCTTCCTCTGGATCAAATGCGGGTAAAAGATTATAACTTTTTTTTTAATGGTTGAACTGGATGGACTTTTGTCTTTTTTCAGCCAGACTAACTATGTAACTAAAAAATGTTCTTCAGCCACTTGTGTAAATTAAAAGTCAGCAGTTACAGAAACTGACTTTTAAAACATCCGACTTTTATGAAACAGAAACTCACCTGTACAAGGATCCAGTGCTGTCCTTACCTGATCTGGCTTCTTCACTGGTCTTGGGTCCCCGGAGCTGGCATCTTAAAGGATAAGTTCACCTCTTCGGAAAGAATTTCCCTTTTCATGATAAATAGAAGCGTTTTCCAATGCCATTTCTGGCTCAGCCATCCCAATGTGCTTTTCTCTCACTTACCTCATCCACAGGACCTTTCATTTTTGTCAGTTTATGTAAGATTTTGAGAGGATTTTAAGATTGCATAATTTCCTGTCGATGGTCTCTTAGCATTCACTTCCTGTAGACCACTTCCCAGAAGCCTTCACTTCTTTGTTGCATCACAGAAGAGGGTGTGATAGGGTGTGTACACCACTCTGAACCACACCTCCCTCATTACAATACTACCTTCCTCCCATCAGCTATGTAGTACAAGGGCCTGTCTGATTTGATACTAATGGAATAGATTGTTCAGGTGTGTTCTATTTCATAGTTTTGGTAAATCTAAAGGAAATTGTACAGAGAATGTACAATCAGATTGTATAGACCACCTTTATACAAGTACATAGGAGGGAGTGGATGGAGGCACCCAGTTGTCAGGCCCTGTTCACATCTCCATGTAGTGAAAACTCACATTCCTGTGTGCGTTTGTTTTGGGTGTTTTGGAGAGCTTTCACCCATTCAGTTGAATGGCCTGCCATACACACAGCAATCACCACAAGAAAGCTCTCAAACTTTTTTTTGGAGAGGAGCATGGTACATTACCGCAGTTTTTGGTGTGTTTGCCGCACTTGGGGTGCCTTTAACATGTAATGACAACACAAATATGATTTACATTTGGAGCGTTTTTCAGAAATGCATGGCAAAACGTGCATTTTCTGTGCAGATTGCCATGCATTTGGAAACACACAGATGTGAATGGAGCCTCATTGTTCTGTGTAAATGCACCAATTTCACTTTCAGGCCCCATTCATCTTTTTTTACTCTTTTTTTCCAGTGACACACATAGGGCAGCCAGTTGATTTCAATGGGCTGCGCTACATGTGGCAAAGTAGCTCATGGGACATTTTGGCATGATGCTTGTTGCAAATCTTTTACTGCATTTGTCACCCGGGGCAAAACATATGCCTGTTTTTGTGTTTGGTGTACCATTAATAATTAGTTACACTGAAAGTGCAACTAGGTGTATAAACATGGCCTTACACTATACAATCTGATTGTACAATCTCTTTTAGATTTACCAAAACTATATAATAGTAGGGCCAGGGGTGGACTGACAACTCATGGGGCCCCCGGGCAATAGGGGATCATGGGGCCCCATGAGTTGCCCACACTCAAAAAAAGCCTATAAAAAGGTACCAGGGGCATTTCATGGGGCCCCCTACTGACCCCAGGCCCTCGGACAGCGCCCGAGTTCTCGAATGGTCAGTCCGCCCCTGAGGAGGACACAGCATCTATCCAATCACTTGGCCTGAGCCTGGCTGTAGAGACGCTGGGGTTGCCAAGCAAATGCACATGGGGAGAGATCCTGGGGATGCTGTGAAAAATAGTTGATGGGTGAAGGATGTGTACTATTGAGGTCAGTGCAGGATGTGTGTGCTAATGAGATCAGCTGGTAATCTGCTTCCAGGGTCCTAATGGTTCCTCTGTCCTCTGTCTACATTCTAAGAATTGAAAAAGCTTTCTAAGAAATTTACCAAAGGCTAAGGTAAGGCCTTACTCTCCAGATCAAAGAGAGCTTGTATTTTTTTGCAACTGAGGTACATTAATGGTATATTGCTGTATAGGGGAGCTGGATTTTGTTTAAAAAAAAAAGTGAACTTAGCCTTTAACTGTGGGTATGTGGATATGACTGCTTGTGGCTTCACAGCTGGTTGCCCACTGTGCATGCCATGCTGAACTTTGTGAATGACCCTGCAGGTTTCTGAGACCTGTGATGTGTTTGAGGGCAGAAAGGGAGGAACCCAGGCGATCAGAGCGAAGTGGTAGGGGGTACCTGTCAAAATCAGGTACAAGATCCTCCCCCCAAAAAATGATGTGCCAAATATGATGTGTGGGGGGGGGGGGGAGTAAGAACAGCAGAACTTCCCCTTTTGTGTGAGATTCCGCATTAAATGTATTAAAAAAGTACTGTTTACCATTTTAGATGTTCTTTTCTAATAACTTCTGCACTGAAAATTCCTACTTTGTTATGTTAGTTTGTGAGGGGGTTGGGGAGCTTTGTTTGCCATAATTAACTCTGTCTGTACTGTGCTGGAAGGTCTCATTATCAGCTGTAAACTAGATTTGAACACTGTCTGTTCTAACAAAGGGTTACAGATTTTAAATGCTTGCCTTCTGCATTGTATGGTAATAAAATGAAATGCAGTTTATAATTAATATTTCTTTTGGCATATTCTGTGAGATTGTATAGTGGGGTTTTCTCAAATTTGACTGCAAAAGCGGAAATACATTTTAAAGCAGGAAGACAATAGAGAACACTGATCATGCTGCTTACTTTTGGCAAAAAGTAGCCTTTAAAAGTAACATCCTGTGTAGTGGCATGAGGAAGATTAGTCGGTATTATGTTGCCAAACCGCTGAATCTCATGTATAACGGCATCTGTATATGGCATCTCTTTCCGGTGCATAATCTGAGGGACAGCAGATCCGATCACCTTATCTATTTCATCCTGGACATTCTCTACAGTCAGCAATGGAAATTAAACAAAAATGTTTAGTTACAGGAGAAATGTAGCCCAAAAAAAAAAATTACTGGTAATGTTATATGGTATATTTTAGATCATGTTGGTATATAATATCAGGACAAGTTTACATATTTTCAAGATAATGTAAAGAAAATAATAACAATGGAAGATAATGTACCTTTGAATAGAACTACACGGTGTAAAATAACTAATCTGATTACCTCTTTTCTAGCCACGAGCACAAAACATTGATGGCATACATAAGAACTTATTTTCCTCGAATGAAAACGCTTCTTGAGTTCCACTTCCGTATGTTCAGAGTTTCACCCTTTCTGATTTGGGCTGCAAACATCTAAGCCAATGCACAGTGCACTGACACATTCTGCCATAGTCACAGCAGTAAAATTGTGATTTTTGATCACTGCTGGTACACATATCCACAGGAACTTCCCACAAAAAGTATTCAGGATGTGTACAGTGCAGAGCGGGAAAATTAACAGAATAAGGTGAAAACTGCAATCCTATTTTTACTTACTCTGCTCTTCAAAGCTAAGTATTAATGAAAAAGCCTGTATACTTTTAAGTATGTTAGTCTCATATTCTAATATTTTTTTAAACATGGCTTCTAAAGTTGCCTGTGACATCACAGGCTGGTATTAATTCTTCAAATAATAAAAAAGACAATATGGGTTCCTCTTAAAATCCCACTTAGGGGGATGGTATTGACATAGCCCAAAATGAACCATAATGACTCAAAGTTGATATGGTCCAGAAAATGTTTAGACAGAATAAAGGTGAATAAAGCACCTGGACCAAATGGTATACATCCACGACTCCTAAAAGAGTTGAGCTCTGGTATATCAAAGCCATTGTTTTTAACTTTTAGGGACTCTTTAAAGACTGGCATAGTACAACTGGATTGGTGTAAGGCCAATGGGGTGCCTATATTTAGAAAGGGATCAAAGTCTTTAACAAGTAATTACAACCCAGTTAATTAACTTCTATAGTTGGGAAGATAGTAAAGACTTTAATAAAAAGGGGCTATGTTTTAGAATGCTATTTATGAGGCCTGCTGCAATTGGTAGTTGTAAAAGGTATTCCAAATATATTTCAGACTTGATAAGCACACATGAACAATTTGGGCTGGGTCTAGAGTTGGGATGAGATTCAGTTTGGAGGTTGGATGTGGGTTTGAGGCAAACCCAAGTTGTTTGAAGTTCCTGAAAATTCATGGAGAAGTTTGTCCACATACCTTGGGGCTAAAATGGCTACTTAAAATGTTCTGCTGCTGACCAGTTTTCCACTGATGCATTATCTATGGTCTCTTAATTCTTAATGAGAGTTTGATAGACACTCCCTGAACACCTCCAATGATGTATGTAAATAGTGTAAAAATAAAACATTGTAAGGTGTAATCCCAGATTCAGATAATGTTTTCAAATCTACGAGACAACTGATAATTATTTAATTCTTTTAAAATACTGTACAGCAAACACATATTAATTACACAGGTTTTGTAGAGGATTAAGGTGGTAATTAAATTCACTTAGTGCCTTATCTGCATTAAATTAGTATCAGAACCTGCGTAAATAATATGTGTTTGGCTTTAAAGAGATCAGGTGGCAACCCTACACAGGGTCTATTATACACAAATCCTTTACCTAGCATGCTTAAAGTGTTACTAAACCCTGCATTCAGTATATCTGGTCTCCCACAGTACACACAGCATGGAAATACAATTATTTTAGTAAATATAAACTGCTAAATACCTTTTCTCATCAGCAGTTAGAGCAGTCTTGTGACTTCTAACAGTGTTCAGCAGAGTGCTGGTTAAAGCTTGTAGGAGGAGTTTTCTTTCTGCTCTAGGAGGATGCAAAACCCCTAACCTGTGTCTGGACAGTGCTGGTTGGCCCTATACTGATCACGTGCACTCTCCCAAGAAAAAAAAAACCTCTCTAGCAATACGCACTAAACTGAGCATGTGCAGAATGGCTACGGTTTAGTCTGTCTTATCAGAAGATAATATGTGGACATTTGAACAAGAGGAGGAGCAGAGAAGTCAGGATCAAACTGCCTTTTTACACAATATTGATGATTAACCCCTTAGGTTCCACAGTGAGTTTAACAAGCATGCTTTACTGCATATACAGACTAATTTTACTGTTGTGGGTTTAGTAACACTTTAAGGGGTGACTGAAATATACTTGAAATAAAACAAAATACATAAAAAATTTGCACAACTCACATTACTTCACACCTTCAGAGTGATGTGTGCCCTGAGCTCCTCTGATGACCCATCCCTGCTTTCCCACTGCCAAAAATGTTCAGTGCGGTGTAAAATAACTGCAGGGCTCTCCCAGGCACTCACCAACTATGCTCACCCTTTTCACCCAGCTCTTTTGTTCTAGCCATTACTATGAATGAAAAATGAAAGGTCCACGCCTCCATTTGTAGATTACATTTCATTCATAGAAGCTGTAGTACTGGCTTCTATGAATGGATAAACTGAATGGAAAGGGCAGGCATTGTCAGGTCCTCTTGATGAGTGCCTATGACAGTTCACTTAGTTCTATTAACCCCTGCTGCACTAGAAGATTGTAGCAGGTGAGGTGGGAGGCAATGGATGAGAAAGATTTCTGCAAAACGAGAACACAGCAGCACAAGGGTCACATCTGTAAATAACGTCCCTTGTGCTTTATATATATATATATATTTATTTTAAACTTGGACTTTAAAGTTGTCGGTGGTACAGCTTAATTCTTCAAATAAGAAAAAAGACAATATAGGATCCTCTTAAAATTCCACCTAGGGGGATGGTATTGACATAGCCCAAAATGAACCACAATGGCTCAAAATTGATATGGTCCAGAAAATGTTTAGACAGAATAAAGTTGAATAAAGTACCTGGACCAAATGATATACATCCAAGATTCCTAAAAGAGAGTTTAGCTCTGGTATTTCAAATCCATTGTTTCTAAATTTTAGGGACTCTTTAAAGATTAGTATAGTACAACTGGATTGGCATAAGGCCAATGGGGTGCGTATATTTAAAAAGGGAACAAAGTCTTTAACAAGTAACTATAACCCAGTTAGTTTAACTTCTATAATTGGGAAGATAGTAAAGACTTTCATAACAAGATCACATAGATGAGTTTTTCAGAGAATGGATTCATGACAAACAACATTGTTAAATAAATGTGTCTAAGCTTTTGCTTACCTCCTCATGAAAATAAATCAAAGGAGTGGATGTAGATATTGTATATCAGGATTTTGCAAAAGCGTTTGACAGTTTCCCACACACGGCTAATGTGTAAGCTAAATTTTACAAGCTCCAGGCTTGGAAAATTCTGTTTGTGAAAGGATAGAAAACTGACTAAAAGACCATATTCCGAGAGTAGTGGTTAATGATTCATACTCTGAATTGTTTAAGGTTATTAGTGGGGTACCCCAAAGATCAGTGTTGGGACCCTTTAATTTATTTATAAATGATAAAGCACCATTTCAGTATTTGTAGATGACACCAAGCTATGTAGTAGAATAGCTGTGTATTACAGAAAGTTCCAACAAGGTACAACTAGGCCCAGCAGGTATGTAGGCAGGTGCAGGCTATTTTCTCCAATGTAGGTGGTGCTTGTCTGAAGCTGTACTGCAGCTGAAGGGGAAGTTTAGGGAAGCTTGGTTTCTCTATGGTTCCCTAAGTTCCCCAGAGCAGTATACCAGTTGGCTATGCTACATCCAGGTGACCCTTAGGTCACTCAAAGTCTTTTTAAATCCCTGCCCACAGGTATTGGCATGCATTAGCAAAGTAAGGAGTGTAGAGAGAGCATACTCATCTGTCAGGGGCAGCACTAGTGGTAGAGACAGGTTCCGGTGGAGTAGAGATAGCTCAGGGACTATGTCTGCACTTCAGTAAGCCCCCTTTTGGGTTGGACTGGCCAGGTCACATTCCATCCTCTTGGTAGGCACTGTCTTCAGTTTGGGCCTGCTACCACTGACTCTCTGCTACATTGACTGTAAGCTTCTGTTTGGGTGAGCTCTCCTACTGGGTTGTTTGTACTGTTTGCAAGTTTTTCAGTGCATCAGTTACTGCACTCCAGGCCTCTGTGTGTTTTCTGCCGCTGCACCACACTGTACCTACCCAACAGGTAGACATAGCCATCTGCAGCCACTTACGGAAACTGTAGCAGTGATCAGTTAACTTCGGATGACGCCAACAGCTTCTGCAACAAGGAGCGGGAATGCAGTCTGGCCAGTCCATACCCAATTAGGAGGCTTTCTAAGCAGAGAATGTTGTAGTCCCTGAACTGTCCCTACTCCTCCGGAACCTCTCCCTAACTTTAAACACTCTCCCTGGCAGACAGGGGACCTGTCCCTACACTAACCACTTGCAAAATACTTGCCAAATCAGGAGTCAGTGTCTTAAATAGGCACTGCCTTCAGCCAAGATGGCCATAGAGGTCAGTCAGTGACCCAGCATCCAATCAGACAGCTGCCCCCCGATCGTGGCAAAAAGCCAAAGAGGAGCTAAGTTCCTCACACCTTCCTCCCCTTTCTGCATTGTTGCTAAAACCTAGTGTCACCTACAGAAGGGAGCACAGATTGCACCTGCCTACACAGGGATCATCTGACTGCATCCTGGGGGATAAGGAAGGATTTTTCCTCTGCTGAAGGAAATTGTGTCATTCTTTATTGTTTTTTTTCTTTCCTCTGATAAAACGTGGCTATAGGATTGTGAATAGGCTTTCTACTTGAACATCTGTTTCTTTTCGCTATTGGTAGATCTAGTTGGACTTGTGTCTTTTTTTTCAATCCAACTAACTAAGGCCTCTTTCTCACAATTGGTCCCCCAAAAAGGATATGGGAGATTAGAATGGACTTATAGTAAAAAAAAAAGCCCCCTGTGCAATAAGGGGTCCCTAGATATCCACCCCCTCTCAGTGGAATGAGTATAGAGGTAAATCAAAATACCCCTTTCCACAAAGAGCTAAATGTAGGTAAACAAAACAGGCACTTTAGAAAAAGCCCTTTAATAACAATAAAATTGTTCACAATATTACTAATGCCCTCCAATACATCATCAATCACAACTTCCAAAGAGGCAAATACATCATCAATCTCATTGTCCAGCAGTGTAAAGCCAATGTTATGATGACTTGCCATCTGACAATGTTTTTCTCTCAACCTACCATGGCTAAATGACAGATCCCCAGATTTGTGGCGATGTTAACACAGCACAGAGGATCCTGGATGACGTCATTGACCATATTTGCTTATTGGCCTTTAAAATGGACAGAATTAAAATAGCTAGCTCAGCCACCCATAGACTTCAGTGGGATTTGGCGATCCTCCTAAAAACCAAATTCAGGCCCATTCACCCATACCTAGTCAATAGTGATAGAACTTGGGGTTATAAACGGTCACGTGGATATAAGTCTGGGACCTGGCAAATATGTTCTATGAATGAACACAGGATGCTAACAAATAGGTTGATATGGCTACTGAATGTGTTTTAGATTTTTCAAAGACGTTTATACAGCTATGGCCTGGTTATTGCCCTGTATATCTGGTTTGCAGTAAAATATTATTGCAGCCCTCTGGTCATGATATTAGTGTCACATCCCACAGTAAAGGTAAATTTTATTTATTTATAAGCTTTTCAAGCAATGTTTTATATTTTTAATAAACCCAGGAGGGGGCTCCACACACCAGGCTATTTGACCTATAACAGACATATCACATTTGGTTGGACTGACGCCATTATGTGTATAATCACCAGTGTTCTTACTTTGAACCTCTGGATATTTCATCATTAGCAGAAGTGCCCATCTCAAAGTTGTTGAGGTTGTTTCCATTCCAGCAGTGAACAGGTTCATAATAAGGATTGTTAAGTTTTCATTGTGAAAATACGCAGCAGATTCAGGTTTCTCCTAGGAAAATATAAAAGAGAGCTGTTCATCTGTGATAGCAAAGGCAAAGAGGCAACTTTTCCCTGGATAAGTACTGTGCTACATATTTTCTTCCCATTGACAGTGAGTTATAGTTATCTCGTATACCTTGTGCGTATAATGCCACAATATGCAAAGCCAGATTCCAATCAGTAATATAACAAAATGCTCTGCGTGATATTAGCCGGGCTTTGGAAGCCAATGAATGTGCACAATGGAGTACAGTATTGGGGGTACTGTGTTGGCCAGAAGAACAGTGTTGGATAATGAGTTTTTGCAAAATCTCCATTAACCACTGTAAATAATAATGTAATTATGAATATATTTTAGTTAGAGCTATATCAGTGTGGGTATGTAATATGTCTTCTTATAAATCCCTGTTCTACAGAAAGTTGGGGATGGTTTAAGTTTCCAGAGGGAATAGTCTATTAATTTCAATTTCTTTACTGTGTACCAGAAGTCTTGACACTCCTCTGTTGAGAATCCTCTGTCAGATGGTTCGGTGCTAGAGTTAGTTTATCTAACAATTAGACCCAAACCTGTTGGCTTCACACATATCCACTTCAATCCACCCATTTAGATATGCAAGGAGGTGGCCAGCTTTTCATGAATACTTAAAGTCCTGAACTGGCATACTTAATTTCCAAAAAGGGTGTGCAAAGATGTGCATGTTGGTGTATGCTAAATACAGAGAATTTTAAGTTAGCCAATTAAGAAAGGGAATAGATTTGCCAACCAATCAGAGCTGCTTCATGAAAACTAATGAAGGAGAGGCCTATAACAATACACACTGGATGGAGAAGGGGGGAAGTCTTTGGAACACCAGTTACTAGAATGGGACCCCTACGTACAGTTCCACAGTACATATGGAATATATCCCTTGCACTTATATCTAAATGTTTATCTTACGTCTTCACTGTTTCACTGTTTGTATTTTGTAATATGTTAGAGCTTTCTTAATAATGTTTCGTTCATGTAACTAGATTGTTTTTGTTAGTTTTAGACCTTCATACTATATACCAATACATTTCTGCTGTGTTTAAGCTTTCACTTCTGGGTAGAAACTCTTAGTTTACCAAGTCATATTAGAGAAATATTACATTTCATAATCTATAGATTTGGTCACCAAACAGAAGAAAGATATTTGGGGGTGTTCCTTTTAGATGATTGCAAAATGACCAAACATTTTGGTTTAGTTATCACAAAAGGAATCACCAGCAGGAGGAGGAAAGTCCTGATTCCTCTATATAGATCTCTGGTCATTACCAGATAGGTCACCAGAAGGAGGCCCTGATTCCTCTATATAGATCTTTAGTTATCACCCACGGGATCACCAGCAGGATGAAGGAGTTCCCGACTCCTCTATGTAGGTCTTCAGTTATCACCAATAGGATCTCCAGCAGGAGGAAGGAGGTTCTGATTCCCTTATATAGATCTTTAGTTATCACTACAGGGATCTCCAGCAGAAGGAAAGACATACTGATTTCCCCATATAGAGCTCTAGTTATGACTTGAGGGATCGCCAGCAGGAGGTAGGTGGTCCTGATTCCCCTATATATGTTAGATCTTTAGCTATACTTAGAGAAATCACCAGCAGGAGGGAGGTCCTGATTCCCTATATGGATCTTTAGTTATCACAAAAGAAGCACAGGCAGCAAGAAAGAGGTCTTGATTATTCTATATAGAACTTTTAGTTATCACTAGAGGCAGGACCAGTGCTTCCACTAGGCAAACTAGGTGCCCGCCCAGGGGTGCCTGCGCGCAGCACAGGCTGGCACTCTCTCTGTGTGGGACGCTGCCACATCATGAATAATCTTTCAACTGAGAGGAGGGGCGGCAGAGGGGAGAAAGAAAGGACAGAGAAAGATGCCGGATCTGGGGCCAGCTGAGCTGCAACTCCTTCCAGTGTTCCTCTTTGACTCAGTCCCTTACTGCAAGCCTGCTGGCGACTGCTGATCACTGTAAAGTTCCAGCCCATCTCTTCCCATTCATCAGCACAGGTGGAGCTGTGCCAGCAGAGGAAGGTAATGTCTGACTCAGATGTCTTGTGTCTGTGTGAGTATGACCCAGCCGGCCGGACATCAATAACATGTGCAATGTGTCGGTGAGTGATGACATCTTCACAATCCCACACCCTGCTCTTCTGTTGCCTGCTCAGCCTGCTAATCTGTGTCAGTGTTGATGGTGGTGGTACTGTGTTGTGTGGGATCATTCAGTTCAGCTCCCTGCTGTTACAGCGTTTTATCTCCCCCCATTGCCTGGGAATTCCAGCCTGGGATCTGTCAGAGTGTGGATCCATCATGCTCCACATACTGCAACTGTCACCCTGCCACTGCCAGCCACAGATAC
This sequence comes from Staurois parvus, assembly GCF_062004578.1. Classification (NCBI taxonomy): domain Eukaryota; kingdom Metazoa; phylum Chordata; class Amphibia; order Anura; family Ranidae; genus Staurois; species Staurois parvus. The sequence goes on along the minus strand of NW_028318186.1, from coordinate 4,885,663 downwards.
AGTCCATCCGTGACATTAATGTTGTCTTTAATATTGTTGCTGGTGGCATCTTATGGCACTTATTTTTGCAAATTAAAAGAAATGTAGCAGTTTAATGTTTTATTGATTTAATATTTTTCAAAGTTTTTAATTTTAATGTATTTTTTTTTGGGGGGGGGGCGCAAGTAGCTGGTGTTGCCTAGGGTGCAAGTAGGGGGTCACAAGCAGGAGGATGGAGGTTCTGATTCTCCTATTAAGATGGGGTACATCATTTTCTGTGTTGGTGACAATGGTCATAAGGACAAACAAAGAAGATGAATCTACCTATAGGACACACACAGAAATAATAGCAGAGGTTCTAACCCCCCACCATATTATCCAATATTATCCAAACTAAAATAAATATTTTGGTCAGAGACACAAGCTAATTGTATCTATTGTATCTAATTGATATCTCCCAGGATCTTTAAAGTAGAATTCCAACTTTCATTTCACTTTAAGGTCTCATTCATATGGGGGCGTACTATAGCCAACGCACGTGCAAGGGCCAAGTTTATCTGAAAGGGGATGCACAGGTGTTCTGTGCATCCCCATGCAAGCAGTCCCATTCATATCAGTCAGGAAGCTGCTCCCAATTTTACATCCATGTGGGTGTGAATGCATGGCCCCAATCAAAGACAGTGTGCGTTGGGGGCCATGCACAGATCCCAAATTGGTAGTAGCGCCTGTGTCCATATAGCCGCTGAATCTCAGTTGAAGTGAATAGGACTGCCTACACAGGGATGTATGTCCCATGTTAACTAGGCCTAAACAGTTTGCTTAAGCCAAGCTGGCCCAAACAATCTATTTTCATTACTTTACTATGGAGCTGCTGTGTTTGCGGTATCATGCTGATGTAGCATTAGCTACATACAGTAAGCAGTGCTGAGTTTCGGCAGCAGTACAGGTGACTTTCTGTCTGCTGCTAGAACAAAATAAAATCAACCTGAATGCTTTTCCTCCATTCCAGGGAAGCCTTGCAATTTATCGATTAATACAAGGTATCCTCTGAGTGGAAATTGTAAAGTCACCCACCTATCTCTCCACCGCGACAAATCAGAAGAAGTCTTGTATTCATTGATAAATATACAAGGCTTCTCCTGAATGGTGGAGAAACATTCAGGCTGATTCTATTCAGTTCTAGCAGCAAATGGAAGGTCATCCATACTGCTACCAGAATACTGCACTGCATGTTACTAATGATATTAGTATATAGTACAGTAAACACAGAGGCCGCATAATAATATAACGTTTTTGGGCCACTTTTTAAAGTCAAATGAAGGCTGGAATTCTACTATAAGTCTTGGTTCACACATGTTCTGTGAAATTTTCAGGTCTGTTTTCAGTGCAAATTTCCAAAGTAGTTGTTTGGTGGTTCAGGTGTAGTTCAGATGGGGTTCTGATGTGAACTGGCAAGGCTCAAATCATTTTCATAACTGATTACATGTGCGATTTTAGAAGCATTCCCATTTAAGTCAATGAGCCTGTAATTTGCATCGGACTCACACAGCACTGCTCAGAAAATGTACAGGACTCTTTAAATTCACACTGCTGGTGCACCTCATATATGTGAATGGCCACAACAGAAAAAAATGTTATTTTACATGTCGTGTGAATCAATGCGTTCTAAAACGCATCTGAATTTGTACATGTGTGAACTGGGGTTAAAGGTATTAATGTTTAATATATTATCATTTTTTATAACAAATTCACCCTTTTATGGTACCACTTAGCAAATCTGTGGCTGCAGATCTACACTTACCGGTCACTTTATTAGGTACACCTTGCTAGTGCCAAGAAAATATCCCCCACACCATTACACCACCACTAGCCTGAACTGTTGATACAAGGCAGGATGGATCCATGCTTTCATGTTGTTTATGTCAAATTTTGACCCTACCATCTGAATGTCGCAGCAACCAGTCTGCCCATTCTCCTCTGAACTCTGACATCAACAAGGCATTTTCCTCCACACAACTGACGTTCACTGGATATTTTCTCTTTTTTGGACCATTCTCTTTAAACCCTAGAGATGGTTGCACTCAAAAATCCCAGTAGATCAGCAGTTTTAAAATACTTTGACCAGCCTGACACCAACAGCCATGCCACGTTAAATCCTCTTTCTTCCCCATTCTGATTCTCAGTTTAAACTTCATCAAATCCTCTTTACCATGTCTAGATGCCAAAGTGCATTGAGTTGCTGCCATGTGATTGGCTGATTAGCAATTTGCATTACCGAGCAATGGAACAGGTGTACCTAATAAAGTGGCCGGTGAGTGTATATACACGGGTATGTTGTGCTGTATAACCCCTTTCACATGGGCGTCATCAATTCAGTCATGATTTTGCTAAGAAAAAAAATGGATTCAGTTTATCTATTTTCTGTTTAGCTCTGTTCCATTTACATACATTTTTTATCCATTTACATCCGTTTTTGTCATCTGCTTCCGTTTTTTAAAAACGGAAAAAAAACGGACCTTAACGGAATCATGATTACATCCGTTTGCCCATAGGATTGCATTGCTGCCCATTTTTCATCCATCAACAGACAGATGAAATGAGGAAAAATGGAACTCTTTTGTAAAAGGGGCCTATATCAATTAGAACAACTACTTAACATAAAGATTGTAGATTGTAAGCTCCAAGGAGCAGTGTCCTCCCAACCCTCTTTTATTGCTGTATTGTCTCCCTTTATATTGTAAAGCGCTGAGCAAACAGTTGGCGCTATATAAATCCTGTATAATAATAATAATAATTGAACCTCTTGCTGCTTGACAAGGAAGGTATCAACGAGATTTCTTTGGTCATTAGTATCCAGCTGGTCCTTGTACTTGGTGAAGGTTCCTGTAATGAACTGACACAACTCACTGACATTTCCATGTATGGTTTTATGACTGCCCGGTAGCCAGCGTATCACAGAATGAAAGTTATTGTACAGCTGGACAACAAAAAAAATAAAAAGGAGAAGAGGGAGAAAGAAAAGGAGAATTAAAAGAAAAACAAATCTACTTAAATGAAAAAAAATCTACTTTTAAAGAAAAAAAAAATCAGACATCTTCACCAGTGTGAGCTACATACAGTGGGGATCAAAAGTTTGGACACCCCAGCTAAAAATTTGTATTAATGTGCATAAAGAAGCCAAGGAAAGATGGAAAAATCTCCAAAAGGCATCAAATTACAGATTAGACATTCTTATAATATGTCAACAAAAGTTAGATTTTATTTCCATCATTTACACTTTCAAAATAACAGAAAACAAAAAAATGGCGTCTGCAAAAGTTTGGGCACCCTGCAGAATTTATAGCATGCACTGCCCCCTTTGCCAAGCTGAGACCTGCCAGTGTCATGGATTGTTCTCAGTCATCGTCTGGGAAGACCAGGTGATGTCAAGCTCAAAGGTTTTAAATGCCCAGACTCATCTGACCTTGCCCCAACAATCAGCACCATGGGTTCTTCTAAGCAGTTGTCTAGAAAACTGAAACTGAAAATAGTTGACGCTCACAAAGCTGGAGAAGGCTATAAGAAGATAGCAAAGCGTTTTCAGATGTCAATATCCTCTGTTCGGAATGTAATTAAGAAATGGCAGTCATCAGGAACAGTGGAAGTTAAAGCAAGATCTGGAAGACCAAGAAAAATATCAGACAGAACAGCTCGCAGGATTGTGAGAAAAACAATTCAAAACCCACGTTTGACTGCACGATCCCTCCAGAAAGATCTGGCAGACACTGGAGTTGTGGTACACTATTCCACTATAAAGAGATACTTGTACAAATATGGTCTTCATGGAAGAGTCATCAGAAGAAAACCTCTTCTACGTCCTCACCACAAAAATCATCGTTTGAACATTGCAAATGAACATATAGACAAGCCTGATGCATTTTGGAAACAAGTTCTGTGGACAGATGAGGTTAAAATTGAACTTTTTGGCCGGAATGAGCAAAGGTACGTTTGGAGAAGAAGGGGCACAGAATTTAATGAAAAGAACCTCTGTCCGACTGTTAAGCATGGGGTTGGATCAATCATGCTTTGGGGTTGTGTTGCAGCCAGTGGCACAGAGAACATCTCACGAGTAGAAGGAAAAATGGATTCAATCAAATTTCAGCAAATTTTGGATGGTAACTTGATGCCATCTGTGAAAAAGCTGAAGTTAAAGAGAGGATGGCTTCTACAAATGGATAATGATCCTAAACACACCTCGAAATCCACGGGGTATTACATCAAGAGGCGTAAACTGAAAGTTTTGCCATGGCCTTCACAATCTCCTGACCTCAACATAATTGAAAATCTATGGATAGACCTTAAAACAGCAGTGCGTGACAGACAGCCCAGAAATCTCAAAGAACTGGAAGACTTTTGTAAGGAAGAATGGGCAAAGATACCTCAAACAAGAATTGAAAGACTCTTGGCTGGCTACAAAAAGCGTTTACAAGCTGTGATACTTGCCAAAGGGGGCAGTACAAGATATTAACTCTGCAGGGTGCCCAAACTTTTGCAGATGCCATTTTTTTGTTTCCTGTTATTTTGAAAGTGTAAATGATGGAAATAAAATCTAACTTTTGTTGACATATTATAAGAATGTCTAATCTGTAATTTGATGTCTTTTGGAGATTTTTCCATCTTTCCTTGGCTTCTTTATGCACATTAATACAAATTTTTAGCTGGGGTGCCCAAACTTTCGATCCCCACTGTAGGTGTTCCATGCACTCTGGTGCAGCAGCCTCCAAGCACATCCCAGAAGGCACATCCATGTGAGATGCACTGGACTTGCATGGATGTAGAGTTCGGGATGTGCTTGGAAATGCTTGGAAATCTGTGCATGTCCATACAGCCAGTTGCCTGTCATTGATCTGAGGCTGCCTGCACAGAACTACATGGAACACCTGCACGGGTGAAGATGGCCTTTCACATAGATCCATAGATTAGTACTCCTGTGTGAATGAACCCTTACTTTAAAGTGGTTGTAAAGGCTGAAGGTTTTTTACCTTCAAACATTCTATGCATGAAAGTAAAAAAACTTCTGTGTGCAACATCTCCCCCAGCCCCCCTAATACTCACCTACTGTAAGCCCCCTCTCAATACAGCGATGTTCACTGGAGTCCCAGTTATCTCGCAACTCCCTCTCCTCATTGGCTGGGACAGCAGTGGGAGCTAATGGCTCCCATTCCTGTCAATCACAGCCAGTGAGCCAATGAGAAGAGAGAGGGGGCAAGGCTGAGCCACAACTCCATGTGTGAATATACACACAGAGCAGCAGATGCCCCCATAGCAAGCTGCTTGCTGTGGGGGGCACCCGACAAGCAGCACCAGACGGGGACACGAGAAGAAGAGAATCTGGGATGCTCTGTGCAAAACCACTGCACACAGGTAAGTATAGACATGTTTGTTATTTATTTAAGCCTTTAGAATCACTTTAAAGCTGATTTTCAGAAAAATATCAAATACACAAAAGTATGCAGCTCTGTAATCATGAATATACAACAGGGGCGGACTGACAACTTATGGGGCCCCTGGGCAATAGGGGATCATGGGGCCCCTGTGTCTTTGCCCAAACTCAAAAAAGCCTATGAAAAAGGTACCAGGGGCATCTCATGGGGCCCCCTACTGACCCCGGGCCCTCGGGAAGTGCCCGAGTTTCCAAATGGTCAGTCCACCCCTGATACACAATTAGGAGTATTCTTTTTTTTATTCAAGCAGCGTAAGTACTTAAATTTTACTTGGAGTCTAGCAGACTCTTGTGATCCCACTACAACAGAACTCAGACTGTGGGAGGCTGAAGCAACACAAGAAGGTGTGCTGCAATGTAGACCGACAAAGACATATGTTCATCCTCTGCTGCTTCTTCTTTCACAGGTAATGAGAGAGACAAGACCTATAAGTTGTTTTGAACTGCAGCAGAGAAAATAAAATCAGGTTTTCTACCCTTCCAGAGAAGGCTGTGCTTTGTGACAGGGCTGTGTAACTTTTAATACTGGATGGACAGAAATACAAAACCTTTTGGCAGGTAAAATTGCTTATATGTATTTCATCTGTGTATATAGCCATTTGTTTGGCTTTAAAAACTTATATGTATATGTTATTTATGTTTAAAAAAAACATCTACAGATATTTTTACAGTTACTTTTGAGAATAATAAAAGGTTGGTCCACCCAAAAGACATTATTTCAGTTGAAAATTAAACCACTTGATTTTGTAATAATGCTACCCCTCCCTTAAAGTTTTGCTTTTATGGTATCAATACAGTATAAACCTTTGTATCCTAAATCAAAATGGACTTTTGAGGTGCCCCCAAAAAAGCCACAACAATACAATATGTAAAATTAGGGGGATGTACATTCCTGTACATTTTTATTCATCCAGATGATTAACCACTTGCCTACCGGGCACTTATACCCCCTTATTTACCAGGCCATGTTTCAGCTTTCAGCACTGTCGCAGTTTGATTGACAATTGCGCGGTCATGCAAGATTGTACCCATATGAAATTTTTATAATTTTGTTCTCACAAATAGAGCTTTCTTTTGGTGGTATTTAATTGCTGCTGGGCGCTTTACTTTTTGTGCTATAAGCAAAAAAGTGCAAAAAAAGGTGAAAAAAAAAAAAGTTTTTTTGTTTCTATTATACAATTTTTGAAACAGGTAATTTTTCTCCTTCACTGATGTGCGTTGATGAGGCAGCACTGATGGGCACTGATAGGCGGCACTGATGGGCACTGATAGGCAGCACTGAAGGGCACTGATAGGCGGCACTGATAGGCGGCATTAATGAGGTGGCACTGATATGCGGCACTGATTGGTGGCACTGATAGGCGACACTGATAATGGGTACTGATAGACAGCACTGATAGGTGGCACTGACTGACATCACTGCTGGGCACTGACTGGCGGCACTGATGGGCACTGACTGGCACAACCGCTGGGCACTGACTGGTGGCACTGACTGGCAGCACTGCTGGGCTGCACTGATGGGCACTGGTGGGTGGCACTGGTGGGCACAGGTGGGTGGGAACAGGTGGGTGGCACTACTGGGCACAGGTAGGTGGCACTTCTGGGCACAGGTGGTGACACTTCTGGGTGGCACAGGTGGGCGCACTGCAGGGTGGCACAGGTGGGCGCACTGCTGGGCACAGGTGGGTGCATTGCTGGGCACAGGTGGGCACACTGCTGGGCACAGGTGGGCGGAACTTGTGTGTGGCACTGCTGGGCACCGTTCATCAGGGCACTGGTGATCAGTGACCCTGATGATCGGTGCCGATCCCCGCTCTGACAACTGCCGGTTTTCGGCAGTACTTTCCTCACGATCTGACAGCATGAGGAAAGTGCAGCCGAGAACCAGCATTTGCATTTTCCGGGTGATCAGCGTGTCATTGGACACGGCTGATCACGTGGTAAAAGGCCGCTGTGATTGGCCTTTTACCACATCACGTGATCAGCTGTGTCCATAGGACACAGTGATCACGGAGATCGCCGGGTGCGCGCCTCGGGGGGCACGCAGGAGAGCGCGTTCTGGGAGGACATCATATGACGTCCACCCAGAACTGGCTGGCCGCAGTGCAGCCGTCATTCGGCTATCTGCTTCTCGGGTTCCATGGCATTCCAGGCTCCTCCCCCCTGCTGAGTGCCCCCAGAGCAAGCTGTTTGCTGTGGGGGGCACTCATGCATGCTCTCTCCTGAGCCGCCTTTGTCCATAAGCCACAAAGGTCCCAGCTCAGCCCCACTCCCACTCCCTCATCACTGGCTGTGATTAACATTGGCTGTTTTTCAGCCAGTGAGGAGGGAGAGACCAGGGAGAGCCACTGCTCTCGTGCACATCTCTTGATTGGGATCGGGCTCAGGTATGGGGGGCTGGGGGGGTGCTGCGCACAAGGTTTTTTACCTCCATGAATAGAATGCATGAAAGTAAAAAAACTTTCAGCCTTTATAACCACTTTAAAACTAGACATATACAAAACTACTAAATTATAACTGCACAAAATGATTGCTTTGTATCTATAAGTATCCTACATGCATATATAAAAATTATAGTACTTTATATAATTGTATTGATTTTTCCAGTTTTTTTTTTCCATTTCCTGGCTGTCAATTTTCTTCTTTTTTCTACTAAACTAGAGAATACTGGAGAGTGGCTCACCCCTCTATTTGAAATCCTCCTGAAGAAGCAGACACCGTTCCTTTTGAAGCATGTAGAAGATCAACACTGCATGTTTAAAATGGACACCATATTTATTGAGGGGATTATTTACCCCCTGTTGAAAAAGATTTATTTATAGTAGAGGTGGATGGTATATAACTACTGCAGGGGAGCCATTAAACCAATCTGCTTTATGCTATCATTTTGTAGTTTTGAATATGTCTACTTTCAACCATTTGCATGAATAAAATAGTAAAGGGGTATGTATCCCTCCTAATTTTAAATTTTGTATTGTGGCTTTATCTGGAGCACCTCAAAATTCCATTTTTGTTTGGGATACAAGGGTTTATACTGTGAATAGGATGTGGTTCCTCCACAAAAATGCCTGAGGCATCCCAAAATTACACGATTTAGCTATGATATTAATACAGAATTAGGGTTTTTTGAAAATGCTGTAAAGGGAAGATGTTTTGGAAATTGTATAAACCACTTTTATGTATCAATTAACAACCTGAAAACTGCATTAATAGGGAAATTCTTAAATCAAAGCAATATTTGGTCAGTACTTGTTTTATTTGTTTTGGAAATTAACCTAGTGGATCAATAAATTTTAACTTTTAAAAAAACTACTACACTATGGGCTATTTCTTGGTGGCTCTGCGGTGAGCCTCATATCCGTTTTAGTGCCCAAGCCCGTGACACCTGAACCGTTTTAAGGATGATGTACGCCCTGATGCAGACTACACGGCTTCCTGCCCATTTCTGAGAGGGAAGTAGCAGTCTGGCCGCTCCACATCTGGAGGAAGGGGAGTCCACAAAACGGTCTAGCTCGTCCATCCCTTGTTTATATAACACAAGCGTATTGAAAATACGCATCTGGTGAGTGCGCATTTTCACTATTTGTCACCAGATCACTGGATTGGAAAGTCACTATCAACTTTTGAACAGACCACGAACTATCACTATATATATTTTTTACTCATCACTTTTGGAATACATATATTTGTGTGTTCATTTTTTAGTGCTGCACCTTTTATATATTTGTACTTATGAGGTTTATTCTTTTGGTTACCTTGCGTGTTATAGCAGCTAAATAGTATGTTTGTAAGCGCTCACGGATTACCTTTCTTAATATTTGTTGTGTCTATCCTTTTGCCTTTAAAACAGCATAAATGTATACATTTGCACACAAATTACGATTTGATAGGCATAGGGTTTAGTGCATAGTACCAAACTGGTGTTAATTATCTGCAAAATAACATTTAGGTTAAAATGCAATCATTAAAGCAAGCAGAATTCGCTGTGTGGAAGGAATAAAGCTGGGTGAGGAAAAGCCTTGCTCTAAAGGCTCATTTACTGTACATGAAGAGTAATGTGTGGAAGAATGCTTTTCAAAGGGAATCTAACAAATGGTGAAGAGGAGTTATGTCAGCTCCTCATCTCCAGTTTTAATGTTTGAAAACCTGCACCACTGCACATGGGGCGGACTAACTGCATCACCATGGTCTTTCACAAGCAGAAATATCAAGTAAGACAGATGTTTTTAGATTGTTTACTTGCTGCCCAAACTTTTCTGCAAAAATACAAAGAATCAGGCAACTTTGAGGACTGAAAAGGCAGTGGTTGGCCAAGGAAATGCAGCTTATGAAAGACATCATGCTGATTTCCTTTCATAATTAGAAGATGTCCAGTGGCACCATCAGCTCAGACCTAGCAGAAACCAGTAGCAATCTGGATGACCTATCTAAGGTTTGGAGAACGCTGATCAGAATTGGTATCAATGGAAGACTTGTAACTAAAAAGCCATACCTTCATCGTGGAAACAAGGCCAAGGGACTTGCCTATACATACAGTACAAAAAAAGAGAGATTTGGGATGCAGAAAAATGGCAGTAGGTGATCTGAACTGAGGATTCTAAGTATAAAATATTTGGCCATAACAGAAGGAAGTTAGTTCACTGAAGAACAGTAGAAGGATGAGTGTCTGCAAGCAATAGTGAAGCATGGTGGAGGTTTTTTGCAGGTTTAAAGCTGCATTTGTGCACAGAATTTGGCCATATGGTCAGCATTAATGGTCCTCCCTATGCTAAAAATTACAGGCAGAAAATTATTTATCATTATTAATATGAAATACCATCCGGGAGGCATCTAATGGCTCCCAAATGTATTCTGCAGCAAGACAATGATGCCGAACATACAGCCATAAAGTCATGAAAAACTATCTTAACCTCTTGTCACCAGCCAAACGCAAATGTGCGGCCTATGGGCGTCTGGGCCTAGACACCGGCCGGTCACACATTTGCGTTTTATTAAAAAAACACATTTGTGCTGAGAGCCCGCACCCAGCACACATGTTCGGTACTCACGGAAAAGTCCAGATCTCCTCTTTTGATTGGGAGTCGGGACCTTTCCTGATCATGTGACTGCCATGACAGCGAATCACAGCGGTCACATGACCCTAAAATCCCACCCCGCCTCCCGGCTTCTGGAACCCTTAAAGGGCCAGGAAGTGCCGGCGCCAAGGGGTTAAGCAAAAGGAAGAACAAAGAGTCCTGGAAGAGATGGCATGGCCTCCATAGAGCCCTCATCAGTGAGTCTGTCTGAGATTACATGAAGAGACAGAAGGATCTGAGGCAGCCTACATCCACAGAAGATCTGTGGTTAGTTTTCCTAGATGTTTAGAACAACCTACCTTCCGAGTTCCATAAAAAGTACATTGCAAGTGTACCTGAAAAAGTGCAGTGAAGAATTGGTGTTGTTTTAAAGGATGGAAACACCCAATAGTTTTTTATTTTCTGTTTATACACTTTGTGGGTTGGTAACTAATTATTAAGCCTAACATGTGTCAACCAATACTGCAACAAGTGTACATCTAAAAATACAGTCCACTTTAAAATACATCAAGTGAAGAAAGTGAAGAATGGTGAAGAAATGTCTTTCCAAACTTGTGCCAATTCTAGTGTTTTCCCCCTCTATAATCCTAATCCACTCCTTATCAGAAAGTATATCATTGGGTCATCCCTGCATGTAGGTGAACCATAGGTTCTGTCATTGTTTGGAATCAATTTCTGTGTTCAGCATCCAGCTTAACCATAGATATGCTTAATGGTGATCATAGGAGAAGAAACACAATGCTCCACATAGTGTAACATTGTTAACCATTTCAATACCGGGCAATTTTACACCTTCCTGCCCAGGTCATTTTTCAGGTTTCAGCGCTCTCACACTTTGAATGACAATTGCGCGGTCATACAACATTGTTCCCAAACTAAAATTTTATCATTTTCTTCACACAACTAGAGCTTTCTTTTGGTGGTATTTAATCACCGCTGGGGTTTTTATTTTTTGCTAAATTAACAAAAAAAGACCGAAAATATTTAAAAAAAACACGTTTTTCTTTGTTTCTGTTATAAAAGTTTGTAAATAAATAATTGTTCTTCATAAATTTAGGCCAAGATGTATTCAACTAAATGACTTTGGTGAAAATAACCCAAATTAGGATGTATTTTTTAGTTTGTAGGAAAGGTATAGAGCTCACAAACTATGGGATATATCTGAATATTGATCAATCCTGAAGTACTGACAGCCAATCTAATTTCTTGAGATCCAAGAATGTCAGAATAGTACAGATATCCCCCAAATGACCCCTTTTTGAAGAGTAGACACTCTGACGTACTTCATAAGAGGAATGGCGCGTTTTTTGAAGTTGTATTTTTTTTGTTCAAATTTTTCGGAAAATTAAAAAAATTAAAAAATTATTTTCATTTTTTTTTTTTACATACTGTCACCAGTGCAGTACAGCGTCATCATATAACTGGCATGGCAGTGATCAGGGACACTGACTGGTGACAGTATGAAAAAATATATATATATATATTTTTTTTAATTTTTTTATTATTTTTAATTTTTTATTACATTTTTTTTATTTTTTTTAAGATTTGTTTTCATATTTTACTCCGACCAAAGTAGTATAATGTTACCATAGTAACATTGTACTACTTTGGGGAAGTGATCAGTATTTTTTTTTTGTGATTAGCTGTGATTTGGCCACAGCTAATCACATGACATGTGCATGTGACCTGCTGTGACCAATCACAGCTAGGCACTAGTATACAATGGATGGCATGAATGAAGCCATCCATTGTATACAACTGTCATGTGACCTGCTGTGATTGGTCACAGCAGGTCACATGGCACCGGCAACGGGGGCCGGTGCTCAGATCTGTCATCGGCCGTGTCCGAGGTACACAGCCGGTGACAGATCGCGCCGCTGCGCGGCTCTGCAACCACGCGAACTGCGCATGTGCGGGAGCACGCCAAATGGAGTGCTTTCGGAATGGTGAAGCATTTTTTTTTATAGCCAAACGGCTATAGGCTGGGCAGCTAATGGTTAAAACTCCACTTTTACGAAAGTGCATAAAGAAGTACTCACAAAAGTAAACAATTGCTATAAAAATCAGTCTCCGCCCTATGCATTTCATCACAGGGGACATTGCGCCCCCCCATGATGAAATGCATCAGCGGAATCTAGCTGCTGACATCATCATGCCCATTGGATGCAGCAGAGCTGTTTTATGGTGGTTGTCTTACAGTCTGTACTGCACACCTTTACAATCTGTACATTTGCAGTGCATACACTGGTCATACATAGTGATATATGTACACTCTTTGCTGCACAAATTTTAAATTGTGTACCTCTCTACCTTGTGTACTGTGCTGTATAAGGAAAAGCCCACACTGCCACATTCTGTGCACTGTGCTTGTTGTACATTGCTCCAGGCTGAACCTCCCTTTAAACCTTTTCATACATCCCGTATTGCACACTCTTTTGCCTCCTGAACCCAGACAGCTGTACTTTTGCTAATGCTTTAAAATAAGGATACACAATAAAAAATAAAAGCATGGTATAACTGACCTTTACATGTTAAAAAATTTTAAATCAACATACTGTGACCATAGGAGATCCAGCTAGTCTTAGGTTTTCATTTATTAAACTCATTAATCTCAGAAATACTGGATCTTCATATTTAAAGCGATGGCCCAGTACAATGGACACGATGATATTGGCCACAGCAGCATTGATTATCATGGTGTTTTCAAATGGTTTTCCTGAAATGAGAGTAATTAAATAATTCATACAGTTATTTTAAACTAGAAAATAAATAGTAATATAAATCTAGATCCATTATATTTAATCTTTAAATTTTTGAAGGTGTATACATTATTTTGTAGGGGGCTAGTTATATCAAATCTTTATTTTAGAAATAAAAAATGTATACCCATGACATTGGAGCCAGGTAGAAATAGGTATCTTATAAAGAGCAAGCACAGCAGAAGCTCTTTGGCTTCAAACACTTTCTCTAATTAAAACTCTATACTGCTAACTGAACAGAGCAGGCGGGAGAGGGAGGAGTCGTTCCTCTGAATCAATCATCTGTGTCTGTAAATTTGATCTTGTGCTATTCAACTCTGTAAACAGTTTCTTTTTTTTTAACAGAGCAACTAAAAATAGAAAATGAAATGGAAAGGAGCCTACAGTTCCATCTACAAGGCTGTACGGTATTCTGCAGCTAGTAGCATAAGACCGTGGTATGCATCGGTTTAGTTTTAGATACAGTGTGGTAGGGCTAAAGTGATACTAATGGCTTTTTTAAAATACAAAATAAGATACATTTACCTGCTCTGTGCAAAGATATTGCACAGATAGTTTGCTTTTCCTCTCTTTTGGAAGTCCAACGTTGGTGCTGTCTACTTCTCTCTCTTTTGAATGCCTCCTGTAGCAAGCTGGGTGCTAAAAAAAGGCACCCATGCATGCATGAACTCAACCCAGGGCTGTGTGTGTCAATAGATACACACAGAATGGGTAAACCATGTCCCTGCTCCCCCCATATTGTAGTTTATCTGATGGCAACAGGAGCCTATGGCTCCTTTGGCCCTCAGTTTCTTTTGTGAAAGCAGGAAATGAGGGGAGCAGTGCTGGAAATTGAGTGGGACATGGAGCCAAGTCAATGCTTAGACATGGAGGAGGAGGGGTAGGACAGTTAGTGGGATGTTTTGACCTTAATGCAGCGAATCTAATGAATCATAGTAAAACACATTTAGACTTTATTGCTATTTTAAACCCTCTGTCAGGCTTTTATTGTTCTCTGTGATATCTTGGTGATTGAGAAAGTCACAATCTTTATTTGTTCTGTTGACCTTTATTAAGAGTAATCCAACATTTTACAGCTGTAAAACAGGAGGTGTGAAGAAGTCTTCTTATGAGGACACCTATGTTGTGACATGTGTCTGGAAGGTACATATTCATTATGGAAAAATATCACTTGTAGGCAGGTGCAGCCTATTTTCTCCACTGCAGGTGGCACTCAACTGCAGCGGCACTGCAGAGGGAGAGGAATTCAAGAGGGACCTAGCTCCTATATGGTTTCCTGGGTCACAGGGGCAGTTATCAGATTGGATGATGGCTCATCGTGTGACTTTGGTGGCCATCTTGGGCCAGACAGAGTCTACTTATGACCCTAGCTCCCGGGCTTGGTGCACATTTCGTGTGTGGCTGGAATAGGGACAGGTCTCCCAAATGTCAGGGACAATGCTTAGCATTAGGGAAAGGTTCCAGAAAAGTAAGGAATGTGTAGGGACACATCATCCTTCCTGAAAGCCTCCCCACTTGGGTATGGACCAGCCAAGCCACATTCCACCCCTCAAGACAGACGCTGTCTGCACACTTGGGACCTACTGCTCTCATACTATGCTGTTACATTCTGTGAGTGCTCCCAGTCCGATGGCCTTTCTGACGGGCTTGTTGTATTGGTGAACTTTATTGCAATATATATTATATTCCTGTTACTCGTACCTGGACTCTGAGTGTTTTCTGCCACCACATCACAGTGCACCCACCCACACACTTTCTATCTGAAGGACACAAAGTGATAGGAAATTTCCCCAACAACACATAGACAACAATTCAAAACTGACAGAGCTTCTCTCTCTTTTCCACTACATCCAAAACTAGAAGAATGGTTTGTCTTGTCTTGTTAAGAGAATTAACGAGTGACTAACCTTCAAAGGATTTAAACTTGTTCACCAAACATTCACATTCTTCAATAATTTTGTTTTCAACAGTTTTCTTCCCCATCCCAAAGTCTCTTAGTGTCGAAAGAGTAAACCGTCTCATCACTTTCCAGTTTTCACCATGAGCAAATGCAATACCTAAAAGAAAAACTAGAAAAACATACATATATGAGGCAAGTGATGAAAATACTGAGCAATGACCTGATAATAATATTTAAAGTTGTTGGTGGTAAGCTGAACCACTTGAGTTCATCTATCTCTCTGGGATTTCAGGGAAAAGTTTGAAAAAAGCCATGTGCTTGCACATCAAAAGTGTGCCAACAGTATGCCGTGACTCTATGCATTCCTATAGGTAAGCCCTATTTTGCAGGGTGGCTGGTCTATGGTTAACCCATAAAATGAATGAGTGGGAGAGGAGCAACCCTACTAAGAAAAGGAGCTGGTGGGGACAACTTCATAACAAAGGCTCTGTAGTGCACTTCAGGGCTGCACAGTAAAGATTGCTGGGTTGGGGAGGGCAGAAAAGTATTTAACATTCGACTCTTCATTCAAAGGATGGGCTAAATAATTATAGGATAAGTTCACTAAAAGTGAGGTAACCCTTTAAGCGCATGTTTGCTAAGTAAAGTATACATCTTTACAAGAAGAATATTGTTAGAAAGCATTTATAATTTTCCAAACAAAAAGATAACAGAACTAGACATGTGGGGTTAGTTTTCTTCCAAATTTAAATTTGGTCAGATTTTTTATTATTGATAATCTTGGATGTATCCAAATTTCTCAATACAACAGTAATGAATTTCAGATAATCTGAATGAAACATAACAAAATTAATGGTTTCATTTGGATCCAAATGAAACAAATGATTCCAATTCATTCGATTATAGCTGGTTGTTAGGCTTGGTTCACTCTACTGAGTTACTTATGGTGCGACTTTGCCAGGCAACGTCCTAGCGATTTCCTAGCAACTTGATGTGACTAGAGCAGGGATGCTGTTAGAAACCACGGGGCCCCATATAGCCAAATTAACAGGGCCCCGCCTCCCCATCTTAAACCCAAAAAAACTATCAATGATTCAGTTATGAATGAACACAGTGAGTGATCAGTTCTGCTTGTGTTCATTCGGGAAAGATAAGGGCTGGTAAGTGTGACATTTTTACCAGACCTTTCCCCCACTCTCCATCCTGAAGAATCATAATGTGTGCTTGTAGCTGCTGGTGGGAAGCAGAGGAGAGCAGCACTGTGGGGTGGTGGCACACAGGGGAACCTGAGCAGCAGGAGGAAATAAATGGTGTATAGGAATAGCCAAGGGTGCAGTGGGGGGCAATTACTGGAACCAATCCCCTGTATGGAGAGGACAAGAAGCTAGCTTTCAACTGCTGCAGAGGGAGCCATACAGGGGATCAGTTCCAGCAACTGCCCCTACACTGTGCTGACCACTTTCCCTGTCCACATCCTATTCACCTAGCTTCCTGGGCCCCCCTGGCCTGGGCCCTGTACAGGAGGACTGGTTGTAATCCCATATCCAAAGCCCTGGACTAGAGTACAACTTTGATGTGACTTGATGCACGACTTTCATGCCATGCAACTTTGCCTGGGTAATCTTCCTGTAACATCAGATCCAAATGACCTGAATATAGATGAGGATCCGACTTGCATTAAAGTCTATGGGCAAAAGTCGGATATACTGTAAGTTGCCTTGAAGTGGTAAGGAAGTGGTAAGAAAGGAATCTGAAAAAACGTTTACGTGTGTAGCATCCTCCTATTTAGCTAGGGGGGGAGCTAGAGTCTAATGGTTAGACAGGATCTGATTAGCATTTCAGGTGTAATAGCCAGAGGGGTCAAATTTTGGTCAGGGCTGAGAGACTCTGCAGGTCAGACCCTCTCGAATTTCCCTCTGCACTGAGGCTTTCGGAAGAGGGTCTTGGAGGCAGTGGGTGGATCTGAGGAGTGGCTGTCTGCACACTTGAGGGCCCTCAGCCAATTCCCAACAGAAGGCTTGGCAAGGGGCTGGAACTCCCTTAAAAGTGTTGGAGCCTGCTCAGTAGCAGGATTGTAGAGAGTCGGGTGGAAGAAGGAGAGAGGAAGATAAGAGGCTGAAGGAGGAAGGCTGCCAGGAGGCCTAGTAGGATGGGGCTTACCTATGAGCCCGGAGCTGGAAAGGTGGAAAATGTAGGACCACCTGTATGGCAGTTAAGTAGCAGCCCAGCTGATAGGCTTGGTAGCAGCAGCCAACCCACAAGTGGTACAGAAGAGGATCTGAGTTTGTATATCTGCACCCCCTGGGCGGATAGGGGAAGGAGCACTCTGATGGGAAACCAGATTAGCCATCTACTAGTGACTGTTCAACTCATTTAAAGGGACAGGAGCCAGATCCTCTGCTCAGGAAAAGTCTCCAGATTCACCCAGGTGTTCATATAGGGTCTCCAGATTGCCCAGGAATTCATCTAGGGTCTGGGGTGGTGCAACAAGGAGATGCTGGCTAGCTCTCCCAAAGAGACAGTGTTGCAGAACAGAATCTTGTGAATAGCTCCAGGAAGTTTGTACTCAGTTATTGGTTCCGTTTGGCATCTTATACCCCCTTACCCTATCCCAGTTCAAATCCCCTCATTGAATCACAAAACAAAAGCTCAAAGACTGATTTCTGACTCAACGCAAGTTTGTGAGGAGAATGCAGATTGCTTGGCTGTGCAGGACTATAGGAGGACCCAATTCATCAGCAACCCCTAAGTGGGTAGTGTTACATGCGTTTAAAATATAACTGAAAGCAAATTCAAGAAATACCTTGTCACAATGATGTGATGTTCATCTGCACAGGATTTTTCTTCTGGTCTGGATCTCTCATAGAGCCAAAGCATACATTGAAGGTGAAAACAAATTTGTTTATTTCAAATTACTTAGTTTAATTACTTAATCATTCACATAAAGATGTCTTTAAAGAAATAACCTGACTTTCCCAGTCATCATGCTTTCATAAATACACAGCTGGTATAGAAGTGGGCATCCAAAAGACCCTCTAATGACCATAGACTAATGCATAAACTTTGCACCTTGCAAACGCTTACAGTAAACACAACCCAAGCCTTATTTCTCTTATGTTGACACCAATTGAGATGTCCACCATTTAGTAAATTATTTATGCTCAGTATCCTTGCATCTTTCTCTTCTCTTTTGGACCTTTAAGTCTCAGCATCCCTGAGCTACCCAACATGCCCAGTTAAACAGCGAAAAAACCCCAAAAAACTAAAAAATCTTATCTTTGCAAGTTAAGAGCATAACATGCTAGTATGCATTGCATACTAGTACATTATGAAAGACTTACCTGAAAACTAAGCCCTTCAGTGGAGCACTGTCACAGCTCCCCGAGGCTTCCATCTTCACCTGGTCTTCCTTCCAGGTGCGCGAGCTGTGGCTATCTGATTGGCCAAGCCATGATGTTGTCACTCCCGCACATGCGCAAGGAAGTTTTGGCCACAGCATGGCTCTCTCAAAAGATGGAATGCCGCCCATTGAGAATGCAGTGCGCATGCACTGGTTACATCACCGATGCTTCCACAGTAATTATCTCCTAAACGGTGGACACTTAGGAGATATTTACAGTACCTACAGGTAAGCTTTGTTAAAGGCTTACCTTATACCAGTGCTTCTCAAATAGTGGGGTGCGCCCCCCAGGGGGGGCGCGATGCTCCGTCAAGGGGGGCGCGGCGCGGTGCCGCCGCCGTCCCCCCCCTTCCGACAGAAGGGACACTAAGTACAGGGGTGGGCAGAGGGCTGCTGTCTCTTACCTGGCTCCCACGATGATCCTTCCAGGAAGCGCTGCTCCTTCCGTCACTCCGGCCACTCCCTCACTCCTGCCGCTCGGCTCCGCTTCCTCACCGGTGATTGGCCGCCAGAACTGTAGCTCAGGAAAGGTACACAGGCGGCCAATCACGGGCGAGCAGGCGGAGCCGAGCGGACCCGCGAAAATCGAGTGAGGGAAAAGCCGGTAAGTGTGCAGTGCAGAGGTGCTGCTGCAAAAATACTAATTACAGTCGCGCGGGGGGGGCGCAAAATGTTTTCTTCTTCCTAGGGGGGGCATGACAGAAAATAATTGAGAAGCACTGCCTTATACTAAACTTACCAAATGTCATCCAGTTGAAAATCAGTACATTTGCAGTTTTATTTTCATTTTTTTGACAGTTGTGAGAAGTATTTTCCTTTTCAAGAGAGACCTTTACCTCACCTCAAGCAGACCCAATTGCAAACATATTTAATATGTAACAAAGATAGAAGCAAATACACTGAAACAATTTAAGTCCAAATACCAGTGTACCTTATGACAGTAATAGACTATTGAAAACAATATCATCCAAGTACACCTTTTTTACTTGCAAAATTAGATCTCTTGAGCATAGCAACCCATCAAAACAGCTAAAGTTATTTTAACATCTAATTGAAAAGTGAAGGATCCATTACAAATGAATGTAGACAGAAGTTACCGTATCCTTTTGCAATGTCTTGGAATATGGGGACATACGGTCTTTCAGAGAACTCTTCAGCATGGTTGACGAGAGCATCTTTCACTGTCTCGTAACCACAAAGGATAACCATCTTTTGTTTCCCTATTTGTATGCTGAACACTGAGCCATATTTCTTAGCCAGCTAAAAAAAAAGAACATATCAATTATATTTTGTTTTTAACCTAGATATGTGAATTGAACAATGAGTCACCAATCTGCCATCTAAACTGGAAAAATGAAAGTTTTGTTTTAATTCTAAATTCACCAAGCTACCTCAATGTAATTACTAGCATATACTAGCAGTTCTCAACTCTCTGTGACTTCAAAGGGCATATTTCCTGGTTTTGAAAATATGTTCTTTGAATGTTTTGGTTCCTACAAATGCCATTTTTTTCAGTTTAGAAATTAAATTTAGAATTACACTACAAAATATATAATCATTTTATGTCTTTTAGATATACCTATTTAGGCTACTCTATACAACTGGAATGTAACTTCAGAGGCAAAATTGAACATGATCGGAATGAGGTTCAAAATGTTCAAAAGCAAGGCGCTCCTGGAATAATTGGGGAATGTTTGCAGCATTTGGAGCAATAAATCCTGGATGGGATGTTTAAGGGATGTGAGTGTTTTTTATCATTAAGTCACAGTGTTTGGGCATTAATTGCTTTATAATTTCTCGTGGAGACTCTTCTATCAGTGTTGGACAAGGCCTGGTGTGGTAGGTGGAGTCCACAGAAGCCACCAATCCCTGGAGACAAAATGAGGTGACCTAGAACAGCCATTCATTGTTTCTTTTATTCACTTGCACTATTTGTCATGTATCTTTCATGTCGATGTCTTCACTCTCTACCTGTTGTTGCAGAGATGGAAGCAGTGTCATGGCCAAGGCAATGAATTTGCACACATCTTATTTTGTACAGCTAACAATGGACTTTTTGAACAGATTATCAGAAAATGCAATGGTCACATAGAAATCAAAACAACAATACATTATTGTATTATACTGTATTACATTATAATATTCTGAGCAATACTATACTAATGAACCATACCTCTAAGAAGGTCTTGTATGGTCTTTTCAGGTCCAGAATATGCATGTTTCCAATGATGGGTAAAGGTTTCGGGCCAGGCGGAAAATTTGGGTAAGCATTCTGTTTGGAGCCTTCAATGATCTTCACCAAAAAAAGAGAGAGTAGAACCAAAAGAAGAATGGTGACTGGGTCAGTAAGAAACATGACTCCAGAATTCCTATGAAGAAAAATATGTATGCTTTAACTTATAGTGAAGATATTAGTTAAAGGGTAACTCCGCTTTTGTGGGAAAAAAATAGCAAATAAAAAAAAAACCTAATACAGCACATACAATTACGGCACAAGTCATATTGTAAATTAATGTTATTAAAAGTTACTTTTCCTTTTCAGTCTGCAGCACTGAAATTTTCTCTAAAATGCAATATGGCTACCTGAAAACATAGAAAAATGAGAACAGAAAAAAAGTCTGCCTGGTTTTTATATATATATATATATATATATATATATATACATACACACACATGTTTTGTATTTTTTTTGTTTTTATTTGTATGTTTTTTTTCCATTAGTGTTTTTGGAGTATAGATCTATGTTTGTTCCAAGCATTTTTTAACCCACTTACTGTTGACTAACTCACTACCTCTGCTGGAAGTCTATTCCAATCTATTCCAAGCATCAACTACCCTTTCAGCAAAATAATACTTTCTAATATTAGTTTTGGACTTTCCTCACAGATAAGCCTACACAGATAAGAAAATTGTATGAAAAATACTGTTTTCAAAACAATCATACAATAGTCTGATCATTAGTACACAGCTTTCATCCAAAATAATTTGAAGGGACAAGCACAAAAGTTTTTCTCATACGATACCAGATCGTACGATTTTCATTTAATCAATACAGTTTTCATCCGAAAATACAACACAAATACATTACATTACTTCTGAATTTTTATTCTGTTGTACAAGAATTTTCATAGCTTTAGTAACCTCTTCACTTTTGATATGAGATTAGCGTGCACAAAACACACGATCATTCATCCGATACTCTCATTGTGTGTACAGGGCTTAAGTTTAAGGTCATGTCCCCGTGTTCTTGATCATGGTTTTATATTGAAAATACTACCCTCTTGAACCTTATTCACCTCCTGGATGTATTTAAAGGTTTCAATCATGTCTCCCCTTTCCCTTCTTTCCTCCAGACTGTACATGTTAAGTTCCTGAAGTCACTCTTGATATATTTTATCCCCCTCCCTTTAGACATTTCACCATTTTGTTACCCGTCTCTGGACTCTGTCTATTTTAATAATATCTTTTTGTAAGTGAGGGCTCCAGAACTGGACACAGTATTCTAAATAAGGTCTAACTAAAGATCTATATAGGGGAATCAGGACCTCCTTCCTTCTACTGGTGACCCCTCTAGTGATATAAAGATCTATATAGAGGAATCAGGACCTCCTTCCTCCTGCTGGTGATCTCTCTAGTGATATAAAGATCTATATAGGGGAATCAGGACCTCCTTCCTCCTGCTGGTGACCCCTCTAGTGATATAAAGATCTATATAGGGGAATCAGGACCTCCTTCCTTCTGCCGGTGACCCCACTAGTGATATAAAGATCTATATAGGGGAATCAGGACCTCCTTCTTCCTGCCGGTGACCCCTCTAGTGATATAAAGATCTATATAGGGGAATCAGGACCTCCTTCTTCCTGCCGGTGACCCCTCTAGTGATATAAAGATCTATATAGGGGAATCAGGACCTCCTTCTTCCTCTTGGTGACCCCTCTAGTGATATAAAGATCTATATAGGGAAATCATGACCTCCTTCCTCCTGCTGGTGACCCTT
Organism: Staurois parvus; assembly: GCF_062004578.1. Lineage (NCBI taxonomy): Eukaryota > Metazoa > Chordata > Amphibia > Anura > Ranidae > Staurois > Staurois parvus. Next base: position 4,863,071 of record NW_028318186.1, on the reverse strand, counting down.
CTAGTGATATAAAGATCTATATAGGGGAATCAGGACCTCCTTCTTCCTGCTGGTGACCCCTCTAGTGATATAAAGATCTATATAGGGGAATCAGGACCTCCTTCCTTCTGCTGGTGACCCCCCTAGTGATATAAAGATCTATATAGGGGAATCAGTACCTTCTTCCTCCTGCTGGTGACCCCTCTAGTGATGCATCCTAGAATTCTATTCACTTTTCCCACTGCCATGCCACACTATTTGCTCATTTTGCAATTATCTGAAATAAGTACCCCCAAATCATTTCCCTCTGTAGTGCTGGTGAACACTGTACCCCCAATGTTGTACACTCTCAAAGGCTTCTTTTTTCCTAGGTGCATTATTTTCATTTAGAAACATTGAACTGCAATTTTGACTGCATTGACCAATCTTCTAGCAATACCAAATTATGTTCTATGTTACAAACACCTCCAGGGATATCAACTCTACTACACACCTTTGTATCATCAGCAAAAAGACATACCTTACCCAACAACCCTTTAGTCACATATAGATTAAAGTGGTTGCAAAACCTAAACATTTTTTTACCTTAGTGCATTCCTTGCATTAAGGTAAAAAATATTTTTATATTGGTTTTGTCCCTCACCCACTGGTTGAACAAAAGAAAAGGATTAATGTATAGCCAGCTGTAGTGAAAAAAAGGACAGTTCTTGTCCAATCAGCAGTGTTGATTGATCATAATCAGTGGGGAAAATGCTTATCTAAACATCAGTGTTGTCCTCAAGATAAATGGTGGTTAGAAGTGCCTTCTCTTCCTCTGTAGTTTAAAGTGTTACTAAACCCAGGACCCTGCATTCCCTATATCTGGTCTCCCCGGACCCTGCATTCACTATATCTGGTCTCCCACAGTACACAGAACATGGAAATACAATTATTTTAGTAAATATAAAGTGCTAAAGACCTTTTCTCATCAGCAGTTAGAGCAGTTGTCACGTACCTGATGGGAGACTGAAATGACAAGGTCGGCCTCACTTGTGTCACTAGCCCTGACCCCACTGGAGTTGGAACAGAGGGAGTCTAGGACCCAGGGGAACAAGAGTGCCAGTAGTTGTTGTTTGCAGCTCTTGCAGATGATGACCTTGGAAGACTGATGATCCTCTGAGTCAGGCACAGTGGTAACATGCAGAGCTGGTTTTGTAGATCACCAGGTGTGCACCAGAGCAAGGCAGGAAGCGTGAGGGAGAGACAGGAGCAGTGTCATAGGAATAGCCAGGGTCATCAACAGTCGGGCAGCATGGTACAGAATCAGAAGCAAAGCCGAAGTCAGGAGCAGAACCGAAGTCAGGAACCAGTATCAAGCAGGAGGGTAATCAGAGTGAGGTGAGGAACAAGCCGGGTCAGCAACAAGGGAATCACACAGGAACAAGCAGGACACGGGGGAGCTGAAGACCAGTCAGCACTCAACATGGGCAGGGACACCCTTTAAATAGTCCGTCTGGCGGCAATCTTCGCCGTGCGTGTGCACGTGTGAGTGTGCGATCGCGCATTTCCGCGCGCATGTGCACAACTGGTCATCCTTCTCCAGACGTTTCTATGCACATGTGCATTTCTATTCACAATTCGTTTCACTGGAAATCCCTTACAGCAGTCTTGTGACTTCAGGTGAGCACTAGTTAAAGCTTGTAGGATGAGTTTTCTTTCTGCTCTAGGAGGATGCAGAACCCCTGACCCTCTGTCTGGACAGTGCTGATTGGCCCTGTGCTGATCACATGCAATCTCTCAAGAAAAAAAAAACCTCTCTACAATACACACTAAACTGAGCATGTGCATGTGACTACGGGTTCAGTCTGTCTGATCAGGTGGACATTTGAACAAGAGGAGGGGCAGAGAAAACAGGATCAAACAGGCTTTTTTAGACAATGCAGAGGATTAATCCCTTATGTTCCACAGTGAGTATAACAAGCATGCTTTACTGCATATACAGACTGATTTTACTGTTGTGGGTTTAGTAACACTTTAAGTGTGACCCCCATTTATATACAAACACACCATGAAAGATACTGTCTGTTCATTGAGTCATAAATTCACATGTGGGCATTATTGACAGCCTATGGCCAAATATATTGACAAATGATGATGTCATAATCTACATTCCTAATTTTGCAATCTTTTGGCATCTTTTCTTTTACAAATATATTTTTTTAAGTGCTAAATACAAATGAATATTTATCATCTTACTTTTTCTGTTCTCTCTTGTTCTAAGGATGTGTCTGTCAGGAGTTTGCTTGCAGACTAAATTGTCAGATTTTGCTCATGTCAGGGATAGCGACAGCTCCACCCTTCATCTCCAAAAACATGAGGTCTTGTGAATATATTCTGTGCCGTACTTTTTGCAATACACAAAGTAAATATAGAGTACAATGCAGTATAATGGAAGTTGCATAATAACAATCCCAGCATTACAAGGTACAAATATTTAAACTGTTTTTTTGTTACCTTTAACGGGAAAGTCCAAAGGTCTTTTAAATGCAATCTGGTTAAACACCAGTTGGCATTTGTTCACATTAAAGGGAAGGAATTGTATATTTGTATGTGCATGTATTTGTAATTTTTTTTCAGCAAGCCCATATTTTCTATGTTTTGTTTAAATGAATTATATTGATTTTGATAAAGAAAAACAATATTTTATAAATATTTAACTATCACTATGTAATGCTGGATGGGACTTTTGCAGGTGGGCTGTTATTTTTTTCCATGATGATTCTACCATAAGGAACAGAGATTTGTTCTGACAAGTGTTTTTTTTTTCCGCTAGACCCAGTTCACATATATGCGAATAGGGTACATTTTGAACCGCATCCAATTCGCAAGACATGTGAACCAAAAGCCTTTTCTATGGAGTTGGTTCACATGTGTGAGGGCCAGCAGCAGTGTGATTTAAAGTGGAGTTCCACCCAAAAGTGGAAGCTCCACTTTTCTGCCTCCTCCTCACTCCGCTGCCACAGTTGGCACCTTTTGGGGGGAGCAGGTACCTGGTTTTGACAGGTACCCACTCCCTCTTCTGGATCAGTTTGCCGTGTTGAACTGAGCAGGAAGTTCGGCACCCCCCACAGCCCTCTGGGATACTTCCAAGGTCCCAGAGGACTGTGGCCCATTTGCAAAGTGCAGCGCACATAGTGCATGTACAGTAGGAAACCGGCGGTGAAGCCGCAAGACTTCACCATCGGTTTCCCTTAGTCAGCACCCGACAGCCAATTGAAGAATTGGATCAGGGTGAGGACACTGCTGGATGCATGGACTGGTAAGTGCACTACTATTAAAAGTCAACAGCCACAGTATTTGTAGCTGCTGACTTTTAATTTTTTTGGGGAGATGGCGGGGGCAAGAAATCCGCTTTAACCACTTGCCGACCCACCACAGTGTTTTTACTGCGGCAGGGCGGCACCTGTGTGCACAGCGCAGTCTTTTAACATCGCTGTGCAAAACAGGTAGGGGGCGCGCACGAGGCGCGTGCGCCATACCCATCCCGCAGATTGTGACAGCGGGAGTCTATCACTGGACCCCGGCGGGTCATTACCCACCAGTTCCCGGCGATTACCTGTCATCACTGACAGATAGCACGGCTGCAATGTTTACATTGCAACTCTGCTATCTGTCAGTTTAGAGCACGCTGAACCTGAGAGAAGACTTTATCTCTTGGGATCAGCATGTTCCTGTGAAGTACACCCCCCCCCATCCACTAGTAAAACACTCCCCTCACACAGTTAACCCTTTCATTGAATAAAAAAGTTAACCCCTTCCTCCCCAGTGCCATTAGTACAGTGTCAGTGGTTTTTTTTGCACTGATCACTGTATTGGTGTCACTGGGGATGTCAGTGACCCCAAGTCAGTTCCCCCTCAGTGTCAAAATGTCCGCCGCAGTCCTGCCATAAGTCACTGATCACTGTCATAAATCGCTGATCACCGCCATAAGTCGCTGATCGCCGCTATTATTAGTATAATAAAAAAAAAATCCCAGTATCTTTCCCACCATTTGTAGATGCTATAAATTTCACGTAAACCAAATAATTTACACATATTGGGATTTTTTTTTAGCAAAGACATGTTGCAGAATACATTTTGGCAGAAATTTATGACTAAATTTGATTTTTACAATTTTTTTACTGGACATGTTTTATAGCAAAAAGTCCAAAATATTGTTTTTTTTTTTTCCAAATTGTCAGCCTTTTCTTTATAGCGCAAAAAATAAAAAACGCACAGGCAATCAAATACCACTGAAAGAAAGCTCTTTTTGTGTGACAAAAAGGACATCAATTTTATTTATGTACCATATAGCATAACCGCACAATTGTCCGTTAAACTAGCGCAGCGCTGTATAGCAAAAAAAATGTCGTAAGTTGCAGTATCTATACCATAGTTTGTAGACGCTATAACTTTCACACAAAGCAATCAATATACACTCATTGGGATTTTTTTTACCAAAAATATGTAGAAGAATACATTTTGGCCTAAATTTATAACTAACTTTGAGTTTACTATATATTTTTTATAGCTGAAAGTAAAAAATATAGTTTTTCTTCAACATTTTTGGTCTTTTTTTGTTTATGAAAAATAAAAAGCGCACAGGTGATCAAATACCACTGAAAGAAAGCTCTATTTGTGTGAAAAAAAGGACGTAAATTTTGTTTGGGTGCAGCATTGCATGACCGCGCAATTATCAGTTGAATTAGTGCAACGCCAAGTAGAAAAAAGAGGCCTGGTCATTAAGGGAGGTAAATCCTCAGGAGGGCAGGTGGTTAAAAAAGAGTTACGTCTTTCAGTCAAGTTCAGGTGCGATTTTCAATGTCATACTCTTTAACAATTCGCACCTGAATCTCATCTGAATTGTTAGCGAAGTTGCACCAGACAGGGATTGACATTGCTCTGCAATCCGGCCCCACACATATGTGAACCCAGGCTAAATGGGATTAAAAAACTCCAACATAGAATTTGTGCCCTAATGATGATGTCACCTATGTACCATTGGCTGGTGAGAGCTGATAAGGAGGGACTGTGTATTTATAGCCTCTGTATGTATCTCATGCATTCAGGGTATCCCCTTAGGTCAGGGACTGACAGGTCTACACTTTTCCCCATTGAAACAAGTTTGAAACCATTATATGAGATTCTGATATTTTCCCATTCCTCCCAACTTTTGAACTTCAGAATGAGAGACACTTGAGGGAGGAAATTACCTGTGGCATGCGTAATGCGCTGGGGCAAAAATGGATGTGGCCAAATTCTTAACAGTGGGAGGAGCCTAAGGGGCATGGTTAAACAAAACCCTGGCTTTCTTCTACCTATAAAATATGCTTTGATTGCTGTGCCACATGCAAGAGTCTCAAGGACACAAACCCCAGCACAATTATTCAAAAAAAAGGAATAAAAAAACCTTCCATTACAAATGGTTTTACACAAACTGTGGAAGAGTGCGTTACGCAAAGTATGGAAGGATTCAGGAATGTGTTAGGTTCAGAGTGCAGGATTCAGCGATGTATTTCATACAGAGTGCAGGATTCAGGGAAGCGTTTCATACAGAGTGCAGGATTCAGGGATGTGTTTCATACAGAGTGAAAGATTCAGGAGTGCATTTCATACAGAGTGCAGGATTCAGGGATGTGTTTCATACAGAGTGAAAGATTCAGGAGTGCATTTCATACAGAGTGCAGGATTCAGGAGTGCATTTCATACAGAGTGCAGGATTCAGGAGTGCATTTCATACAGAGTGCAGGATTCAGGAGTGCGTAACATACAGAGTGCAGGATTCAGGAGTGCGTAACATACAGAGTGCAGGATTCAGGGATGTGTTTCATACAGAGTGCAGGATTCAGGAGTGCATTTCATACAGAGTGCAGGATTCAGGGATGCGTTATGTACAGAGTGCAGGATTCAGGGATGCGTTACGTACAGGGTGCAGGATTCAGGGATGCGTTACGTACAGAGTGCAGGATTCAGGGATGCGTTACGTACAGAGTGCAGGATTCAGGGATGCGTTACGTACAGGGTGCAGGATTCAGGGATGTGTTACGTACAGAGTGCAGGATTCAGGAGTGCATTTCATACAGAGTGCAGGATTCAGGAGTGCATTTCATACAGAGTGCAGGATTCCGGAGTGCGTAACATACAGAGTGCAGGATTCAGGAGTGCATTTCATACAGAGTGCAGGATTCCGGAGTGCGTAACATACAGAGTGCAGGATTCAGGAGTGCGTAACATACAGAGTGCAGGATTCAGGAGTGCGTTACATACAGAGTGCAGGATTCAGGAGTGCGTTACATACAGAGTGCAGGATTCAGGAGTGCGTTACATACAGAGTGCAGGATTCAGGAGTGCAATTCATACAGAGTGCAGGATTCAGGGCTACGTTACATACAGAGTGCAGGATTCAGGGATACGTTACATACAGAGTGCAGGATCCAGGGATGCGTTACATACAGAGTGCAGGATTCAGGAGTGCAGTTCATACAGAGTGCAGGATTAAGGGATGCGTTTCATACAGAGTGCAGGATTCAGGGATGTGTTTTATACAGAGTGCATTTCATACAGAGTGCAGGATTCAGGAGTGCGTAACATACAGAGTACAGGATTCAGGAGTGCGTTACATACAGAGTGCAGGATTCCAGAGTGCAATTCATACAGAGTGCAGGATTCAGGGCTACGTTACATACAGAGTGCAGGATTCAGGGCAACGTTACATACACAGTGCAGGATTCAGGGCTATGTTACGTACAGAGTGCAGGATTCAGGGATGCGTTACGTACAGAGTGCAGGATTCAGGGATGTGTTACGTATAGAGTGCAGGATTCAGGGCTATGTTACGTACAGACTGCAGGATTCAGGGAAGCGTTACGTACAGAGTGCAGGATTCAGGGATGCGTTACATACAGAGTGCAAGATTCAGGGATGCGTTACATACAGAGTGCAGGATTCGGGGATGCATTACGTACAGACTGCAGGATTCAGGGAAGCGTTACGTACAGAGTGCAGGATTCAGGGATGCGTTACGTACAGAGTGCAGGATTCAGGGATGTGTTACATACAGAGTGCAAGATTCAGGGATGCGTTACATACAGAGTGCAGGATTCAGGGATGCGTTACATACAGAGTGCAAGATTCAGGGATGCGTTACATACAGAGTGCAGGATTCGGGGATGCATTACGTACAGACTGCAGGATTCAGGGAAGCGTTACGTACAGAGTGCAGGATTCAGGGATGCGTTATGTACAGAGTGCAGGATTCAGGGATGCGTTATGTACAGAGTGCAGGATTCAGGGATACTTTACGTACAGAGTGCAGGATTCAGGGATGCGTTACGTACAGAGTGCAGGATTCAGGGATGCGTTACGTAGAGAGTGCAGGATTCAGGGATGCGTTATGTACAGAGTGCAGGATTCAGGGATACTTTACGTACAGAGTGCAGGATTCAGGGATGCGTTACATACAGAGTGCAAGATTCAGGGATGCGTTACGTACAGAGTGCAGGATTCGGGGATGCATTACGTACAGACTGCAGGATTCAGGGAAGCGTTACGTACAGAGTGCAGGATTCAGGGATGCGTTACGTACAGAGTGCAGGATTCAGGGATGTGTTACATACAGAGTGCAAGATTCAGGGATGCGTTACATACAGAGTGCAGGATTCAGGGATGCGTTACATACAGAGTGCAAGATTCAGGGATGCGTTACATACAGAGTGCAGGATTCGGGGATGCATTACGTACAGACTGCAGGATGCAGGGAAGCGTTACGTACAGAGTGCAGGATTCAGGGATGCGTTATGTACAGAGTGCAGGATTCAGGGATACTTTACGTACAGAGTGCAGGATTCAGGGATGCGTTACGTACAGAGTGCAGGATTCAGGGATGCGTTAGGTACAGAGTGCAGGATTCAGGGATGCGTTACGTACAGAGTGCAGGATTCAGGGAAGCGTTACGTACAGAGTGCAGGATTCAGGGAAGCGTTACATACAGAGTGCAGGATTCAGGGATGCGTTACGTACAGAGTGCAGGATTCAGGGATGCGTTACGTACAGAGTGCAGGATTCAGGGATGCGTTACGTACAGAGGGCAGGATTCAGGGATGCGTTACGTACAGAGTGCAGGATTCAGGGATACTTTACGTACAGAGTGCAGAATTCAGGGATGCGTTGTGTACAGAGTGCAGGATTCAGGGATGTATTGTGCACAGAGTGCAAGGTTCAGAAGTTAGTTAAACCACAAAGAGACCAATTAAACATACACTTACATTCTAAAATCTTGATTAACAGCATACAGGAGCCGAGGCAAGAATGCCGACATAAGATGTATAACAAATGAGTGTATCCGAGCCGGACCTTCAGCAGTGTGAACATTTAGCACAGCTAGGGATTGGTGAACAATAAGAAAGAGTGGCGCTGTCAAGTCTAACCTGTTATTTAGGGAATGGGTGGGGCTGATATGTGTTTCAGGGGCTCTGCCCCCTATTAAAAACTACCCGTTCATAGGAAAACAGCCAGAATTTATACAGTGACAATCGGGAAAAAGGTGGCAAGGAGCAGGACCAATTGGAACTACTGCATGTGCACCCACAGCGGTGTACAATTCAGGTTTACTATACACCGCTGTGGGTGCACATGCAGTAGTTCCAATTGGTCCTGCTCCTTGTTACCATGTTCCCTGGCCAGCAATGTATAAATAGGCTGTTTGTCTATACAGTGCCTGCTTAGCAAAGGGAGCGGAGCTGCTGAAATGCATATCAGCCTCGCCCATCTTCGACATCACAGGTTGACGTCAGCTGCACGCTGTCTCTCTCACTCTCTCCCCACTGGCTAGCCCACCAATCCCTGGCTGTGCTAAATGTGCACACTGTTCACACTGCTGCAGGTCTTGCTTGACTGGAAGTTAGCATATAAAAAATACATAGAGTAATGCGGGACAAAGTCCCTGTACACCAGGACGTGGGACAAAGGTGAAAATGCAAGAAAGTGTCACCCAATCCGGGACTTTTGGGAGGTATGATTTTCCAATTTAAAACTTGTGTTATTTTATATGTGCTTTTTTTGCCTTTTTTTCCCCACTGTTTATTGGTATTAGTGTTGCAGAATTATCACTATGAATCTTCCATGTTTAGGGCACCACCTTAGGTCAAAATGTAAGAGGTCTACACTTTGCCCCCTTTAACCAGGTTTTCACACTCATTGTACACGATTCTGATATTTTTCTCATTTCAAAGTTATGTTATTGTATGCATGGTTTATTACCTTTGTTTTGCCACTGTTTTTTGGTGTTGTGGCCTAATTCCGCTCAGTGTGCCAGAAAGCATAGTAAACTCCTAGTACTAAATTCCTGGCAGAGCACACTTTTATGTTCCCGACTCAGAATTTTCACTATTTTTCAAAGTTTGCAAAATGGCATTCTTCTACGTTCAATATACATCCCAACAGTGCAAAGTAAAAGAGAAAACCAATTGAGAAAACCAGTGCAGGTGGGCTGTTACCACTCTCTGGTGAGTCTACCATTCATAACAGTTTCTTTTTTCTTCATGAGATTACAAAGCTCCAGTAGCCTTTGGGCCCCAATCATGACTTAACCACCACCCCTTAGGTCAGGGATTGACAGGTCTACACTTTTCCCCTTGAACCAGGTTTTGGTACTCATTATAGGTGATTCTTATAGTTTCTTGTTTGTAAGCTGTGTTATTGTACATGTGGTTTATTGCCTTTGTTTTCCCTTTGTTTATTGATATTGTGGCATAATTCCCCAATAAACAATCCTTCCTTCATTCTCTGTGTGTCAGCAAATGTGGCAAACTCCTCGTACTTAGTTCCTGGCAGAGCTCCCCATTAGATGCCCAACTCTGGAATTTTGCTTTTTTGCAAAGTTTGCATTTCTTAACATTTGAATGATATCCCAACAGTGCCAAGTAAGAGAGTTTGGCATAGCTTTTTGATCTTCTAATCTTACATGTGTACAAATAGTTCACATGGGGATATTACTTTAGGTAGATGATGTGATGTCTTAATTTAACCAAAGGCATTTGTTGGTTGCTGAAAGCAGCCTAGATTTTCATGTATTTTGGTGTGTTTTGAAAAAAGCTGTTAAAGAAACTTCATTTTCCTCATCCACTATAAATGATTACCATGAACTTGGTTCAAACCAACGCAGATATTCATCCATCAAATCTTAAGAACAGCACCTTGACCTCTCAACAACCCCAATCACTGTAAAGGAATGAGTAACCGCGAAAGGAGTGCTTATTTTCACTCTAGAGAAAACAGTGCAGGTGTTACCATTCTTTGGTGAGTCTACTGTTTACAACAGGGATTTACTCTGAGGAACGTTTCTTTTTTCTTCATGAGATTATAAAGTTCTTATAACCATTGAGCTCCAATTATGACTTAACCATTTGGCCATTTTTCTCACTATGTGGTAAGAAATACCTGAAAAAGGATTGAAGATTTTCATATTGGAGGAGAGTATTAGCCTTTCCATTAGGATTCTACCAGTAAGCACAGGTATTTGCTCTGACAATTTTAATTCCTTAATGGGATTACAAAACTCCAACATAGACTTTGAACAATACAGATGGTTGCCATCAGCTATTTACCACTGGGCAAGGAGGGCTGATAAGAAGGGACTATGTTTATATACTGTAGTAGCTGTATGTAACCTTTTTCAGAGCCTTCAATTGCCACAACTGTTTACAAGAAGTGGGGTTCAAACCCACATGGTTATTCATCCTATGGATCTTAAGTCCAACACCGTAACCACTCAGCCATCCTGGTAACTATATGACTTTTGTCAACCGACAAAGAGTGCTTATTTTCACATTGTCGAAAACCAGTGCAGGTGGACTTTTACCATTCCTTGTTGACTCTGCCATTCACAACAGGGATTTTCTCTGAGGGATGTTTCTTATTACCATATGAGATGACAAAGCTCCAATAGCATTTGGGTCGCAATCATGACTTAACCACTTTGCCATTTCTCTCGCTATGCAGCACAGGACATCTGAGAAAAGAGTGGTGATTTTCATTTTGGAGGAGAGTATAGAAGGTTGACTGTTAGCCTTTGGAATGATGATTCTACCAGTAAGCACAGGGACTTGTTCTGACAAGTGCTTTTGTAGTCTTTTTATAGTCCCTGTATGTAACTTCCATTTGTAGGGCATATCCTTAGGTTGTAGTCCGACAGGTCTACAATTTGTACCCTTGAACCTGGTTTTTGTACTCATTATAGATGATTATTATTTTTGTGCATTTTTAACTTGTGTTATTGTATACATGTTTTTTTTTTTTTTATTTTGCCTCTGATTATGGTATTGTTGCCTTATTCCCCAATAAACAATCCTTCTTTCATTTTCAGTGTGTCAGGAAATGTAGTAAACTCTTAGAACTGATTTCTTGGCAAAGCACCTGATTAGGTTTCCAAGGGTGAACTTTTTCAAAGTTGGCAGAACGGCATTTCATTGTCAAGCCAACAGTGCCAAGAAATCGACTTTGGCACAGCTTTTTGACCTTCTGCTCTCACGCTTGTACGAAAAGATCACGTGGTGATATTACTTCAAGTAGATGAAATGACTTCTTGATTTAACAAGAGGCATTTGTTAGTTGCTGAAAGCAGCCTATATTTTCATCTTATGTTGTGTGTTTTAAAACCTTTTTTCAGAGCTTTCAATTGCCACAACTGCTATAAATGTTTACCAGGAGTGGGGTTCGAACCCACGTGGATATTCATCCATTGGATCTTAAGTCCAACGCCTTAACCACTCGGCCATCCTGGTGACTGTTGTTTGTCCCCTGAGAGAGAGTGCTTTTTTTCACTTTGACGTAAACCACTGCAGGTGGCCTGTTACCTTTCATTTTTGACTCTGCCATTAACAACAGGGATTTGCTCTGAAGGATGTTTCTTATTACCATATGAGATGACAAAGCTCCAATAGCTTTTGGTTCGCAATCATGAGTTAACCACTCTGCCATTTCTCTCGCTATGCAGCACAGGACATCTGAGAAAAGAGTGCTGATTTTCATGTTGGAAGAGAGTATAGAAGGTTGACTGTTAGCCTTTGGAATGATGATTCTACCAGTAAGCACAGGGACTTGTTCTGACTATTGCTTTTGTAGTCTTTTTATAGTCCCTGTATGTAACTTCCATTTTTAGGGCATACCCTTAGGTTGTTGTCCGACAGGTCTACAATTTGTACCCTTGAACCAGGTTTTTGTACTCATTATAGGTGATTATTATTTTTTTGCGTTTTTAACTTGTGTTATTGTATACATGATTTTTTTTCTTTTTTTTTGCCTCTATTTATTGGTATTGTTGCCTTATTCCCCAATAAACAATCCTTCTTTAATTTTCAGTGTGTCAGGAAATGTAGTAAACTCTTAGAAGTGATTTCTTGGCAAAGCACCTGATTAGGTTTCCAACGGTGAACTTTTTCAAAGTTGGCAGAACGGCATTTCATTGTCAAGCCAACAGTGCCAAGAAATCGACTTTGGCACAGCTTTTTGACCTTCTGCTCTCACGCTTGTACGAAAGGATCACGTGGTGATATTACTTGAAGTAGATGAAATGACTTCTTGATTTAACAAGAGGCATTTGTTAGTTGCTGAAAGCAGCCTATATTTTCATCTTATGTTGTGTGTTTTAAAACCTTTTTCTGAGCTTTCAATTGTCACAACTGCTATAAATGTTTACCAGGAGCGGGGTTTGAACCCACGTGGATATTCATCCATTGGATCTTAAGTCCAACGCCTTAACCACTCGGCCATCCTGGTGATTGTTATCTGTCCCCTGAGAGAGAGTGCTTTTTTTCACTTTGATGTAAACCACTGCAGGTGGCCTTTTACCATTCATTTTTGACTCTGCCATTAACAACAGGAATTTGCTCTGAAGGATGTTTCTTATTACCATATGAGATGACAAAGCTCCAATATCTTTTGGTTCGCAATCATGAGTTAACCACTCTGCCATTTCTCTCGCTATGCAGCACAGGACATCTGAGAAAAGAGTGCTGATTTTCATGTTGGAGGAGAGTATAGAAGGTTGACTGTTAGCCTTTGGAATGATGATTCTACCAGTAATCACAGGGACTTGTTCTGACAAGTGCTTTTGTAGTCTTTTTATAGTCCCTGTATGTAGCTTCCATTTTTAGGGCATACCCTTAGGTTGTTGTCCGACAGGTCTACAATTTGTACCCTTGAACCAGGTTTTTGTACTCATTATAGGTGATTATTATTTTTTTGCGTTTTTAATTTGTGTTATTGTATACATGATTTTTTTTCTTTTTTTTTGCCTCTATTTATTGGTATTGTTGCCTTATTCCCCAATAAACAATCCTTCTTTAATTTTCAGTGTGTCAGGAAATGTAGTAAACTCTTAGAACTGATTTCTTGGCAAAGCACCTGATTAGGTTTCCAACGGTGAACTTTTTCAAAGTTGGCAGAACGGCATTTCATTGTCAAGCCAACAGTGCCAAGAAATCGACTTTGGCACAGCTTTTTGACCTTCTGCTCTCACGCTTGTACGAAAGGATCACGTGGTGATACTACTTCAAGTAGATGAAATGACTTCTTGATTTAACAAGAGGCATTTGTTAGTTGCTGAAAGCAGCCTATATTTTCATCTTATGTTGTGTGTTTTAAAACCTTTTTCAGAGCTTTCAATTGCCACAACTGCTATAAATGTTTACCAGGAGTGGGATTCGAACCCACGTGGATATTCATCCATTGGATCTTAAGTCCAACGCCTTAACCACTCGGCCATCCTGGTGACTGTTGTTTGGACACTGTGAGAGAGTGCTTTTTTTCACTTTGTCGAAAACCAGTGCAGGTGGCCTGTTACCATTCATTTTTGACTCTGCCATTCACAACAGGGATTTGCTCTGAAGGATGTTTCTTATTACCATATGAGATGACAAAGCTCCAATAGCCTTTGGTTCGCAATCATGAGTTAACCACTCTGCCATTTCTCTCGCTATGCAGCACAGGACATCTGAGAAAAGAGTTCTGATTTTCATGTTGGAGGAGAGTATAGAAGGTTGACTGTTAGCCTTTGGAATGATGATTCTACCAGTAAGCACAGGGACTTGTTCTGACAAGTGCTTTTGTAGTCTTTTTATAGTCCCTGTATGTAACTTCCATTTTTAGGGCATACCCTTAGGTTGTTGTCCGACAGGTCTACAATTTGTACCCTTGAACCAGGTTTTTGTACTCATTATAGGTGATTATTATTTTTTTGCGTTTTTAACTTGTGTTATTGTATACATTTTTTTTTCTTTTTTTTGCCTCTATTTATTGGTATTGTTTCCTTATTCCCCAATAAACAATCCTTCTTTCATTTTCAGTGTGTCAGGAAATGTAGTAAACTCTTAGAAGTGATTTCTTGGCAAAGCACCTGATTAGGTTTCCAACGGTGAACTTTTTCAAAGTTGGCAGAACGGCATTTCATTGTCAAGCCAACAGTGCCAAGAAATCGACTTTGGCACAGCTTTTTGACCTTCTGCTCTCACGCTTGTACGAAAGGATCACGTGGTGATATTACTTCAAGTAGATGAAATGACTTCTTGATTTAACAAGAGGCATTTGTTAGTTGCTGAAAGCAGCCTATATTTTCATCTTATGTTGTGTGTTTTAAAACCTTTTTCAGAGCTTTCAATTGTCAAAACTGCTATAAATGTTTACCAGGAGTGGGGTTCGAACCCACGTGGATATTCATCCATTGGATCTTAAGTCCAACGCCTTAACCACTCGGCCATCCTGGTGATTGTTATCTGTCCCCTGAGAGAGAGTGCTTTTTTTCACTTTGATGTAAACCACTGCAGGTGGCCTTTTACCATTCATTTTTGACTCTGCCATTCACAACAGGAATTTGCTCTGAAGGATGTTTCTTATTACCATATGAGATGACAAAGCTCCAATAGCTTTTGGTTCGCAATCATGAGTTAACCACTCTGCCATTTCTCTCGCTATGCAGCACAGGACATCTGAGAAAAGAGTGCTGATTTTCATGTTGGAGGAGAGTATAGAAGGTTGACTGTTAGCCTTTGGAATGATGATTTTACCAGTAATCACAGGGACTTGTTCTGACAAGTGCTTTTGTAGTCTTTTTATAGTCCCTGTATGTAACGTCCATTTTTAGGGCATACCCTTAGGTTGTTGTCCGACAGGTCTACAATTTGTACCCTTGAACCAGGTTTTTGTACTCATTATAGGTGATTATTATTTTTTTGCATTTTTAACTTGTGTTATTGTATACATTTTTTTTTCTTTTTTTTGCCTCTATTTATTGGTATTGTTGCCTTATTCCCCAATAAACAATCCTTCTTTCATTTTCAGTGTGTCAGGAAATGTAGTAAACTCTTAGAAGTGATTTCTTGGCAAAGCACCTGATTAGGTTTCCAACGGTGAACTTTTTCAAAGTTGGCAGAACGGCATTTCATTGTCAAGCCAACAGTGCCAAGAAATCGACTTTGGCACAGCTTTTTGACCTTCTGCTCTCACGCTTGTACGAAAGGATCACGTGGTGATACTGCTTCAAGTAGATGAAATGACTTCTTGATTTAACAAGAGGCATTTGTTAGTTGCTGAAAGCAGCCTATATTTTCATCTTATGTTGTGTGTTTTAAAACCTTTTTCAGAGCTTTCAATTGCCACAACTGCTATAAATGTTTACCAGGAGTGGGGTTCGAACCCACGTGGATATTCATCCATTGGATCTTAAGTCCAACGCCTTAACCACTCGGCCATCCTGGTGACTGTTGTTTGGACACTGTGAGAGAGTGCTTTTTTTCACTTTGTCGAAAACCAGTGCAGGTGGCCTGTTACCATTCATTTTTGACTCTGCCATTCACAACAGGGATTTGCTCTGAAGGATGTTTCTTATTACCATATGAGATGACAAAGCTCCAATAGCCTTTGGTTCGCAATCATGAGTTAACCACTCTGCCATTTCTCTCGCTATGCAGCACAGGACATCTGAGAAAAGAGTTCTGATTTTCATGTTGGAGGAGAGTATAGAAGGTTGACTGTTAGCCTTTGGAATGATGATTCTACCAGTAAGCACAGGGACTTGTTCTGACAAGTGCTTTTGTAGTCTTTTTATAGTCCCTGTATGTAACTTCCATTTTTAGGGCATACCCTTAGGTTGTTGTCCGACAGGTCTACAATTTGTACCCTTGAACCAGGTTTTTGTACTCATTATAGGTGATTATTATTTTTTTGCGTTTTTAACTTGTGTTATTGTATACATGATTTTTTTTCTTTTTTTTTGCCTCTATTTATTGGTATTGTTGCCTTATTCCCCAATAAACAATCCTTCTTTAATTTTCAGTGTGTCAGGAAATGTAGTAAACTCTTAGAAGTGATTTCTTGGCAAAGCACCTGATTAGGTTTCCAACGGTGAACTTTTTCAAAGTTGGCAGAACGGCATTTCATTGTCAAGCCAACAGTGCCAAGAAATCGACTTTGGCACAGCTTTTTGACCTTCTGCTCTCACGCTTGTACGAAAGGATCACGTGGTGATATTACTTCAAGTAGATGAAATGACTTCTTGATTTAACAAGAGGCATTTGTTAGTTGCTGAAAGCAGCCTATATTTTCATCTTATGTTGTGTGTTTTAAAACCTTTTTCTGAGCTTTCAATTGCCACAACTGCTATAAATGTTTACCAGGAGCGAGGTTCGAACCCACGTGGATATTCATCCATTGGATCTTAAGTCCAACGCCTTAACCACTCGGCCATCCTGGTGATTGTTATCTGTCCCCTGAGAGAGAGTGCTTTTTTTCACTTTGATGTAAACCACTGCAGGTGGCCTTTTACCATTCATTTTTGACTCTGCCATTCACAACAGGAATTTGCTCTGAAGGATGTTTCTTATTACCATATGAGATGACAAAGCTCCAATATCTTTTGGTTCGCAATCATGAGTTAACCACTCTGCCATTTCTCTCGCTATGCAGCACAGGACATCTGAGAAAAGAGTGCTGATTTTCATGTTGGAGGAGAGTATAGAAGGTTGACTGTTAGCCTTTGGAATGATGATTCTACCAGTAAGCACAGGGACTTGTTCTGACAAGTGCTTTTGTAGTCTTTTTATAGTCCCTGTATGTAGCTTCCATTTTTAGGGCATACCCTTAGGTTGTTGTCCGACAGGTCTACAATTTGTACCCTTGAACCAGGTTTTTGTACTCATTATAGGTGATTATTATTTTTTTGCGTTTTTAACTTGTGTTATTGTATACATTTTTTTTTCTTTTTTTTGCCTCTATTTATTGGTATTGTTGCCTTATTCCCCAATAAACAATCCTTCTTTCATTTTCAGTGTGTCAGGAAATGTAGTAAACTCTTAGAACTGATTTCTTGGCAAAGCACCTGATTAGGTTTCCAAGGGTGAACTTTTTCAAAGTTGGCAGAACGGCATTTCATTGTCAAGCCAACAGTGCCAAGAAATCGACTTTGGCACAGCTTTTTGACCTTCTGCTCTCACGCTTGTACGAAAGGATCACGTGGTGATACTACTTCAAGTAGATGAAATGACTTCTTGATTTAACAAGAGGCATTTGTTAGTTGCTGAAAGCAGCCTATATTTTCATCTTATGTTGTGTGTTTTAAAACTTTTTTCAGAGCTTTCAATTGCCACAACTGCTATAAATGTTTACCAGGAGTGGGGTTCGAACCCACGTGGATATTCATCCATTGGATCTTAAGTCCAACGCCTTAACCACTCGGCCATCCTGGTGATTGTTATCTGTCCCCTGAGAGAGAGTGCTTTTTTTCACTTTGTCGAAAACCAGTGCAGGTGGCCTTTTACCATTCATTTTTGACTCTGCCATTCACAACAGGAATTTGCTCTGAAGGATGTTTCTTATTACCATATGAGATGACAAAGCTCCAATATCTTTTGGTTCGCAATCATGAGTTAACCACTCTGCCATTTCTCTCGCTATGCAGCACAGGACATCTGAGAAAAGAGTGCTGATTTTCATGTTGGAGGAGAGTATAGAAGGTTGACTGTTAGCCTTTGGAATGATGATTCTACCAGTAAGCACAGGGACTTGTTCTGACAAGTGCTTTTGTAGTCTTTTTATAGTCCCTGTATGTAGCTTCCATTTTTAGGGCATACCCTTAGGTTGTTGTCCGACAGGTCTACAATTTGTACCCTTGAACCAGGTTTTTGTACTCATTATAGGTGATTATTATTTTTTTGCGTTTTTAACTTGTGTTATTGTATACATTTTTTTTTCTTTTTTTTGCCTCTATTTATTGGTATTGTTGCCTTATTCCCCAATAAACAATCCTTCTTTCATTTTCAGTGTGTCAGGAAATGTAGTAAACTCTTAGAACTGATTTCTTGGCAAAGCACCTGATTAGGTTTCCAACGGTGAACTTTTTCAAAGTTGGCAGAACGGCATTTCATTGTCAAGCCAACAGTGCCAAGAAATCGACTTTGGCACAGCTTTTTGACCTTCTGCTCTCACGCTTGTACGAAAGGATCACGTGGTGATACTACTTCAAGTAGATGAAATGACTTCTTGATTTAACAAGAGGCATTTGTTAGTTGCTGAAAGCAGCCTATATTTTCATCTTATGTTGTGTGTTTTAAAACTTTTTTCAGAGCTTTCAATTGCCACAACTGCTATAAATGTTTACCAGGAGTGGGGTTCGAACCCACGTGGATATTCATCCATTGGATCTTAAGTCCAACGCCTTAACCACTCGGCCATCCTGGTGATTGTTATCTGTCCCCTGAGAGAGAGTGCTTTTTTTCACTTTGTCGAAAACCAGTGCAGGTGGCCTTTTACCATTCATTTTTGACTCTGCCATTCACAACAGGAATTTGCTCTGAAGGATGTTTCTTATTACCATATGAGATGACAAAGCTCCAATATCTTTTGGTTCGCAATCATGAGTTAACCACTCTGCCATTTCTCTCGCTATGCAGCACAGGACATCTGAGAAAAGAGTGCTGATTTTCATGTTGGAGGAGAGTATAGAAGGTTGACTGTTAGCCTTTGGAATGATGATTCTACCAGTAAGCACAGGGACTTGTTCTGACAAGTGCTTTTGTAGTCTTTTTATAGTCCCTGTATGTAGCTTCCATTTTTAGGGCATACCCTTAGGTTGTTGTCCGACAGGTCTACAATTTGTACCCTTGAACCAGGTTTTTGTACTCATTATAGGTGATTATTATTTTTTTGCGTTTTTAACTTGTGTTATTGTATACATTTTTTTTTCTTTTTTTTGCCTCTATTTATTGGTATTGTTGCCTTATTCCCCAATAAACAATCCTTCTTTCATTTTCAGTGTGTCAGGAAATGTAGTAAACTCTTAGAACTGATTTCTTGGCAAAGCACCTGATTAGGTTTCCAACGGTGAACTTTTTCAAAGTTGGCAGAACGGCATTTCATTGTCAAGCCAACAGTGCCAAGAAATCGACTTTGGCACAGCTTTTTGACCTTCTGCTCTCACGCTTGTACGAAAGGATCACGTGGTGATATTACTTCAAGTAGATGAAATGACTTCTTGATTTAACAAGAGGCATTTGTTAGTTGCTGAAAGCAGCCTATATTTTCATCTTATGTTGTGTGTTTTAAAACCTTTTTCAGAGCTTTCAATTGCCACAACTGCTATAAATGTTTACCAGGAGTGGGGTTCGAACCCACGTGGATATTCATCCATTGGATCTTAAGTCCAACGCCTTAACCACTCGGCCATCCTGGTGACTGTTGTTTGGACACTGTGAGAGAGTGCTTTTTTTCACTTTGTCAAAAACCAGTGCAGGTGGCCTGTTACCATTCATTTTTGACTCTGCCATTCACAACAGGGATTTGCTCTGAAGGATGTTTCTTATTACCATATGAGATGACAAAGCTCCAATAGCCTTTGGTTCGCAATCATGAGTTAACCACTCTGCCATTTCTCTCGCTATGCAGCACAGGACATCTGAGAAAAGAGTTCTGATTTTCATGTTGGAGGAGAGTATAGAAGGTTGACTGTTAGCCTTTGGAATGATGATTCTACCAGTAAGCACAGGGACTTGTTCTGACAAGTGCTTTTGTAGTCTTTTTATAGTCCCTGTATGTAACTTCCATTTTTAGGGCATACCCTTAGGTTGTTGTCCGACAGGTCTACAATTTGTACCTTTGAACCAGGTTTTTGTACTCATTATAGGTGATTATTATTTTTTTGCGTTTTTAACTTGTGTTATTGTATACATTTTTTTTTCTTTTTTTTGCCTCTATTTATTGGTATTGTTTCCTTATTCCCCAATAAACAATCCTTCTTTCATTTTCAGTGTCAGGAAATGTAGTAAACTCTTAGAACTGATTTCTTGGCAAAGCACCTGATTAGGTTTCCAACGGTGAACTTTTTCAAAGTTGGCAGAACGGCATTTCATTGTCAAGCCAGCAGTGCCAAGAAATCGACTTTGGCACAGCTTTTTGACCTTCTGCTCTCACGCTTGTACGAAAGGATCACGTGGTGATACTACTTCAAGTAGATGAAATGACTTCTTGATTTAACAAGAGGCATTTGTTAGTTGCTGAAAGCAGCCTATATTTTCATCTTATGTTGTGTGTTTTAAAACCTTTTTCAGAGCTTTCAATTGTCACAACTGCTATAAATGTTTACCAGGAGTGGGGTTCGAACCCACGTGGATATTCATCCATTGGATCTTAAGTCCAACGCCTTAACCACTCGGCCATCCTGGTGATTGTTATCTGTCCCCTGAGAGAGAGTGCTTTTTTTCACTTTGATGTAAACCACTGCAGGTGGCCTTTTACCATTCATTTTTGACTCTGCCATTCACAACAGGAATTTGCTCTGAAGGATGTTTCTTATTACCATATGAGATGACAAAGCTCCAATAGCTTTTGGTTCGCAATCATGAGTTAACCACTCTGCCATTTCTCTCGCTATGCAGCACAGCACATCTGAGAAAAGAGTGCTGATTTTCATGTTGGTGGAGAGTATAGAAGGTTGACTGTTAGCCTTTGGAATGATGATTCTACCAGTAATCACAGGGACTTGTTCTGACAAGTGCTTTTGTAGTCTTTTTATAGTCCCTGTATGTAACTTCCATTTTTAGGGCATACCCTTAGGTTGTTGTCCGACAGGTCTACAATTTGTACCCTTGAACCAGGTTTTTGTACTCATTATAGGTGATTATTATTTTTTTGCATTTTTAACTTGTGTTATTGTATACATTTTTTTTTCTTTTTTTTGCCTCTATTTATTGGTATTGTTGCCTTATTCCCCAATAAACAATCCTTCTTTCATTTTCAGTGTGTCAGGAAATGTAGTAAACTCTTAGAAGTGATTTCTTGGCAAAGCACCTGATTAGGTTTCCAACGGTGAACTTTTTCAAAGTTGGCAGAACGGCATTTCATTGTCAAGCCAACAGTGCCAAGAAATCGACTTTGGCACAGCTTTTTGACCTTCTGCTCTCACGCTTGTACGAAAGGATCACGTGGTGATACTGCTTCAAGTAGATGAAATGACTTCTTGATTTAACAAGAGGCATTTGTTAGTTGCTGAAAGCAGCCTATATTTTCATCTTATGTTGTGTGTTTTAAAACCTTTTTCAGAGCTTTCAATTGCCACAACTGCTATAAATGTTTACCAGGAGTGGGGTTCGAACCCACGTGGATATTCATCCATTGGATCTTAAGTCCAACGCCTTAACCACTCGGCCATCCTGGTGACTGTTGTTTGGACACTGTGAGAGAGTGCTTTTTTTCACTTTGTCGAAAACCAGTGCAGGTGGCCTGTTACCATTCATTTTTGACTCTGCCATTCACAACAGGGATTTGCTCTGAAGGATGTTTCTTATTACCATATGAGATGACAAAGCTCCAATAGCCTTTGGTTCGCAATCATGAGTTAACCACTCTGCCATTTCTCTCGCTATGCAGCACAGGACATCTGAGAAAAGAGTTCTGATTTTCATGTTGGAGGAGAGTATAGAAGGTTGACTGTTAGCCTTTGGAATGATGATTCTACCAGTAAGCACAGGGACTTGTTCTGACAAGTGCTTTTGTAGTCTTTTTATAGTCCCTGTATGTAACTTCCATTTTTAGGGCATACCCTTAGGTTGTTGTCCGACAGGTCTACAATTTGTACCCTTGAACCAGGTTTTTGTACTCATTATAGGTGATTATTATTTTTTTGCGTTTTTAACTTGTGTTATTGTATACATTTTTTTTTCTTTTTTTTGCCTCTATTTATTGGTATTGTTGCCTTATTCCCCAATAAACAATCCTTCTTTCATTTTCAGTGTGTCAGGAAATGTAGTAAACTCTTAGAAGTGATTTCTTGGCAAAGCACCTGATTAGGTTTCCAACGGTGAACTTTTTCAAAGTTGGCAGAACGGCATTTCATTGTCAAGCCAACAGTGCCAAGAAATCGACTTTGGCACAGCTTTTTGACCTTCTGCTCTCACGCTTGTACGAAAGGATCACGTGGTGATACTACTTCAAGTAGATGAAATGACTTCTTGATTTAACAAGAGGCATTTGTTAGTTGCTGAAAGCAGCCTATATTTTCATCTTATGTTGTGTGTTTTAAAACTTTTTTCAGAGCTTTCAATTGCCACAACTGCTATAAATGTTTACCAGGAGTGGGGTTCGAACCCACGTGGATATTCATCCATTGGATCTTAAGTCCAACGCCTTAACCACTCGGCCATCCTGGTGATTGTTATCTGTCCCCTGAGAGAGAGTGCTTTTTTTCACTTTGTCGAAAACCAGTGCAGGTGGCCTTTTACCATTCATTTTTGACTCTGCCATTCACAACAGGAATTTGCTCTGAAGGATGTTTCTTATTACCATATGAGATGACAAAGCTCCAATATCTTTTGGTTCGCAATCATGAGTTAACCACTCTGCCATTTCTCTCGCTATGCAGCACAGCACATCTGAGAAAAGAGTTCTGATTTTCATGTTGGAGGAGAGTATAGAAGGTTGACTGTTAGCCTTTGGAATGATGATTCTACCAGTAATCACAGGGACTTGTTCTGACAAGTGCTTTTGTAGTCTTTTTATAGTCCCTGTATGTAACTTCCATTTTTAGGGCATACCCTTAGGTTGTTGTCCGACAGGTCTACAATTTGTACCCTTGAACCAGGTTTTTGTACTCATTATAGGTGATTATTATTTTTTTGCATTTTTATCTTGTGTTATTGTATACATTTTTTTTTCTTTTTTTTGCCTCTATTTATTGGTATTGTTGCCTTATTCCCCAATAAACAATCCTTCTTTCATTTTCAGTGTGTCAGGAAATGTAGTAAACTCTTAGAAGTGATTTCTTGGCAAAGCACCTGATTAGGTTTCCAACGGTGAACTTTTTCAAAGTTGGCAGAACGGCATTTCATTGTCAAGCCAACAGTGCCAAGAAATCGACTTTGGCACAGCTTTTTGACCTTCTGCTCTCACGCTTGTACGAAAGGATCACGTGGTGATATTACTTCAAGTAGATGAAATGACTTCTTGATTTAACAAGAGGCATTTGTTAGTTGCTGAAAGCAGCCTATATTTTCATCTTATGTTGTGTGTTTTAAAACCTTTTTCAGAGCTTTCAATTGTCACAACTGCTATAAATGTTTACCAGGAGTGGGGTTCGAACCCACGTGGATATTCATCCATTGGATCTTAAGTCCAACGCCTTAACCACTCGGCCATCCTGGTGATTGTTATCTGTCCCCTGAGAGAGAGTGCTTTTTTTCACTTTGTCGAAAACCAGTGCAGGTGGCCTTTTACCATTCATTTTTGACTCTGCCATTCACAACAGGAATTTGCTCTGAAGGATGTTTCTTATTACCATATGAGATGACAAAGCTCCAATATCTTTTGGTTCGCAATCATGAGTTAACCACTCTGCCATTTCTCTCGCTATGCAGCACAGGACATCTGAGAAAAGAGTGCTGATTTTCATGTTGGAGGAGAGTATAGAAGGTTGACTGTTAGCCTTTGGAATGATGATTCTACCAGTAAGCACAGGGACTTGTTCTGACAAGTGCTTTTGTAGTCTTTTTATAGTCCCTGTATGTAGCTTCCATTTTTAGGGCATACCCTTAGGTTGTTGTCCGACAGGTCTACAATTTGTACCCTTGAACCAGGTTTTTGTACTCATTATAGGTGATTATTATTTTTTTGCGTTTTTAACTTGTGTTATTGTATACATTTTTTTTTCTTTTTTTTGCCTCTATTTATTGGTATTGTTGCCTTATTCCCCAATAAACAATCCTTCTTTCATTTTCAGTGTGTCAGGAAATGTAGTAAACTCTTAGAACTGATTTCTTGGCAAAGCACCTGATTAGGTTTCCAACGGTGAACTTTTTCAAAGTTGGCAGAACGGCATTTCATTGTCAAGCCAACAGTGCCAAGAAATCGACTTTGGCACAGCTTTTTGACCTTCTGCTCTCACGCTTGTACGAAAGGATCACGTGGTGATATTACTTCAAGTAGATGAAATGACTTCTTGATTTAACAAGAGGCATTTGTTAGTTGCTGAAAGCAGCCTATATTTTCATCTTATGTTGTGTGTTTTAAAACCTTTTTCAGAGCTTTCAATTGCCACAACTGCTATAAATGTTTACCAGGAGTGGGGTTCGAACCCACGTGGATATTCATCCATTGGATCTTAAGTCCAACGCCTTAACCACTCGGCCATCCTGGTGACTGTTGTTTGGACACTGTGAGAGAGTGCTTTTTTTCACTTTGTCAAAAACCAGTGCAGGTGGCCTGTTACCATTCATTTTTGACTCTGCCATTCACAACAGGGATTTGCTCTGA
Source organism: Staurois parvus (assembly GCF_062004578.1). Lineage (NCBI taxonomy): Eukaryota > Metazoa > Chordata > Amphibia > Anura > Ranidae > Staurois > Staurois parvus. The sequence goes on along the minus strand of NW_028318186.1, from coordinate 4,838,288 downwards.
AGGATGTTTCTTATTACCATATGAGATGACAAAGCTCCAATAGCCTTTGGTTCGCAATCATGAGTTAACCACTCTGCCATTTCTCTCGCTATGCAGCACAGGACATCTGAGAAAAGAGTTCTGATTTTCATGTTGGAGGAGAGTATAGAAGGTTGACTGTTAGCCTTTGGAATGATGATTCTACCAGTAAGCACAGGGACTTGTTCTGACAAGTGCTTTTGTAGTCTTTTTATAGTCCCTGTATGTAACTTCCATTTTTAGGGCATACCCTTAGGTTGTTGTCCGACAGGTCTACAATTTGTACCTTTGAACCAGGTTTTTGTACTCATTATAGGTGATTATTATTTTTTTGCGTTTTTAACTTGTGTTATTGTATACATTTTTTTTTCTTTTTTTTGCCTCTATTTATTGGTATTGTTTCCTTATTCCCCAATAAACAATCCTTCTTTCATTTTCAGTGTCAGGAAATGTAGTAAACTCTTAGAACTGATTTCTTGGCAAAGCACCTGATTAGGTTTCCAACGGTGAACTTTTTCAAAGTTGGCAGAACGGCATTTCATTGTCAAGCCAGCAGTGCCAAGAAATCGACTTTGGCACAGCTTTTTGACCTTCTGCTCTCACGCTTGTACGAAAGGATCACGTGGTGATACTACTTCAAGTAGATGAAATGACTTCTTGATTTAACAAGAGGCATTTGTTAGTTGCTGAAAGCAGCCTATATTTTCATCTTATGTTGTGTGTTTTAAAACCTTTTTCAGAGCTTTCAATTGTCACAACTGCTATAAATGTTTACCAGGAGTGGGGTTCGAACCCACGTGGATATTCATCCATTGGATCTTAAGTCCAACGCCTTAACCACTCGGCCATCCTGGTGATTGTTATCTGTCCCCTGAGAGAGAGTGCTTTTTTTCACTTTGATGTAAACCACTGCAGGTGGCCTTTTACCATTCATTTTTGACTCTGCCATTCACAACAGGAATTTGCTCTGAAGGATGTTTCTTATTACCATATGAGATGACAAAGCTCCAATAGCTTTTGGTTCGCAATCATGAGTTAACCACTCTGCCATTTCTCTCGCTATGCAGCACAGCACATCTGAGAAAAGAGTGCTGATTTTCATGTTGGTGGAGAGTATAGAAGGTTGACTGTTAGCCTTTGGAATGATGATTCTACCAGTAATCACAGGGACTTGTTCTGACAAGTGCTTTTGTAGTCTTTTTATAGTCCCTGTATGTAACTTCCATTTTTAGGGCATACCCTTAGGTTGTTGTCCGACAGGTCTACAATTTGTACCCTTGAACCAGGTTTTTGTACTCATTATAGGTGATTATTATTTTTTTGCATTTTTAACTTGTGTTATTGTATACATTTTTTTTTCTTTTTTTTGCCTCTATTTATTGGTATTGTTGCCTTATTCCCCAATAAACAATCCTTCTTTCATTTTCAGTGTGTCAGGAAATGTAGTAAACTCTTAGAAGTGATTTCTTGGCAAAGCACCTGATTAGGTTTCCAACGGTGAACTTTTTCAAAGTTGGCAGAACGGCATTTCATTGTCAAGCCAACAGTGCCAAGAAATCGACTTTGGCACAGCTTTTTGACCTTCTGCTCTCACGCTTGTACGAAAGGATCACGTGGTGATACTGCTTCAAGTAGATGAAATGACTTCTTGATTTAACAAGAGGCATTTGTTAGTTGCTGAAAGCAGCCTATATTTTCATCTTATGTTGTGTGTTTTAAAACCTTTTTCAGAGCTTTCAATTGCCACAACTGCTATAAATGTTTACCAGGAGTGGGGTTCGAACCCACGTGGATATTCATCCATTGGATCTTAAGTCCAACGCCTTAACCACTCGGCCATCCTGGTGACTGTTGTTTGTTCCCTGTGAGAGAGTGCTTTTTTTCACTTTGTCGAAAACCAGTGCAGGTGGCCTGTTACCATTCATTTTTGACTCTGCCATTCACAACAGGGATTTGCTCTGAAGGATGTTTCTTATTACCATATGAGATGACAAAGCTCCAATAGCCTTTGGTTCGCAATCATGAGTTAACCACTCTGCCATTTCTCTCGCTATGCAGCACAGGACATCTGAGAAAAGAGTTCTGATTTTCATGTTGGAGGAGAGTATAGAAGGTTGACTGTTAGCCTTTGGAATGATGATTCTACCAGTAAGCACAGGGACTTGTTCTGACAAGTGCTTTTGTAGTCTTTTTATAGTCCCTGTATGTAACTTCCATTTTTAGGGCATACCCTTAGGTTGTTGTCCGACAGGTCTACAATTTGTACCCTTGAACCAGGTTTTTGTACTCATTATAGGTGATTATTATTTTTTTGCGTTTTTAACTTGTGTTATTGTATACATTTTTTTTTCTTTTTTTTGCCTCTATTTATTGGTATTGTTGCCTTATTCCCCAATAAACAATCCTTCTTTCATTTTCAGTGTGTCAGGAAATGTAGTAAACTCTTAGAAGTGATTTCTTGGCAAAGCACCTGATTAGGTTTCCAACGGTGAACTTTTTCAAAGTTGGCAGAACGGCATTTCATTGTCAAGCCAACAGTGCCAAGAAATCGACTTTGGCACAGCTTTTTGACCTTCTGCTCTCACGCTTGTACGAAAGGATCACGTGGTGATACTACTTCAAGTAGATGAAATGACTTCTTGATTTAACAAGAGGCATTTGTTAGTTGCTGAAAGCAGCCTATATTTTCATCTTATGTTGTGTGTTTTAAAACTTTTTTCAGAGCTTTCAATTGCCACAACTGCTATAAATGTTTACCAGGAGTGGGGTTCGAACCCACGTGGATATTCATCCATTGGATCTTAAGTCCAACGCCTTAACCACTCGGCCATCCTGGTGATTGTTATCTGTCCCCTGAGAGAGAGTGCTTTTTTTCACTTTGTCGAAAACCAGTGCAGGTGGCCTTTTACCATTCATTTTTGACTCTGCCATTCACAACAGGAATTTGCTCTGAAGGATGTTTCTTATTACCATATGAGATGACAAAGCTCCAATATCTTTTGGTTCGCAATCATGAGTTAACCACTCTGCCATTTCTCTCGCTATGCAGCACAGCACATCTGAGAAAAGAGTTCTGATTTTCATGTTGGAGGAGAGTATAGAAGGTTGACTGTTAGCCTTTGGAATGATGATTCTACCAGTAATCACAGGGACTTGTTCTGACAAGTGCTTTTGTAGTCTTTTTATAGTCCCTGTATGTAACTTCCATTTTTAGGGCATACCCTTAGGTTGTTGTCCGACAGGTCTACAATTTGTACCCTTGAACCAGGTTTTTGTACTCATTATAGGTGATTATTATTTTTTTGCATTTTTATCTTGTGTTATTGTATACATTTTTTTTTCTTTTTTTTGCCTCTATTTATTGGTATTGTTGCCTTATTCCCCAATAAACAATCCTTCTTTCATTTTCAGTGTGTCAGGAAATGTAGTAAACTCTTAGAAGTGATTTCTTGGCAAAGCACCTGATTAGGTTTCCAACGGTGAACTTTTTCAAAGTTGGCAGAACGGCATTTCATTGTCAAGCCAACAGTGCCAAGAAATCGACTTTGGCACAGCTTTTTGACCTTCTGCTCTCACGCTTGTACGAAAGGATCACGTGGTGATATTACTTCAAGTAGATGAAATGACTTCTTGATTTAACAAGAGGCATTTGTTAGTTGCTGAAAGCAGCCTATATTTTCATCTTATGTTGTGTGTTTTAAAACCTTTTTCAGAGCTTTCAATTGTCACAACTGCTATAAATGTTTACCAGGAGTGGGGTTCGAACCCACGTGGATATTCATCCATTGGATCTTAAGTCCAACGCCTTAACCACTCGGCCATCCTGGTGATTGTTATCTGTCCCCTGAGAGAGAGTGCTTTTTTTCACTTTGATGTAAACCACTGCAGGTGGCCTTTTACCATTCATTTTTGACTCTGCCATTCACAACAGGAATTTGCTCTGAAGGATGTTTCTTATTACCATATGAGATGACAAAGCTCCAATATCTTTTGGTTCGCAATCATGAGTTAACCACTCTGCCATTTCTCTCGCTATGCAGCACAGGACATCTGAGAAAAGAGTGCTGATTTTCATGTTGGAGGAGAGTATAGAAGGTTGACTGTTAGCCTTTGGAATGATGATTCTACCAGTAATCACAGGGACTTGTTCTGACAAGTGCTTTTGTAGTCTTTCTATAGTCCCTGTATGTAGCTTCCATTTTTAGGGCATACCCTTAGGTTGTTGTCCGACAGGTCTACAATTTGTACCCTTGAACCCGGTTTTTGTACTCATTATAGGTGATTATTATTTTTTTGCATTTTTAACTTGTGTTATTGTATACATGTTTTTTTTTCTTTTTTTTTGCCTCTATTTATTGGTATTGTTGCCTTATTCCCCAATAAACAATCCTTCTTTAATTTTCAGTGTGTCAGGAAATGTAGTAAACTCTTAGAACTGATTTCTTGGCAAAGCACCTGATTAGGTTTCCAAGGGTGAACTTTTTCAAAGTTGGCAGAACGGCATTTCATTGTCAAGCCAACAGTGCCAAGAAATCGACTTTGGCACAGCTTTTTGACCTTCTGCTCTCACGCTTGTACGAAAGGATCACGTGGTGATACTACTTCAAGTAGATGAAATGACTTCTTGATTTAACAAGAGGCATTTGTTAGTTGCTGAAAGCAGCCTATATTTTCATCTTATGTTGTGTGTTTTAAAACCTTTTTCAGAGCTTTCAATTGCCACAACTGCTATAAATGTTTACCAGGAGTGGGGTTCGAACCCACGTGGATATTCATCCATTGGATCTTAAGTCCAACGCCTTAACCACTCGGCCATCCTGGTGACTGTTGTTTGGACCCTGTGAGAGAGTGCATTTTTTCACTTTGTCGAAAACCAGTGCAGGTGGCCTGTTACCATTCATTTTTGACTCTGCCATTCACAACAGGGATTTGCTCTGAAGGATGTTTCTTATTACCATATGAGATGACAAAGCTCCAATAGCCTTTGGTTCGCAATCATGAGTTAACCACTCTGCCATTTCTCTCGCTATGCAGCACAGGACATCTGAGAAAAGAGTTCTGATTTTCATGTTGGAGGAGAGTATAGAAGGTTGACTGTTAGCCTTTGGAATGATGATTCTACCAGTAAGCACAGGGACTTGTTCTGACAAGTGCTTTTGTAGTCTTTTTATAGTCCCTGTATGTAACTTCCATTTTTAGGGCATACCCTTAGGTTGTTGTCCGACAGGTCTACAATTTGTACCCTTGAACCAGGTTTTTGTACTCATTATAGGTGATTATTATTTTTTTGCGTTTTTAACTTGTGTTATTGTATACATTTTTTTTTCTTTTTTTTGCCTCTATTTATTGGTATTGTTTCCTTATTCCCCAATAAACAATCCTTCTTTCATTTTCAGTGTGTCAGGAAATGTAGTCAACTCTTAGAACTGATTTCTTGGCAAAGCACCTGATTAGGTTTCCAACGGTGAACTTTTTCAAAGTTGGCAGAACGGCATTTCATTGTCAAGCCAACAGTGCCAAGAAATCGACTTTGGCACAGCTTTTTGACCTTCTGCTCTCACGCTTGTACGAAAGGATCACGTGGTGATATTACTTCAAGTAGATGAAATGACTTCTTGATTTAACAAGAGGCATTTGTTAGTTGCTGAAAGCAGCCTATATTTTCATCTTATGTTGTGTGTTTTAAAACCTTTTTCAGAGCTTTCAATTGTCACAACTGCTATAAATGTTTACCAGGAGTGGGGTTCGAACCCACGTGGATATTCATCCATTGGAGCTTAAGTCCAACGCCTTAACCACTCGGCCATCCTGGTGACTGTTGTTTGGACACTGTGAGAGAGTGCTTTTTTTCACTTTGTCGAAAACCAGTGCAGGTGGCCTGTTACCATTCATTTTTGACTCTGCCATTCACAACAGGGATTTGCTCTGAAGGATGTTTCTTATTACCATATGAGATGACAAAGCTCCAATAGCTTTTGGTTCGCAATCATGAGTTAACCACTCTGCCATTTCTCTCGCTATGCAGCACAGCACATCTGAGAAAAGAGTGCTGATTTTCATGTTGGAGGAGAGTATAGAAGGTTGACTGTTAGCCTTTGGAATGATGATTCTACCAGTAATCACAGGGACTTGTTCTGACAAGTGCTTTTGTAGTCTTTTTATAGTCCCTGTATGTAACTTCCATTTTTAGGGCATACCCTTAGGTTGTTGTCTGACAGGTCTACAATTTGTACCCTTGAACCAGGTTTTTGTACTCATTATAGGTGATTATTATTTTTTTGCATTTTTAACTTGTGTTATTGTATACATTTTTTTTTCTTTTTTTTGCCTCTATTTATTGGTATTGTTGCCTTATTCCCCAATAAACAATCCTTCTTTCATTTTCAGTGTGTCAGGAAATGTAGTAAACTCTTAGAAGTGATTTCTTGGCAAAGCACCTGATTAGGTTTCCAACGGTGAACTTTTTCAAAGTTGGCAGAACGGCATTTCATTGTCAAGCCAACAGTGCCAAGAAATCGACTTTGGCACAGCTTTTTGACCTTCTGCTCTCACGCTTGTACGAAAGGATCACGTGGTGATATTACTTCAAGTAGATGAAATGACTTCTTGATTTAACAAGAGGCATTTGTTAGTTGCTGAAAGCAGCCTATATTTTCATCTTATGTTGTGTGTTTTAAAACCTTTTTCAGAGCTTTCAATTGTCACAACTGCTATAAATGTTTACCAGGAGTGGGGTTCGAACCCACGTGGATATTCATCCATTGGATCTTAAGTCCAACGCCTTAACCACTCGGCCATCCTGGTGATTGTTATCTGTCCCCTGAGAGAGAGTGCTTTTTTTCACTTTGATGTAAACCACTGCAGGTGGCCTTTTACCATTCATTTTTGACTCTGCCATTCACAACAGGAATTTGCTCTGAAGGATGTTTCTTATTACCATATGAGATGACAAAGCTCCAATAGCCTTTGGTTCGCAATCATGAGTTAACCACTCTGCCATTTCTCTCGCTATGCAGCACAGCACATCTGAGAAAAGAGTTCTGATTTTCATGTTGGAGGAGAGTATAGAAGGTTGACTGTTAGCCTTTGGAATGATGATTCTACCAGTAAGCACAGGGACTTGTTCTGACAAGTGCTTTTGTAGTCTTTTTATAGTCCCTGTATGTAACTTCCATTTTTAGGGCATACCCTTAGGTTGTTGTCCGACAGGTCTACAATTTGTACCTTTGAACCAGGTTTTTGTACTCATTATAGGTGATTATTATTTTTTTGCGTTTTTAACTTGTGTTATTGTATACATTTTTTTTTTTTTTTTTGCCTCTATTTATTGGTATTGTTGCCTTATTCCCCAATAAACAATCCTTCTTTAATTTTCAGTGTGTCAGGAAATGTAGTAAACTCTTAGAACTGATTTCTTGGCAAAGCACCTGATTAGGTTTCCAAGGGTGAACTTTTTCAAAGTTGGCAGAACGGCATTTCATTGTCAAGCCAACAGTGCCAAGAAATCGACTTTGGCACAGCTTTTTGACCTTCTGCTCTCACGCTTGTACGAAAGGATCACGTGGTGATACTACTTCAAGTAGATGAAATGACTTCTTGATTTAACAAGAGGCATTTGTTAGTTGCTGAAAGCAGCCTATATTTTCATCTTATGTTGTGTGTTTTAAAACCTTTTCAGAGCTTTCAATTGCCACAACTGCTATAAATGTTTACCAGGAGTGGGGTTCGAACCCACGTGGATATTCATCCATTGGATCTTAAGTCCAACGCCTTAACCACTCGGCCATCCTGGTGACTGTTGTTTGGACACTGTGAGAGAGTGCTTTTTTTCACTTTGTCGAAAACCAGTGCAGGTGGCCTGTTACCATTCATTTTTGACTCTGCCATTCACAACAGGGATTTGCTCTGAAGGATGTTTCTTATTACCATATGAGATGACAAAGCTCCAATAGCCTTTGGTTCGCAATCATGAGTTAACCACTCTGCCATTTCTCTCGCTATGCAGCACAGGACATCTGAGAAAAGAGTTCTGATTTTCATGTTGGAGGAGAGTATAGAAGGTTGACTGTTAGCCTTTGGAATGATGATTCTACCAGTAATCACAGGGACTTGTTCTGACAAGTGCTTTTGTAGTCTTTTTATAGTCCCTGTATGTAACTTCCATTTTTAGGGCATACCCTTAGGTTGTTGTCCGACAGGTCTACAATTTGTACCCTTGAACCAGGATTTTGTACTCATTACAGGTGATTATTATTTTTTTGCGTTTTTAACTTGTGTTATTGTATACATTTTTTTTTCTTTTTTTTGCCTCTATTTATTGGTATTGTTGCCTTATTCCCCAATAAACAATCCTTCTTTCATTTTCAGTGTCAGGAAATGTAGTCAACTCTTAGAACTGATTTCTTGGCAAAGCACCTGATTAGGTTTCCAACGGTGAACTTTTTCAAAGTTGGCAGAACGGCATTTCATTGTCAAGCCAACAGTGCCAAGAAATCGACTTTGGCACAGCTTTTTGACCTTCTGCTCTCACGCTTGTACGAAAGGATCACGTGGTGATATTACTTCAAGTAGATGAAATGACTTCTTGATTTAACAAGAGGCATTTGTTAGTTGCTGAAAGCAGCCTATATTTTCATCTTATGTTGTGTGTTTTAAAACCTTTTTCAGAGCTTTCAATTGTCACAACTGCTATAAATGTTTACCAGGAGTGGGGTTCGAACCCACGTGGATATTCATCCATTGGATCTTAAGTCCAACGCCTTAACCACTCGGCCATCCTGGTGATTGTTATCTGTCCCCTGAGAGAGAGTGCTTTTTTTCACTTTGATGTAAACCACTGCAGGTGGCCTTTTACCATTCATTTTTGACTCTGCCATTCACAACAGGAATTTGCTCTGAAGGATGTTTCTTATTACCATATGAGATGACAAAGCTCCAATAGCCTTTGGTTCGCAATCATGAGTTAACCACTCTGCCATTTCTCTCGCTATGCAGCACAGCACATCTGAGAAAAGAGTGCTGATTTTCATGTTGGAGGAGAGTATAGAAGGTTGACTGTTAGCCTTTGGAATGATGATTCTACCAGTAAGCACAGGGACTTGTTCTGACAAGTGCTTTTGTAGTCTTTTTATAGTCCCTGTATGTAACTTCCATTTTTAGGGCATACCCTTAGGTTGTTGTCCGACAGGTCTACAATTTGTACCCTTGAACCAGGTTTTTGTACTCATTATAGGTGATTATTATTTTTTTGCATTTTTAACTTGTGTTATTGTATACATTTTTTTTTCTTTTTTTTGCCTCTATTTATTGGTATTGTTGCCTTATTCCCCAATAAACAATCCTTCTTTAATTTTCAGTGTGTCAGGAAATGTAGTAAACTCTTAGAAGTGATTTCTTGGCAAAGCACCTGATTAGGTTTCCAACGGTGAACTTTTTCAAAGTTGGCAGAACGGCATTTCATTGTCAAGCCAACAGTGCCAAGAAATCGACTTTGGCACAGCTTTTTGACCTTCTGCTCTCACGCTTGTACGAAAGGATCACGTGGTGATACTACTTCAAGTAGATGAAATGACTTCTTGATTTAACAAGAGGCATTTGTTAGTTGCTGAAAGCAGCCTATATTTTCATCTTATGTTGTGTGTTTTAAAACCTTTTTCAGAGCTTTCAATTGCCACAACTGCTATAAATGTTTACCAGGAGTGGGGTTCGAACCCACGTGGATATTCATCCATTGGATCTTAAGTCCAACGCCTTAACCACTCGGCCATCCTGGTGACTGTTGTTTGGACACTGTGAGAGAGTGCTTTTTTTCACTTTGTCGAAAACCAGTGCAGGTGGCCTGTTACCATTCATTTTTGACTCTGCCATTCACAACAGGGATTTGCTCTGAAGGATGTTTCTTATTACCATATGAGATGACAAAGCTCCAATAGCCTTTGGTTCGCAATCATGAGTTAACCACTCTGCCATTTCTCTCGCTATGCAGCACAGGACATCTGAGAAAAGAGTTCTGATTTTCATGTTGGAGGAGAGTATAGAAGGTTGACTGTTAGCCTTTGGAATGATGATTCTACCAGTAATCACAGGGACTTGTTCTGACAAGTGCTTTTGTAGTCTTTTTATAGTCCCTGTATGTAACTTCCATTTTTAGGGCATACCCTTAGGTTGTTGTCCGACAGGTCTACAATTTGTACCCTTGAACCAGGTTTTTGTACTCATTATAGGTGATTATTATTTTTTTGCGTTTTTAACTTGTGTTATTGTATACATGATTTTTTTTCTTTTTTTTTGCCTCTATTTATTGGTATTGTTGCCTTATTCCCCAATAAACAATCCTTCTTTAATTTTCAGTGTGTCAGGAAATGTAGTAAACTCTTAGAAGTGATTTCTTGGCAAAGCACCTGATTAGGTTTCCAACGGTGAACTTTTTCAAAGTTGGCAGAACGGCATTTCATTGTCAAGCCAACAGTGCCAAGAAATCGACTTTGGCACAGCTTTTTGACCTTCTGCTCTCACACTTGTACGAAAGGATCACGTGGTGATATTACTTCAAGTAGATGAAATGACTTCTTGATTTAACAAGAGGCATTTGTTAGTTGCTGAAAGCAGCCTATATTTTCATCTTATGTTGTGTGTTTTAAACCTTTTTCAGAGCTTTCAATTGTCACAACTGCTATAAATGTTTACCAGGAGTGGGGTTCGAACCCACGTGGATATTCATCCATTGGATCTTAAGTCCAACGCCTTAACCACTCGGCCATCCTGGTGATTGCTATCTGTCCCCTGAGAGAGAGTGCTTTTTTTCACTTTGATGTAAACCACTGCAGGTGGCCTTTTACCATTCATTTTTGACTCTGCCATTCACAACAGGAATTTGCTCTGAAGGATGTTTCTTATTACCATATGAGATGACAAAGCTCCAATATCTTTTGGTTCGCAATCATGAGTTAACCACTCTGCCATTTCTCTCGCTATGCAGCACAGGACATCTGAGAAAAGAGTGCTGATTTTCATGTTGGAGGAGAGTATAGAAGGTTGACTGTTAGCCTTTGGAATGATGATTCTACCAGTAAGCACAGGGACTTGTTCTGACAAGTGCTTTTGTAGTCTTTTTATAGTCCCTGTATGTAGCTTCCATTTTTAGGGCATACCCTTAGGTTGTTGTCCGACAGGTCTACAATTTGTACCCTTGAACCCGGTTTTTGTACTCATTATAGGTGATTATTTTTTTTTGCATTTTTAACTTGTGTTATTGTATACATGTTTTTTTTTCTTTTTTTTTGCCTCTATTTATTGGTATTGTTGCCTTATTCCCCAATAAACAATCCTTCTTTAATTTTCAGTGTGTCAGGAAATGTAGTAAACTCTTAGAACTGATTTCTTGGCAAAGCACCTGATTAGGTTTCCAACGGTGAACTTTTTCAAAGTTGGCAGAACGGCATTTCATTGTCAAGCCAACAGTGCCAAGAAATCGACTTTGGCACAGCTTTTTGACCTTCTGCTCTCACGCTTGTACGAAAGGATCACGTGGTGATATTACTTCAAGTAGATGAAATGACTTCTTGATTTAACAAGAGGCATTTGTTAGTTGCTGAAAGCAGCCTATATTTTCATCTTATGTTGTGTGTTTTAAAACCTTTTTCAGAGCTTTCAATTGCCACAACTGCTATAAATGTTTACCAGGAGTGGGGTTCGAACCCACGTGGATATTCATCCATTGGATCTTAAGTCCAACGCCTTAACCACTCGGCCATCCTGGTGACTGTTGTTTGTTCACTGTGAGAGAGTGCTTTTTTTCACTTTGTCGAAAACCAGTGCAGATGGCCTGTTACCATTCATTTTTGACTCTGCCATTCACAACAGGGATTTGCTCTGAAGGATGTTTCTTATTACCATATGAGATGACAAAGCTCCAATAGCTTTTGGTTCGCAATCATGAGTTAACCACTCTGCCATTTCTCTCGCTATGCAGCACAGCACATCTGAGAAAAGAGTTCTGATTTTCATGTTGGAGGAGAGTATAGAAGGTTGACTGTTAGCCTTTGGAATGATGATTCTACCAGTAATCACAGGGACTTGTTCTGACAAGTGCTTTTGTAGTCTTTTTATAGTCCCTGTATGTAACTTCCATTTTTAGGGCATACCCTTAGGTTGTTGTCCGACAGGTCTACAATTTGTACCTTTGAACCAGGTTTTTGTACTCATTATAGGTGATTATTATTTTTTTGCGTTTTTAACTTGTGTTATTGTATACATTTTTTTTTCTTTTTTTTGCCTCTATTTATTGGTATTGTTGCCTTATTCCCCAATAAACAATCCTTCTTTCATTTTCAGTGTCAGGAAATGTAGTAAACACTTAGAACTGATTTCTTGGCAAAGCACCTGATTAGGTTTCCACGGGAGAACTTTTTCAAAGTTGGCAGAACGGCATTTCATTGTCAAGCCAACAGTGCCAAGAAATCGACTTTGGCACAGCTTTTTGACCTTCTGCTCTCACGCTTGTACGAAAGGATCACGTGGTGATACTACTTCAAGTAGATGAAATGACTTCTTGATTTAACAAGAGGCATTTGTTAGTTGCTGAAAGCAGCCTATATTTTCATCTTATGTTGTGTGTTTTAAAACCTTTTTCAGAGCTTTCAATTGCCACAACTGCTATAAATGTTTACCAGGAGTGGGGTTCGAACCCACGTGGATATTCATCCATTGGATCTTAAGTCCAACGCCTTAACCACTCGGCCATCCTGGTGACTGTTGTTTGGACACTGTGAGAGAGTGCTTTTTTTCACTTTGTCGAAAACCAGTGCAGGTGGCCTGTTACCATTCATTTTTGACTCTGCCATTCACAACAGGGATTTGCTCTGAAGGATGTTTCTTATTACCATATGAGATGACAAAGCTCCAATATCTTTTGGTTCGCAATCATGAGTTAACCACTCTGCCATTTCTCTCGCTATGCAGCACAGGACATCTGAGAAAAGAGTTCTGATTTTCATGTTGGAGGAGAGTATAGAAGGTTGACTGTTAGCCTTTGGAATGATGATTCTACCAGTAATCACAGGGACTTGTTCTGACAAGTGCTTTTGTAGTCTTTTTATAGTCCCTGTATGTAACTTCCATTTTTAGGGCATACCCTTAGGTTGTTGTCCGACAGGTCTACAATTTGTACCCTTGAACCAGGTTTTTGTACTCATTATAGGTGATTATTATTTTTTTGCGTTTTTAACTTGTGTTATTGTATACATGATTTTTTTTCTTTTTTTTTGCCTCTATTTATTGGTATTGTTGCCTTATTCCCCAATAAACAATCCTTCTTTAATTTTCAGTGTGTCAGGAAATGTAGTAAACTCTTAGAAGTGATTTCTTGGCAAAGCACCTGATTAGGTTTCCAACGGTGAACTTTTTCAAAGTTGGCAGAACGGCATTTCATTGTCAAGCCAACAGTGCCAAGAAATCGACTTTGGCACAGCTTTTTGACCTTCTGCTCTCACGCTTGTACGAAAGGATCACGTGGTGATATTACTTCAAGTAGATGAAATGACTTCTTGATTTAACAAGAGGCATTTGTTAGTTGCTGAAAGCAGCCTATATTTTCATCTTATGTTGTGTGTTTTAAAACCTTTTTCAGAGCTTTCAATTGTCACAACTGCTATAAATGTTTACCAGGAGTGGGGTTCGAACCCACGTGGATATTCATCCATTGGATCTTAAGTCCAACGCCTTAACCACTCGGCCATCCTGGTGATTGCTATCTGTCCCCTGAGAGAGAGTGCTTTTTTTCACTTTGATGTAAACCACTGCAGGTGGCCTTTTACCATTCATTTTTGACTCTGCCATTCACAACAGGAATTTGCTCTGAAGGATGTTTCTTATTACCATATGAGATGACAAAGCTCCAATATCTTTTGGTTCGCAATCATGAGTTAACCACTCTGCCATTTCTCTCGCTATGCAGCACAGGACATCTGAGAAAAGAGTGCTGATTTTCATGTTGGAGGAGAGTATAGAAGGTTGACTGTTAGCCTTTGGAATGATGATTCTACCAGTAAGCACAGGGACTTGTTCTGACAAGTGCTTTTGTAGTCTTTTTATAGTCCCTGTATGTAGCTTCCATTTTTAGGGCATACCCTTAGGTTGTTGTCCAACAGGTCTACAATTTGTACCCTTGAACCCGGTTTTTGTACTCATTATAGGTGATTATTTTTTTTTGCATTTTTAACTTGTGTTATTGTATACATGTTTTTTTTTCTTTTTTTTTGCCTCTATTTATTGGTATTGTTGCCTTATTCCCCAATAAACAATCCTTCTTTAATTTTCAGTGTGTCAGGAAATGTAGTAAACTCTTAGAAGTGATTTCTTGGCAAAGCACCTGATTAGGTTTCCAACGGTGAACTTTTTCAAAGTTGGCAGAACGGCATTTCATTGTCAAGCCAACAGTGCCAAGAAATCGACTTTGGCACAGCTTTTTGACCTTCTGCTCTCACGCTTGTACGAAAGGATCACGTGGTGATATTACTTCAAGTAGATGAAATGACTTCTTGATTTAACAAGAGGCATTTGTTAGTTGCTGAAAGCAGCCTATATTTTCATCTTATGTTGTGTGTTTTAAAACCTTTTTCAGAGCTTTCAATTGCCACAACTGCTATAAATGTTTACCAGGAGTGGGGTTCGAACCCACGTGGATATTCATCCATTGGATCTTAAGTCCAACGCCTTAACCACTCGGCCATCCTGGTGACTGTTGTTTGTTCACTGTGAGAGAGTGCTTTTTTTCACTTTGTCGAAAACCAGTGCAGATGGCCTGTTACCATTCATTTTTGACTCTGCCATTCACAACAGGGATTTGCTCTGAAGGATGTTTCTTATTACCATATGAGATGACAAAGCTCCAATAGCTTTTGGTTCGCAATCATGAGTTAACCACTCTGCCATTTCTCTCGCTATGCAGCACAGCACATCTGAGAAAAGAGTTCTGATTTTCATGTTGGAGGAGAGTATAGAAGGTTGACTGTTAGCCTTTGGAATGATGATTCTACCAGTAATCACAGGGACTTGTTCTGACAAGTGCTTTTGTAGTCTTTTTATAGTCCCTGTATGTAACTTCCATTTTTAGGGCATACCCTTAGGTTGTTGTCCGACAGGTCTACAATTTGTACCTTTGAACCAGGTTTTTGTACTCATTATAGGTGATTATTATTTTTTTGCGTTTTTAACTTGTGTTATTGTATACATTTTTTTTTCTTTTTTTTGCCACTATTTATTGGTATTGTTGCCTTATTCCCCAATAAACAATCCTTCTTTCATTTTCAGTGTCAGGAAATGTAGTAAACTCTTAGAACTGATTTCTTGGCAAAGCACCTGATTAGGTTTCCACGGGAGAACTTTTTCAAAGTTGGCAGAACGGCATTTCATTGTCAAGCCAACAGTGCCAAGAAATCGACTTTGGCACAGCTTTTTGACCTTCTGCTCTCACGCTTGTACGAAAGGATCACGTGGTGATATTACTTCAAGTAGATGAAATGACTTCTTGATTTAACAAGAGGCATTTGTTAGTTGCTGAAAGCAGCCTATATTTTCATCTTATGTTGTGTGTTTTAAAACCTTTTTCAGAGCTTTCAATTGCCACAACTGCTATAAATGTTTACCAGGAGTGGGGTTCGAACCCACGTGGATATTCATCCATTGGATCTTAAGTCCAACGCCTTAACCACTCGGCCATCCTGGTGACTGTTGTTTGGACACTGTGAGAGAGTGCTTTTTTTCACTTTGTCGAAAACCAGTGCAGGTGGCCTGTTACCATTCATTTTTGACTCTGCCATTCACAACAGGGATTTGCTCTGAAGGATGTTTCTTATTACCATATGAGATGACAAAGCTCCAATAGCCTTTGGTTCGCAATCATGAGTTAACCACTCTGCCATTTCTCTCGCTATGCAGCACAGGACATCTGAGAAAAGAGTTCTGATTTTCATGTTGGAGGAGAGTATAGAAGGTTGACTGTTAGCCTTTGGAATGATGATTCTACCAGTAATCACAGGGACTTGTTCTGACAAGTGCTTTTGTAGTCTTTTTATAGTCCCTGTATGTAACTTCCATTTTTAGGGCATACCCTTAGGTTGTTGTCCGACAGGTCTACAATTTGTACCCTTGAACCAGGTTTTTGTACTCATTATAGGTGATTATTATTTTTTTGCGTTTTTAACTTGTGTTATTGTATATAGAGATGAGCGAATCGAAGTATCCGAAGTGGAATTCGAGTCGAATATCGGAAAAATTTCGATTCGTGCCGAATCCGAAAAATAGCCTAATTCGGACGCGCGAATCGAAATTTTTCAGAAAATGGCGGCTGACATGTGCGGCGACGGAGCGGGGATGTCTGGGAAGGCGCGCAGACAAGGCGCGCTGACCCATAATGCATTCCTCAACTACATGTGATCGCATCAGCCTATCAGCAGCCAGCCAGCCAGCACTGTGTAATGGTCGAGCTATAAATAGCGGCCATTTTGGAATTCTTCATTTGCCTGCAGATATTGAACAGAGGCAGACCGCTCTGTACTAGGGACAGGGACAGAGTTTGGGCCACAGAAACGATAATTGGGGACAGAGAAAAGTTACTTAGGGACAGAGAACCATTACTCAGGGACACAGACTTGTTAATGAGGGCCACAGAATCGTTATTTAGGGACAAAGAAACGCTAGTTAGGGCCACAGAATTCATAATCAGGGACAGACAGAATTGTTACTCAGTGCCAGAGAATTGTTACTTAGGGCCACAGAAACGTTATTAGGGCCACAGAATTGTTACTCAGGGACAGACAGAATTGTTACTGAGTGCCAGAGAATTGTTACTCAGGGACAGACAGAATTGTTACTGAGTGCCAGAGAATTGTTACTTAGGGCCACAGAAACTTTAATTAGGGCCACAGAATTTTTACTCAGGGACAGACAGAATTGTTACTCAGTGCCAGAGAATTGTTACTCAGGGACAGACAGAATTGTTACTGAGTGCCAGAGAATTGTTACTTAGGGTCACAGAAACTTTACTTAGGGCCACAGAATTTTTACTCAGGGACAGACAGAATTGTTACTGAGTGCCAGAGAATTGTTACTCAGGGACAGACAGAATTGTTACTGAGTGCCAGAGAATTGTTACTTAGGGCCACAGAAACTTTACTTAGGGCCACAGAATTATTACTCGCACAGACACAGAATTGTTACTCGCACAGACACAGAATTGTTACTGAAGGCCACAGAACTGTTACTTAGGGCCACAGAATTGTTACTCGCACAGACACAGAATTGTTACTCGCACAGACACAGAATTGTTACTCAGGGCCACAAAACTGTTACTTAGGGACAAAGAAACGCTAGTTAGGGCCACAGAATTCATACTCAGGGACAGACAGAATTGTTACGGAGTGCCAGAGAATTGTTACTCTGGGCCACAGAAACTTTACTTAGGGCCACAGAATTTTTACTCAGGGACAGACAGAATTGTTACTGAGTGCCAGAGAATTGTTACTCAGGGACAGACAGAATTGTTACGGAGTGCCAGAGAATTGTTACTCAAGGCCACAGAAACTTTACTTAGGGCCACAGAATTTTTACTCAGGGACAGACAGAATTGTTACTGAGTGCCAGAGAATTGTTACTCAGGGACAGACAGAATTGTTACGGAGTGCCAGAGAATTGTTACTTAGGGCCACAGAAACTTTACTTAGGGCCACAGAATTGTTACTCGCACAGACACAGAATTGTTACTCGCACAGACACAGAACTGTTACTGAGGGCCACAGAAACTTTACTTAGGGACAAAGAAACGCTAGTTAGGGCCACGGAATTCATACTCAGGGACAGACAGAATTGTTACGGAGTGCCAGAGAATTGTTACTCAGGGCCACAGAAACTTTACTTAGGGCCACAGAATTTTTACTCAGGGACAGACAGAATTGTTACTGAGTGCCAGAGAATTGTTATTCAGGGACAGACAGAATTGTTACGGAGTGCCAGAGAATTGTTACTCAGGGACAGACAGAATTGTTACTGAGTGCCAGAGAATTGTTACTTAGGGCCACAGAAACTTTAATTAGGGCCACAGAATATTTACTCAGGGACAGACAGAATTGTTACTGAGTGCCAGAGAATTGTTACTCAGGGACAGACAGAATTGTTACCGAGTGCCACAGAATTTTTACTCAGGGACAGACAGAATTGTTACTGAGTGCCAGAGAATTGTTACTCAGGGACAGACAGAATTGTTACGGAGTGCCAGAGAATTGTTACTCAGGGACAGACAGAATTGTTACTGAGTGCCAGAGAATTGTTACTTAGGGCCACAGAAACTTTAATTAGGGCCACAGAATTTTTACTCAGGGACAGACAGAATTGTTACTGAGTGCCAGAGAATTGTTACTCAGGGACAGACAGAATTGTTACGGAGTGCCAGAGAATTGTTACTCAGGGCCACAGAAACTTTACTTAGGGCCAGAGAATTTTTACTCAGGGACAGACAGAATTGTTACTGAGTGCCAGAGAATTGTTACTCAGGGACAGACAGAATTGTTACTGAGTGCCAGAGAATTGTTACTCAGGGCCCCAGAAACTTTACTTAGGGCCACAGAATTTTTACTCAGGGACAGACAGAATTGTTACTGAGTGCCAGAGAATTGTTACTCAGGGACAGACAGAATTGTTACTGAGTGCCAGAGAATTGTTACTTAGGGCCACAGAAACTTTACTTAGGGCCACAGAATTGTTTCTCGCACAGACACAGAATTGTTACTCGCACAGACACAGAATTGTTACTGAGGGCCACAGAACTGTTACTTGGGGCCACAGAAACGTTAATCAGGGACACAGAATTGTTACTGAGGGCCACAGAACTGTTACTTAGGGCCACAGAATTGTTACTCGCACAGACACAGAATTGTTACTCAGGGACACAGAATTGTTACTCAGCGACACATAATCGTTTAATTAAAGAGTATGTCAGACAACATGCAGAGGAGTGGCAGAGGAGGCAATGTTTTAGGAGCAAGCAGACGTGGCAGCAGAGGAAGGGGTCGAGGCAGCACTATTCGCAGCCAGAGGCCAGTGCTCCCGGTGTCATCCAGCGGTCGTGTCTCCACCGACAACCCTGCCGTCGTCGATTGGTTGGCTCGGTCGTCTTCCTCTTCCCAGGTCACCTCTGACACCTACAGCCAACGGTCGGTGGGTACGTCAGACACAACCGTTAGTTGGCATGGCCCGGGACCAAGCCCACTGAAATCACGTGTCCTCTACCTGCCCCTGTCCTTTGGTGTTCCCTCACCAAGCGAAGTATCGCATGCTGTGGGCTCAGCCCCACTGTACAGTGAGGAAGAGCTAACAGAGGGCGGTCAGGAACGGGGGGAGACATCCGCCTTTTCAGCAGCCAGGCGAAGAAGTAGTGGCGAGGAGAGTGGCTCGGTAGCCGGTCTAGAGACAGGTCTGTCTCCTGACCCAGACGCAGCCGAGGGGGCTAGTAGTGAGGCGGAGACCCTACTTGATGATGAGGAGGTTGATCGCACTTGGCAGCCTCGTCGTCATCAGGCAATTTCTTCCGCATCATCAGGAGAAGAGGGTGGCAGCTTGGCAGCGAGCAAAACAGTCGGTGGGTTGCCCAGGAGACAGCAGCAGGGTCGCAGCAGTGTCAGTGGAGCCAAACGTCCACGGAGTAGAGCACCAGCTCCACTGCAGCCTACCACCACGGCCAGTAGTGGTGCCGGTGTGCACGGAGGAAGCAGCAGTCAGCCAGTGAGGAGTATCGGGGGCAAAGTTTCCTACTCGGCGGTGTGGCAATTTTTCGTCAAGCCGCCCGAGGAAGTAAACGTAGCCGTATGTCGACTATGTGGCCAGAAAGTCAAGCGTGGCCAGGGGGCCCATGTTGGGACTACAGCGTTGCGGCAGCATATGCAGCGTCGCCATTTGGTGGCCTGGGAAAACCGTGATAAAGATACGGCGGTTCTGCCCGCCCCAGCCCCCGCTCCATCACCCGCTCCGTTACTTGCTCCATCACCCGACGTCAATCGCCCTCCATCAGCCAGTCAAGGCTCCAACACCTCTGCTGAGGGGAGTTGTCGCTCGTTGGCATCTTCCGCTCGTTCAGATGCTCCTTCTCCTGCTACTCCTCTTCACGGATTCCGTCAGCAGTCTTTCTTGGAATCCGTTTCCAAGAGACAACAGTTTGCGAGCACGCACCCGACGGTGCAAAAGCTGAACGTCCTCCTGTCCAAGTTGCTGGTGCTGCAGTCCCTCCCTTTCCAAGTGGTGGACTCAGCACCTTTCAGAGAAATGATGGCTTGTGCCGCGCCGCGGTGGAGAGTGCCAAGCCGTCATTTCTTCGCCAAAAAGGCAGTGCCAGCCCTGCATTCACATGTAGAAGACATGGTGGGCCAGTCTTTGAGCATGTCGGTCTCTGCCAAAGTGCACGGCAGCGCCGACGTGTGGAGCTGTAACTATGGTCAGGGACAGTACATGTCATTTACGGCCCACTGGGTGAACGTGGTGCCGTCACAGCCGCACCAGCAACTTGGACAGGTCACGCCGCTTTTGCCTCCACGTTTGCACGTCCTTGGTCCGGCAAAGATGTCCGCCTCTACCACCTCTTCTTCCGCCGTGTCCTCAGCCGCCACCCCCGTGCCAAGTCCCATTACCCGACCGGCATATCACATGTGCAGGGCGCAACGGTGTCACGCTGTTCTGCACCTGGTATGCCTTGGCGAACGTAGTCACACAGGGGAGGAACTTCTGAGTGTAATGAACAGAGAAATCGACAGATGGCTGTCTCCGCGCAAACTGAAAATCGGAACCATGTTGACCGACAACGGAAAGAACATGGTGTCTGCTCTGCGTCAAGGAAGGTTGTGCCATGCGCCATTCATGGCTCACGTGTTCAATCTGGTTGTCAAGCGGTTCTTAAAATCCACCATCCCACTGCAAGACATCCTTAAAATGTCACGTAAACTTTGCATGCATTTCAGCCATTCCTACACCGCAAAGCACACCCTCCTTGAGCTGCAGCGGCAGAACGGAATTCCACAGCATCGCCTGATCTGCGACGTTGCAACAAGGTGGAATTCAACCCTACACATGTTAGACCGCCTTTACGAACAGCGAAAGGCCATCACCGATTTCCTGATGTTACAAGCGGATAAAGGTACTCCCCTGTGTAACTTCGATGTCAGCCATTGGCAGCTCATGCGTGACACCTGCCGCTTGCTCAGGCCCTTTGAGGAGGCCACGCTATTCGTGAGTCGGCAGGACTATGGGATGAACGACGTCATTCCTCTGTTGCACGTCCTTGAACAAATGCTGTTAACAATGGCTGGTCAGGGTGCGGTAGACGTGGCGCACAGATCTCAACGCCACATGACCCCTGTGGGGGCAGGACAGGAAGAAGAGGAGGAGGTAGAGGAGGACATTTGTGCTCAGGAATTATTGAGTGAAATGGGTGGTTTTTCCACTCAGCGGACAGGAGTGGAGGAGCAGGAGCATCTGGTAGAGGAGGAGGAGACAGAGGACCCAGACGCACCGTGGCAGTATGCTGTGGAGATGGAGGCAGGGAGTCCCTCGCATTCCTTGGCACAAATGGCCCATAGCATGCTCGGTTGCTTGCGTAGCGACAGCCGAATAATAACCATCAGACAGAGGGATGACTTTTGGCTGTCCACCTTGTTGGACCCTCGCTACCGTTCCAAAATGGTGGCCTTTTTCACACCTGCTGAGAGGGAGGCCAAAATAACGTACTATAAAAACCACCTATGTAGTCAGTTGGTCTCTGCCTTTGTGCGCCAACGTCCATCCTCAGACACTGTGGGCCCTGTGCGCTCGCGTTCCGCTGCCATGGCAGCAGGGGAGGGGTGGGGTGGTAGGAGCAGTGGCAGCTCCACCAGCAGCGGCTGCCTCAGTCTGCAGTCGATGATGAGTAGCTTTCTTCACCAGCGCAGTGAGGAAACTACTAACCAGCCGCAGCAGCAGCAGCAGCATCAGGTGGACCTGGAGCAGGACCTCAAACAACAGGCTTGGGCCTACTTGGACAGCACCCTGCCAACCGAGGTAGACAATCCCCTTGACTACTGGGCAACGAAACTTGACCTTTGGCCCCAACTAGCTGAATTTGCCCTTGAAAGGCTGTCATGCCCGGCCAGTAGCGTGGCATCGGAGCGCGTGTTTAGTGCGGCAGGAGGTATTGTAACTCCGCGGAGGACACGACTGTCCACCCAAAGTGTGGAGAGACTCACGTTTGTGAAAATGAATCAGGCGTGGATTAGTCTGGATTTCAAACCACCAGTTCCTGACACAACTGACTAAATCCGCCATGAATCATGCCTCAAACATGTGCCACTTTGAGGTCTCCTCACACACTGCTGGTGTGTTTAATTTTTTGACATAGGGTGCTGGCAGATTATGGGCCTCCTATAGCTGCTGCCAGGCCCCTAATCTGCCATAGGCCCCTATATACCGCTTCCTCATGCTGCTGCCAGGTCCAGAGTCTCTCATGGGTCCCTGTACGGCCTCCCATTGCTGCTGTCTCCATCGCCACACTCTGCCATGTGCCACTTTCAGGTCTCCTCACACACTGCTGGTGTGTAGAATTTTTTGACATAGGGTGTTGGCAGATTACGGGCCTCCCATTGCTGCTGCCAGGCCCCTAATCTGCCATAGGCCCCTATATACCGCTTACTCATGCTGCTGCCAGGTCCAGAGTCTGTCATGGGTCCCTGTACGGCCTCCCATTGCTGCTGTCTCCATCGCCACACTCTGCCATGTGCCACTTTCAGGTCTCCTCACACTGCTGGTGTGTTTAATTTTTTGACATAGGGTGCTGGCAGATTATGGGCCTCCTATAGCTGCTGCCAGGCCCCTAATCTGCCATAGGCCCCTATATACCGCTTCCTCATGCTGCTGCCAGGTCCAGAGTCTCTCATGGTTCCCTGTACGGCCTCCCATTGCTGCTGTCTCCATCGCCACACTCTACCATGTGCCACTTTCAGGTCTCCTCACACACTGCTGGTGTGTAGAATTTTTTGACATAGGGTGTTGGCAGATTACGGGCCTCCCATTGCTGCTGCCAGGCCCCTAATCTGCCATAGGCCCCTATATACCGCTTCCTCATGCTGCTGCCAGGTCCAGAGTCTGTCATGGGTCCCTGTACGGCCTCCCATTGCTGCTGTCTCCATCGCCACACTCTGCCATGTGCCACTTTCAGGTCTCCTCACACACTGCTGGTGTGTAGAATTTTTTGACATAGGGTGCTGGCAGATTATGGGCCTCCCATAGCTGCTGCCAGGCCCCTAATCTGCCATGGGCCCCTATATACCGCCTCCTCATGCTGCTGCCAGGTCCACAGTGTCTCATGCCATGTGCCACTTTCAGGTCTCCTCACACTGCTGGTGTGTTGAATTTTTTGACATAGGGTGCTGGCAGATTATGGGCCTCCTATAGCTGCTGCCAGGCCCCTAATCTGCCATAGGCCCCTATATACCGCTTCCTCATGCTGCTGCCAGGTCCAGAGTCTGTCATGGGTCCCTGTACGGCCTCCCATTGCTGCTGTCTCCATCGCCACACTCTGCCATGTGCCACTTTCAGGTCTCCTCACACACTGCTGGTGTGTAGAATTTTTTGACATAGGGTGCTGGCAGATTATGGGCCTCCCATAGCTGCTGCCAGGCCCCTAATCTGCCATGGGCCCCTATATACCGCCTCCTCATGCTGCTGCCAGGTCCAGAGTCTGTCATGGGTCCCTGTACGGCCTCCCATTGCTGCTGTCTCCATCGCCACACTCTGCCATGTGCCACTTTCAGGTCTCCTCACACTGCTGGTGTGTTTAATTTTTTGACATAGGGTGCTGGCAGATTATGGGCCTCCTATAGCTGCTGCCAGGCCCCTAATCTGCCATAGGCCCCTATATACCGCTTCCTCATGCTGCTGCCAGGTCCAGAGTCTGTCATGGGTCCCTGTACGGCCTCCCATTGCTGCTGTCTCCATCGCCACACTCTGCCATGTGCCACTTTCAGGTCTCCTCACACACTGCTGGTGTGTAGAATTTTTTGACATAGGGTGTTGGCAGATTACGGGCCTCCCATTGCTGCTGCCAGGCCCCTAATCTGCCATAGGCCCCTATATACCGCTTCCTCATGCTGCTGCCAGGTCCAGAGTCTGTCATGGGTCCCTGTACGGCCTCCCATTGCTGCTGTCTCCATCGCCACACTCTGCCATGTGCCACTTTCAGGTCTCCTCACACACTGCTGGTGTGTAGAATTTTTTGACATAGGGTGCTGGCAGATTATGGGCCTCCCATAGCTGCTGCCAGGCCCCTAATCTGCCATGGGCCCCTATATACCGCCTCCTCATGCTGCTGCCAGGTCCACAGTGTCTCATGCCATGTGCCACTTTCAGGTCTCCTCACACTGCTGGTGTGTTGAATTTTTTGACATAGGGTGCTGGCAGATTACGGGCCTCCCATTGCTGTTGCCAGGCACGTAATCTGCCATGGGCCCCCGTACCGACTCCTCATGCTGTGACGTTGCAACAAGGTGGAATTCAACCCTACATATGTTAGACCGCCTTTACGAACAGCGAAAGGCCATCACCGATTTCCTGATGTTAAAAGCGGATAAAGGTACTCCCTGTGTAACTTAGATGTCAGCCATTGGCAGCTCATGCGTGACACCTGCGCTTGCTCAGGCCCTTTGAGGAGGCCACGCTATTCGTGAGTCGGCAGGACTATGGGATGAACGACGTCATTCCTCTGTTGCACGTCCTGGAACAAATGCTGTTAACAATGGCTGGTCAGGGTGCGGTAGACGTGGCGCACAGATCTCAACGCCACATGACCCCTGTGGGGGCAGGACAGGAAGAAGAGGAGGAGGTAGAGGAGGACATTTGTGCTCAGGAATTATTGAGTGAAATGGGTGGTTTTTCCACTCAGCGGACAGGAGTGGAGGAGCAGGAGCATCTGGTAGAGGAGGAGGAGGAGGAGACAGAGGACCCAGACGCACCGTGGCAGTATGCTGTGGAGATGGAGGCAGGGAGTCCCTCGCATTCCTTGGCACAAATGGCCCATAGCATGCTCGGTTGCTTGCGTAGCGACAGCCGAATAATAACCATCAGACAGAGGGATGACTTTTGGCTGTCCACCTTGTTGGACCCTCGCTACCGTTCCAAAATGGTGGCCTTTTTCACACCTGCTGAGAGGGAGGCCAAAATAACGTACTATAAAAACCACCTATGTAGTCAGTTGGTCTCTGCCTTTGTGCGCCAACGTCCATCCTCAGACACTGTGGGCCCTGTGCGCTCGCGTTCCGCTGCCATGGCAGCAGGGGAGGGGTGGGGTGGTAGGAGCAGTGGCAGCTCCACCAGCAGCGGCTGCCTCAGTCTGCAGTCGATGATGAGTAGCTTTCTTCACCAGCGCAGTGAGGAAACTACTAACCAGCCGCAGCAGCAGCAGCAGCAGCAGCATCAGGTGGACCTGGAGCAGGACCTCAAACAACAGGCTTAGGCCTACTTGGACAGCACCCTGCCAACCGAGGTAGACAATCCCCTTGACCTTTGGCCCCAAATAGCTGAATTTGCCCTTGAAAGGCTGTCATGCCCGGCCAGTAGCGTGGCATCGGAGCGCGTGTTTAGTGCGGCAGGAGGTATTGCAACTCCGCGGAGGACACGACTGTCCACCCAAAGTGTGGAGAGACTCACGTTTGTGAAAATGAATCAGGCGTGGATTAGTCTGGATTTCAAACCACCAGTTCCTGACACAACTGACTAAATCCGCCATGAATCATGCCCCAAACATGTGCCACTTTCAGGTCTCCTCACACTTCTGGTGTGTTCCATTTTTTGTCATAGGGTGCTGGCAGATTACGGGCCTCCCATAGCTGCTGCCAGGCCCCTAATCTGCCATGGGCCCCTATACCGCCTCCTCATGCTGCTGCCAAGTCCAGAGTCTCTCATGGGTCCCTGTACGGCCTCCCATTGCTGCTGTCTCCATCGCCACACTCTGCCATGTGCCACTTTCAGGTCTCACACACTGCTGGTGTGTAGAATTTTTTGACATAGGGTGCTGGCAGATTACGGGCCTCCCATAGCTGCTGCCAGGCCCCTAATCTGCCATAGGCCCCTATATACCGCCTCCTCATGCTGCTGCCAGGTCCAGAGTGTGTCATGGGTCCCTGTACGGCCTCCCATTGCTGCTGTCTCCATCGCCACACTCTGCCATGTGCCACTTTCAGGTCTCCTCACACTGCTGGTGGGTTCCATTTTTTGTCATAGGGTGCTGGCAGATTACGGGCCTCCCATAGCTGCTGCCAGGCCCCTAATCTGCCATGGGCCCCTGTTGTCGCTTGTTGGCATATTCCGCTCGTTCAGATGCTCCTTCTCCTGCTACTCCTCTTCACGGATTCCGTCAGCAGTCTTTCTTGGAATCCGTTTCCAAGAGACAACAGTTTGCGAGCACGCACCAGACGGTGCAGAAACTGAACGTCCTCCTGTCCAAGTTGCTGCTGCCAGGCTCGTAATCTGTCATGCGCCCCTGTACCGCCTCCTCATGCTGCTGCCAGGTCCAGAGTGTGTCATGGGCCCCCGTACCGACTCCAAATGCTGCTGCCAGGCCCGTAATCTGTCATGGGCCCCTGTACCGCCTCCCCATGCTGCTGCCACGTCCAGATTGTGTCATGGGTCCCTGTACGGCCTCCCATTGCTGCTGCCAGGCCTGTAATCTGCCATGGGCCCCCGTACCGACTCCTCATGCTGCTGCCAGGCCCGTAATCTGCCATGGGCCCCTGTACCGCCTCCTCATGCTGCTGCCAGGTCCAGAGTGTGTCATGGGTCCCTGTACGGCCTCCCATTGCTGCTGTGTCTGCCATGTGCCACTTTCAGGTCTCCTCACACTGCTGGTGGTTTCCATTTTTGTCATAGGGTGCTGTATGGCCTCCCATTGCTGCTGCCTCCACCGCCACACTGTGGCTCCACACTCTGGTTTTGGCCCCGTGACTACCCAAATGAGTGAAGTGTGCGGTGATTCTAAGATCGACAGCACTCATCTGCATGTCATACTGCCTGACAGTATTATTTCTCTTCCCCAGCAGACTCCAAGGGCATTTAAATTAAAGGTACAGTGTTCAGCACTAATATTAAGTCTCTCTGAAGCCTAGAAACACCCTTTTTTAAGTTAAATTCACAGCGAATATATTCGACTCGAATCAAAATTTTTCTACGAATTCGCCGAATCAGTCGAATCGAATTTTTGAATACTTCGCTCATCTCTAATTGTATACATTTTTTTTTCTTTTTTTTGCCTCTATTTATTGGTATTGTTTTCTTATTCCCCAATAAACAATCCTTCTTTCATTTTCAGTGTGTCAGGAAATGTAGTAAACTCTTAGAAGTGATTTCTTGGCAAAGCACCTGATTAGGTTTCCAACGGTGAACTTTTTCAAAGTTGGCAGAACGGCATTTCATTGTCAAGCCAACAGTGCCAAGAAATCGACTTTGGCACAGCTTTTTGACCTTCTGCTCTCACGCTTGTACGAAAGGATCACGTGGTGATATTACTTCAAGTAGATGAAATGACTTCTTGATTTAACAAGAGGCATTTGTTAGTTGCTGAAAGCAGCCTATATTTTCATCTTATGTTGTGTGTTTTAAAACCTTTTTCAGAGCTTTCAATTGTCACAACTGCTATAAATGTTTACCAGGAGTGGGGTTCGAACCCACGTGGATATTCATCCATTGGATCTTAAGTCCAACGCCTTAACCACTCGGCCATCCTGGTGACTGTTGTTTGTTCACTGTGAGAGAGTGCTTTTTTTCACTTTGATGTAAACCACTGCAGGTGGCCTTTTACCATTCATTTTTGACTCTGCCATTCACAACAGGAATTTGCTCTGAAGGATGTTTCTTATTACCATATGAGATGACAAAGCTCCAATAGCTTTTGGTTCGCAATCATGAGTTAACCACTCTGCCATTTCTCTCGCTATGCAGCACAGCACATCTGAGAAAAGAGTTCTGATTTTCATGTTGGAGGAGAGTATAGAAGGTTGACTGTTAGCCTTTGGAATGATGATTCTACCAGTATACACAGGGACTTGTTCTGACAAGTGCTTTTGTAGTCTTTTTATAGTCCCTGTATGTAACTTCCATTTTTAGGGCATACCCTTAGGTTGTTGTCCGACAGGTCTACAATTTGTACCTTTGAACCAGGTTTTTGTACTCATTATAGGTGATTATTATTTTTTTGCGTTTTTAACTTGTGTTATTGTATACATTTTTTTTTTTTTTTTTGCCTCTATTTATTGGTATTGTTGCCTTATTCCCCAATAAACAATCCTTCTTTCATTTTCAGTGTCAGGAAATGTAGTAAACTCTTAGAACTGATTTCTTGGCAAAGCACCTGATTAGGTTTCCAAGGGTGAACTTTTTCAAAGTTGGCAGAACGGCATTTCATTGTCAAGCCAGCAGTGCCAAGAAATCGACTTTGGCACAGCTTTTTGACCTTCTGCTCTCACGCTTGTACGAAAGGATCACGTGGTGATACTACTTCAAGTAGATGAAATGACTTCTTGATTTAACAAGAGGCATTTGTTAGTTGCTGAAAGCAGCCTATATTTTCATCTTATGTTGTGTGTTTTAAAACCTTTTTCAGAGCTTTCAATTGCCACAACTGCTATAAATGTTTACCAGGAGTGGGGTTTGAACCCACGTGGATATTCATCCATTGGATCTTAAGTCCAACACCTTAACCACTCGGCCATCCTGGTGACTGTTGTTTGTCCCCTGAGAGAGAGTGCTTTTTTTCACTTTGACGTAAACCACTGCAGGTGGCCTGTTACCTTTCATTTTTGACTCTGCCATTCACAACAGGGATTTGCTCTGAAGGATGTTTCTTATTACCATATGAGATGACAAAGCTCCAATAGCCTTTGGTTCGCAATCATGAGTTAACCACTCTGCCATTTCTCTCACTATGCAGCACAGGACATCTGAGAAAAGAGTGCTGATTTTCATGTTGGAAGAGAGTATAGAAGGTTGACTGTTAGCCTTTGGAATGATGATTCTACCAGTAAGCACAGGGACTTGTTCTGACTATTGCTTTTGTAGTCTTTTTATAGTCCCTGTATGTAACTTCCATTTTTAGGGCATACCCTTAGGTTGTTGTCCGACAGGTCTACAATTTGTACCCTTGAACCAGGTTTTTGTACTCATTATAGGTGATTATTATTTTTTTGCGTTTTTAACTTGTGTTATTGTATACATGATTTTTTTTCTTTTTTTTTGCCTCTATTTATTGGTATTGTTGCCTTATTCCCCAATAAACAATCCTTCTTTAATTTTCAGTGTGTCAGGAAATGTAGTAAACTCTTAGAAGTGATTTCTTGGCAAAGCACCTGATTAGGTTTCCAACGGTGAACTTTTTCAAAGTTGGCAGAACGGCATTTCATTGTCAAGCCAACAGTGCCAAGAAATCGACTTTGGCACAGCTTTTTGACCTTCTGCTCTCACGCTTGTACGAAAGGATCACGTGGTGATATTACTTCAAGTAGATGAAATGACTTCTTGATTTAACAAGAGGCATTTGTTAGTTGCTGAAAGCAGCCTATATTTTCATCTTATGTTGTGTGTTTTAAAACCTTTTTCAGAGCTTTCAATTGTCACAACTGCTATAAATGTTTTCCAGGAGTGGGGTTCGAACCCACATGGATATTCATTAGAGATGAGCGAATCGAAGTATCCGAAGTGGAATTCGAGTCGAATATTGGAAAAATTTCGATTCGTGCCGAATCCGAAAAACAGCCTAATTCGGACGCGCGAATCGAAATTTTTCCGAAAATGGCGGCTGACATGTGCGGCGACGGAGCGGGGATGTCGGGGAAGGCGCGCAGACAAGGCGCGCTGCCCCATAATGCATTCCTCAACGACATGTGATCGCATCAGCCAATCAGCAGCCAGCCAGCCAGCACTGTGTAATGGTCGAGGTATATATAGCGGCCATTTTGGAAATCTTCATTTGCCTGCAGTCATTGAACAGAGGCAGACCGCTCTGTACTAGGGACAGGGACAGAGTTAGGGCCACAGAAACGAGAATTGGGGACAGAGAGAAGTTACTTATGGACAGAGAACCATTACTCAGGGACACAGACTTGTTAATGAGGGCCACAGAATCGTTATTTAGGGACAAAGAAACGCTAGTTAGGGCCACAGAATTCATACTCAGGGACAGACAGAATTTTCACTCAGTGCCAGAGAATTGTTACTTAGGGCCACAGAAACGTTATTAGGGCCACAGAATTTTTACTCAGGGACAGACAGAATTGTTACTGAGTGCCAGAGAATTGTTACTCAGGGACAGACAGAATTGTTACTGAGTGCCAGAGAATTCTTACTCAGGGCCACAGAATTCATACTCAGGGACAGACAGAATTGTTACTCAGGGACAGACAGAATTGTTACTGAGTGCCAGAGAATTGTTACTCAGGGACAGACAGAATTGTTACTGAGTGCCAGAGAATTGTTACTCAGGGACAGACAGAATTGTTACTGAGTGCCAGAGAATTGTTACTCAGGGACAGACAGAATTGTTACTGAGTGCCAGAGAATTGTTACTCGCACAGACACAAAATTGTTACTTGCACAGACACAGAATTGTTACTCGCACAGACAGAATTGTTACTCAGGGCCACAGAATTCATACTCAGGGACAGACAGAATTGTTACTGAGTGCCAGAGAATTGTTACTCAGGGACAGACAGAATTGTTACTGAGTGCCAGAGAATTGTTACTCAGGGACAGACAGAATTGTTACTGAGTGCCAGAGAATTGTTACTCAGGGACAGACAGAATTGTTACTGAGTGCCAGAGAATTGTTACTCGCACAGACACAAAATTGTTACTTGCACAGACACAGAATTGTTACTCGCACAGACACAGAATTGTTACTCAGGGCCACAGAATTCATACTCAGGGACAGACAGAATTGTTACTGAGTGCCAGAGAATTGTTACTCAGGGACAGACAGAATTGTTACTGAGTGCCAGAGAATTGTTACTCAGGGACAGACAGAATTGTTACTGAGTGCCAGAGAATTGTTACTCGCACAGACACAAAATTGTTACTTGCACAGACACAGAATTGTTACTCGCACAGACACAGAATTGTTACTCAGGGCCACAGAATTCATACTCAGGGACAGACAGAATTGTTACTGAGTGCCAGAGAATTGTTACTCAGGGACAGACAGAATTGTTACTGAGTGCCAGAGAATTGTTACTCAGGGACAGACAGAATTGTTACTGAGTGCCAGAGAATTGTTACTCGCACAGACACAAAATTGTTACTTGCACAGACACAGAATTGTTACTCGCACAGACACAGAATTGTTACTGAGTGCCAGAGAATTGTTACTCAGGGACAGACAGAATTGTTACTGAGTGCCAGAGAATTGTTACTCAGGGACAGACAGAATTGTTACTGAGTGCCAGAGAATTGTTACTCAGGGACAGACAGAATTGTTACTGAGTGCCAGAGAATTGTTACTCGCACAGACACAAAATTGTTACTTGCACAGACACAGAATTGTTACTCGCACAGACACAGAATTGTTACTCAGTGCCACAGAATTCATACTCAGGGACAGACAGAATTGTTACTGAGTGCCAGAGAATTGTTACTCAGGGACAGACAGAATTGTTACTGAGTGCCAGAGAATTGTTACTCAGGGACAGACAGAATTGTTACTGAGTGCCAGAGAATTGTTACTCACACAGACACAAAATTGTTACTTGCACAGACACAGAATTGTTACTCGCACAGACACAGAATTGTTACTCAGGGCCACAGAATTCATACTCAGGGACAGACAGTATTGTTACTGAGTGCCAGAGAATTGTTACTTAGGGACAGACAGAATTGTTACTGAGTGCCAGAGAATTGTTACTCAGGGACAGACAGAATTGTTACTGAGTGCCAGAGAATTGTTACTCGCACAGACACAAAATTGTTACTTGCACAGACACAGAATTGTTACTCGCACAGACACAGAATTGTT
This sequence comes from Staurois parvus, assembly GCF_062004578.1. Lineage (NCBI taxonomy): Eukaryota > Metazoa > Chordata > Amphibia > Anura > Ranidae > Staurois > Staurois parvus. The sequence goes on along the minus strand of NW_028318186.1, from coordinate 4,806,211 downwards.
ACTCAGGGCCACAGAATTCATACTCAGGGACAGACAGAATTGTTACTGAGTGCCAGAGAATTGTTACTCAGGGACAGACAGAATTGTTACTGAGTGCCAGAGAATTGTTACTCAGGGACAGACAGAATTGTTACTGAGTGCCAGAGAATTGTTACTCGCACAGACACAAAATTGTTACTTGCACAGACACAGAATTGTTACTCGCACAGACACAGAATTGTTACTCAGGGCCACAGAATTCATACTCAGGGACAGACAGAATTGTTACTGAGTGCCAGAGAATTGTTACTCAGGGACAGACAGAATTGTTACTGAGTGCCAGAGAATTGTTACTCAGGGACAGACAGAATTGTTACTGAGTGCCAGAGAATTGTTACTCAGGGACAGACAGAATTGTTACTGAGTGCCAGAGAATTGTTACTCGCACAGACACAAAATTGTTACTTGCACAGACACAGAATTGTTACTCGCACAGACACAGAATTGTTACTGAGTGCCAGAGAATTGTTACTCAGGGACAGACAGAATTGTTACTGAGTGCCAGAGAATTGTTACTCAGGGACAGACAGAATTGTTACTGAGTGCCAGAGAATTGTTACTCGCACAGACACAAAATTGTTACTTGCACAGACACAGAATTGTTACTCGCACAGACACAGAATTGTTACTCAGGGCCACAGAATTCATACTCAGGGACAGACAGAATTGTTACTGAGTGCCAGAGAATTGTTACTCAGGGACAGACAGAATTGTTACTGAGTGCCAGAGAATTGTTACTCAGGGACAGACAGAATTGTTACTGAGTGCCAGAGAATTGTTACTTAGGGCCACAGAAACTTTAATTAGGGCCACAGAATATTTACTCAGGGACAGACAGAATTGTTACTGAGTGCCAGAGAATTGTTACTCAGGGACAGACAGAATTGTTACCGAGTGCCACAGAATTTTTACTCAGGGACAGACAGAATTGTTACTGAGTGCCAGAGAATTGTTACTCAGGGACAGACAGAATTGTTACGGAGTGCCAGAGAATTGTTACTCAGGGACAGACAGAATTGTTACTGAGTGCCAGAGAATTGTTACTTAGGGCCACAGAAACTTTAATTAGGGCCACAGAATTTTTACTCAGGGACAGACAGAATTGTTACTGAGTGCCAGAGAATTGTTACTCAGGGACAGACAGAATTGTTACGGAGTGCCAGAGAATTGTTACTCAGGGCCACAGAAACTTTACTTAGGGCCAGAGAATTTTTACTCAGGGACAGACAGAATTGTTACTGAGTGCCAGAGAATTGTTACTCAGGGACAGACAGAATTGTTACTGAGTGCCAGATAATTGTTACTCAGGGCCCCAGAAACTTTACTTAGGGCCACAGAATTTTTACTCAGGGACAGACAGAATTGTTACTGAGTGCCAGAGAATTGTTACTCAGGGACAGACAGAATTGTTACTGAGTGCCAGAGAATTGTTACTTAGGGCCACAGAAACTTTACTTAGGGCCACAGAATTGTTTCTCGCACAGACACAGAATTGTTACTCGCACAGACACAGAATTGTTACTGAGGGCCACAGAACTGTTACTTGGGGCCACAGAAACGTTAATCAGGGACACAGAATTGTTACTGAGGGCCACAGAACTGTTACTTAGGGCCACAGAATTGTTACTCGCACAGACACAGAATTGTTACTCAGGGACACAGAATTGTTACTCAGCGACACATAATCGTTTAATTAAAGAGTATGTCAGACAACATGCAGAGGAGTGGCAGAGGAGGCAATGTTTTAGGAGCAAGCAGACGTGGCAGCAGAGGAAGGGGTCGAGGCAGCACTATTCGCAGCCAGAGGCCAGTGCTCCCGGTGTCATCCAGCGGTCGTGTCTCCACCGACAACCCTGCCGTCGTCGATTGGTTGGCTCGGTCGTCTTCCTCTTCCCAGGTCACCTCTGACACCTACAGCCAACGGTCGGTGGGTACGTCAGACACAACCGTTAGTTGGCATGGCCCGGGACCAAGCCCACTGAAATCACGTGTCCTCTACCTGCCCCTGTCCTTTGGTGTTCCCTCACCAAGCGAAGTATCGCATGCTGTGGGCTCAGCCCCACTGTACAGTGAGGAAGAGCTAACAGAGGGCGGTCAGGAACGGGGGGAGACATCCGCCTTTTCAGCAGCCAGGCGAAGAAGTAGTGGCGAGGAGAGTGGCTCGGTAGCCGGTCTAGAGACAGGTCTGTCTCCTGACCCAGACGCAGCCGAGGGGGCTAGTAGTGAGGCGGAGACCCTACTTGATGATGAGGAGGTTGATCGCACTTGGCAGCCTCGTCGTCATCAGGCAATTTCTTCCGCATCATCAGGAGAAGAGGGTGGCAGCTTGGCAGCGAGCAAAACAGTCGGTGGGTTGCCCAGGAGACAGCAGCAGGGTCGCAGCAGTGTCAGTGGAGCCAAACGTCCACGGAGTAGAGCACCAGCTCCACTGCAGCCTACCACCACGGCCAGTAGTGGTGCCGGTGTGCACGGAGGAAGCAGCAGTCAGCCAGTGAGGAGTATCGGGGGCAAAGTTTCCTACTCGGCGGTGTGGCAATTTTTCGTCAAGCCGCCCGAGGAAGTAAACGTAGCCGTATGTCGACTATGTGGCCAGAAAGTCAAGCGTGGCCAGGGGGCCCATGTTGGGACTACAGCGTTGCGGCAGCATATGCAGCGTCGCCATTTGGTGGCCTGGGAAAACCGTGATAAAGATACGGCGGTTCTGCCCGCCCCAGCCCCCGCTCCATCACCCGCTCCGTTACTTGCTCCGTCACCCGACGTCAATCGCCCTCCATCAGCCAGTCAAGGCTCCAACACCTCTGCTGAGGGGAGTTGTCGCTCGTTGGCATCTTCCGCTCGTTCAGATGCTCCTTCTCCTGCTACTCCTCTTCACGGATTCCGTCAGCAGTCTTTCTTGGAATCCGTTTCCAAGAGACAACAGTTTGCGAGCACGCACCCGACGGTGCAAAAGCTGAACGTCCTCCTGTCCAAGTTGCTGGTGCTGCAGTCCCTCCCTTTCCAAGTGGTGGACTCAGCACCTTTCAGAGAAATGATGGCTTGTGCCGCGCCGCGGTGGAGAGTGCCAAGCCGTCATTTCTTCGCCAAAAAGGCAGTGCCAGCCCTGCATTCACATGTAGAAGACATGGTGGGCCAGTCTTTGAGCATGTCGGTCTCTGCCAAAGTGCACGGCAGCGCCGACGTGTGGAGCTGTAACTATGGTCAGGGACAGTACATGTCATTTACGGCCCACTGGGTGAACGTGGTGCCGTCACAGCCGCACTAGCAACTTGGACAGGTCACGCCGCTTTTGCCTCCACGTTTGCACGTCCTTGGTCCGGCAAAGATGTCCGCCTCTACCACCTCTTCTTCCGCCGTGTCCTCAGCCGCCACCCCCGTGCCAAGTCCCATTACCCGACCGGCATATCACATGTGCAGGGCGCAACGGTGTCACGCTGTTCTGCACCTGGTATGCCTTGGCGAACGTAGTCACACAGGGGAGGAACTTCTGAGTGTAATGAACAGAGAAATCGACAGATGGCTGTCTCCGCGCAAACTGAAAATCGGAACCATGTTGACCGACAACGGAAAGAACATGGTGTCTGCTCTGCGTCAAGGAAGGTTGTGCCATGCGCCATTCATGGCTCACGTGTTCAATCTGGTTGTCAAGCGGTTCTTAAAATCCACCATCCCACTGCAAGACATCCTTAAAATGTCACGTAAACTTTGCATGCATTTCAGCCATTCCTACACCGCAAAGCACACCCTCCTTGAGCTGCAGCGGCAGAACGGAATTCCACAGCATCGCCTGATCTGCGACGTTGCAACAAGGTGGAATTCAACCCTACACATGTTAGACCGCCTTTACGAACAGCGAAAGGCCATCACCGATTTCCTGATGTTACAAGCGGATAAAGGTACTCCCCTGTGTAACTTCGATGTCAGCCATTGGCAGCTCATGCGTGACACCTGCCGCTTGCTCAGGCCCTTTGAGGAGGCCACGCTATTCGTGAGTCGGCAGGACTATGGGATGAACGACGTCATTCCTCTGTTGCACGTCCTTGAACAAATGCTGTTAACAATGGCTGGTCAGGGTGCGGTAGACGTGGCGCACAGATCTCAACGCCACATGACCCCTGTGGGGGCAGGACAGGAAGAAGAGGAGGAGGTAGAGGAGGACATTTGTGCTCAGGAATTATTGAGTGAAATGGGTGGTTTTTCCACTCAGCGGACAGGAGTGGAGGAGCAGGAGCATCTGGTAGAGGAGGAGGAGACAGAGGACCCAGACGCACCGTGGCAGTATGCTGTGGAGATGGAGGCAGGGAGTCCCTCGCATTCCTTGGCACAAATGGCCCATAGCATGCTCGGTTGCTTGCGTAGCGACAGCCGAATAATAACCATCAGACAGAGGGATGACTTTTGGCTGTCCACCTTGTTGGACCCTCGCTACCGTTCCAAAATGGTGGCCTTTTTCACACCTGCTGAGAGGGAGGCCAAAATAACGTACTATAAAAACCACCTATGTAGTCAGTTGGTCTCTGCCTTTGTGCGCCAACGTCCATCCTCAGACACTGTGGGCCCTGTGCGCTCGCGTTCCGCTGCCATGGCAGCAGGGGAGGGGTGGGGTGGTAGGAGCAGTGGCAGCTCCACCAGCAGCGGCTGCCTCAGTCTGCAGTCGATGATGAGTAGCTTTCTTCACCAGCGCAGTGAGGAAACTACTAACCAGCCGCAGCAGCAGCAGCAGCATCAGGTGGACCTGGAGCAGGAGCTCAAACAACAGGCTTGGGCCTACTTGGACAGCACCCTGCCAACCGAGGTAGACAATCCCCTTGACTACTGGGCAACGAAACTTGACCTTTGGCCCCAACTAGCTGAATTTGCCCTTGAAAGGCTGTCATGCCCGGCCAGTAGCGTGGCATCGGAGCGCGTGTTTAGTGCGGCAGGAGGTATTGTAACTCCGCGGAGGACACGACTGTCCACCCAAAGTGTGGAGAGACTCACGTTTGTGAAAATGAATCAGGCGTGGATTAGTCTGGATTTCAAACCACCAGTTCCTGACACAACTGACTAAATCCGCCATGAATCATGCCTCAAACATGTGCCACTTTGAGGTCTCCTCACACACTGCTGGTGTGTTTAATTTTTTGACATAGGGTGCTGGCAGATTATGGGCCTCCTATAGCTGCTGCCAGGCCCCTAATCTGCCATAGGCCCCTATATACCGCTTCCTCATGCTGCTGCCAGGTCCAGAGTCTCTCATGGGTCCCTGTACGGCCTCCCATTGCTGCTGTCTCCATCGCCACACTCTGCCATGTGCCACTTTCAGGTCTTCTCACACACTGCTGGTGTGTAGAATTTTTTGACATAGGGTGTTGGCAGATTACGGGCCTCCCATTGCTGCTGCCAGGCCCCTAATCTGCCATAGGCCCCTATATACCGCTTACTCATGCTGCTGCCAGGTCCAGAGTCTGTCATGGGTCCCTGTACGGCCTCCCATTGCTGCTGTCTCCATCGCCACACTCTGCCATGTGCCACTTTCAGGTCTCCTCACACTGCTGGTGTGTTTAATTTTTTGACATAGGGTGCTGGCAGATTATGGGCCTCCTATAGCTGCTGCCAGGCCCCTAATCTGCCATAGGCCCCTATATACCGCTTCCTCATGCTGCTGCCAGGTCCAGAGTCTCTCATGGTTCCCTGTACGGCCTCCCATTGCTGCTGTCTCCATCGCCACACTCTACCATGTGCCACTTTCAGGTCTCCTCACACACTGCTGGTGTGTAGAATTTTTTGACATAGGGTGTTGGCAGATTACGGGCCTCCCATTGCTGCTGCCAGGCCCCTAATCTGCCATAGGCCCCTATATACCGCTTCCTCATGCTGCTGCCAGGTCCAGAGTTTGTCATGGGTCCCTGTACGGCCTCCCATTGCTGCTGTCTCCATCGCCACACTCTGCCATGTGCCACTTTCAGGTCTCCTCACACACTGCTGGTGTGTAGAATTTTTTGACATAGGGTGCTGGCAGATTATGGGCCTCCCATAGCTGCTGCCAGGCCCCTAATCTGCCATGGGCCCCTATATACCGCCTCCTCATGCTGCTGCCAGGTCCACAGTGTCTCATGCCATGTGCCACTTTCAGGTCTCCTCACACTGCTGGTGTGTTGAATTTTTTGACATAGGGTGCTGGCAGATTATGGGCCTCCTATAGCTGCTGCCAGGCCCCTAATCTGCCATAGGCCCCTATATACCGCTTCCTCATGCTGCTGCCAGGTCCAGAGTCTGTCATGGGTCCCTGTACGGCCTCCCATTGCTGCTGTCTCCATCGCCACACTCTGCCATGTGCCACTTTCAGGTCTCCTCACACACTGCTGGTGTGTAGAATTTTTTGACATAGGGTGCTGGCAGATTATGGGCCTCCCATAGCTGCTGCCAGGCCCCTAATCTGCCATGGGCCCCTATATACCGCCTCCTCATGCTGCTGCCAGGTCCAGAGTCTGTCATGGGTCCCTGTACGGCCTCCCATTGCTGCTGTCTCCATCGCCACACTCTGCCATGTGCCACTTTCAGGTCTCCTCACACTGCTGGTGTGTTTAATTTTTTGACATAGGGTGCTGGCAGATTATGGGCCTCCTATAGCTGCTGCCAGGCCCCTAATCTGCCATAGGCCCCTATATACCGCTTCCTCATGCTGCTGCCAGGTCCAGAGTCTGTCATGGGTCCCTGTACGGCCTCCCATTGCTGCTGTCTCCATCGCCACACTCTGCCATGTGCCACTTTCAGGTCTCCTCACACACTGCTGGTGTGTAGAATTTTTTGACATAGGGTGTTGGCAGATTACGGGCCTCCCATTGCTGCTGCCAGGCCCCTAATCTGCCATAGGCCCCTATATACCGCTTCCTCATGCTGCTGCCAGGTCCAGAGTCTGTCATGGGTCCCTGTACGGCCTCCCATTGCTGCTGTCTCCATCGCCACACTCTGCCATGTGCCACTTTCAGGTCTCCTCACACACTGCTGGTGTGTAGAATTTTTTGACATAGGGTGCTGGCAGATTATGGGCCTCCCATAGCTGCTGCCAGGCCCCTAATCTGCCATGGGCCCCTATATACCGCCTCCTCATGCTGCTGCCAGGTCCACAGTGTCTCATGCCATGTGCCACTTTCAGGTCTCCTCACACTGCTGGTGTGTTGAATTTTTTGACATAGGGTGCTGGCAGATTACGGGCCTCCCATTGCTGTTGCCAGGCACGTAATCTGCCATGGGCCCCCGTACCGACTCCTCATGCTGTGACGTTGCAACAAGGTGGAATTCAACCCTACATATGTTAGACCGCCTTTACGAACAGCGAAAGGCCATCACCGATTTCCTGATGTTAAAAGCGGATAAAGGTACTCCCTGTGTAACTTAGATGTCAGCCATTGGCAGCTCATGCGTGACACCTGCGCTTGCTCAGGCCCTTTGAGGAGGCCACGCTATTCCTGAGTCGGCAGGACTATGGGATGAACGACGTCATTCCTCTGTTGCACGTCCTGGAACAAATGCTGTTAACAATGGCTGGTCAGGGTGCGGTAGACGTGGCGCACAGATCTCAACGCCACATGACCCCTGTGGGGGCAGGACAGGAAGAAGAGGAGGAGGTAGAGGAGGACACTTGTGCTCAGGAATTATTGAGTGAAATGGGTGGTTTTTCCACTCAGCGGACAGGAGTGGAGGAGCAGGAGCATCTGGTAGAGGAGGAGGAGGAGGAGACAGAGGACCCAGACGCACCGTGGCAGTATGCTGTGGAGATGGAGGCAGGGAGTCCCTCGCATTCCTTGGCACAAATGGCCCATAGCATGCTCGGTTGCTTGCGTAGCGACAGCCGAATAATAACCATCAGACAGAGGGATGACTTTTGGCTGTCCACCTTGTTGGACCCTCGCTACCGTTCCAAAATGGTGGCCTTTTTCACACCTGCTGAGAGGGAGGCCAAAATAACGTACTATAAAAACCACCTATGTAGTCAGTTGGTCTCTGCCTTTGTGCGCCAACGTCCATCCTCAGACACTGTGGGCCCTGTGCGCTCGCGTTCCGCTGCCATGGCAGCAGGGGAGGGGTGGGGTGGTAGGAGCAGTGGCAGCTCCACCAGCAGCGGCTGCCTCAGTCTGCAGTCGATGATGAGTAGCTTTCTTCACCAGCGCAGTGAGGAAACTACTAACCAGCCGCAGCAGCAGCAGCAGCAGCAGCATCAGGTGGACCTGGAGCAGGACCTCAAACAACAGGCTTAGGCCTACTTGGACAGCACCCTGCCAACCGAGGTAGACAATCCCCTTGACCTTTGGCCCCAAATAGCTGAATTTGCCCTTGAAAGGCTGTCATGCCCGGCCAGTAGCGTGGAATCGGAGCGCGTGTTTAGTGCGGCAGGAGGTATTGCAACTCCGCGGAGGACACGACTGTCCACCCAAAGTGTGGAGAGACTCACGTTTGTGAAAATGAATCAGGCGTGGATTAGTCTGGATTTCAAACCACCAGTTCCTGACACAACTGACTAAATCCGCCATGAATCATGCCCCAAACATGTGCCACTTTCAGGTCTCCTCACACTGCTGGTGTGTTCCATTTTTTGTCATAGGGTGCTGGCAGATTACGGGCCTCCCATAGCTGCTGCCAGGCCCCTAATCTGCCATGGGCCCCTATACCGCCTCCTCATGCTGCTGCCAAGTCCAGAGTCTCTCATGGGTCCCTGTACGGCCTCCCATTGCTGCTGTCTCCATCGCCACACTCTGCCATGTGCCACTTTCAGGTCTCACACACTGCTGGTGTGTAGAATTTTTTGACATAGGGTGCTGGCAGATTACGGGCCTCCCATAGCTGCTGCCAGGCCCCTAATCTGCCATAGGCCCCTATATACCGCCTCCTCATGCTGCTGCCAGGTCCAGAGTGTGTCATGGGTCCCTGTACGGCCTCCCATTGCTGCTGTCTCCATCGCCACACTCTGCCATGTGCCACTTTCAGGTCTCCTCACACTGCTGGTGGGTTCCATTTTTTGTCATAGGGTGCTGGCAGATTACGGGCCTCCCATAGCTGCTGCCAGGCCCCTAATCTGTCATGGGCCCCTGTTGTCGCTTGTTGGCATATTCCGCTCGTTCAGATGCTCCTTCTCCTGCTACTCCTCTTCACGGATTCCGTCAGCAGTCTTTCTTGGAATCCGTTTCCAAGAGACAACAGTTTGCGAGCACGCACCAGACGGTGCAGAAACTGAACGTCCTCCTGTCCAAGTTGCTGCTGCCAGGCTCGTAATCTGTCATGCGCCCCTGTACCGCCTCCTCATGCTGCTGCCAGGTCCAGAGTGTGTCATGGGCCCCCGTACCGACTCCAAATGCTGCTGCCAGGCCCGTAATCTGTCATGGGCCCCTGTACCGCCTCCCCATGCTGCTGCCACGTCCAGATTGTGTCATGGGTCCCTGTACGGCCTCCCATTGCTGCTGCCAGGCCTGTAATCTGCCATGGGCCCCCGTACCGACTCCTCATGCTGCTGCCAGGCCCGTAATCTGCCATGGGCCCCTGTACCGCCTCCTCATGCTGCTGCCAGGTCCAGAGTGTGTCATGGGTCCCTGTACGGCCTCCCATTGCTGCTGTCTCTATCGCCACACTCTGCCATGTGCCACTTTCAGGTCTCCTCACACTGCTGGTGGTTTCCATTTTTGTCATAGGGTGCTGTATGGCCTCCCATTGCTGCTGCCTCCACCGCCACACTGTGGCTCCACACTCTGGTTTTGGCCCCGTGACTACCCAAATGAGTGAAGTGTGCGGTGATTCTAAGATCGACGGCACTCATCTGCATGTCATACTGCCTGACAGTATTATTTCTCTTCCCCAGCAGACTCCAAGGGCATTTAAATTAAAGGTACAGTGTTCAGCACTAATATTAAGTCTCTCTGAAGCCTAGAAACACCCTTTTTTAAGTTAAATTCACAGCGAATATATTCGACTCGAATCGAAATTTTTCTACGAATTCGCCGAATCAGTCGAATCGAATTTTTGAATACTTCGCTCATCTCTAATTGTATACATTTTTTTTTCTTTTTTTTGCCTCTATTTATTGGTATTGTTGCCTTATTCCCCAATAAACAATCCTTCTTTCATTTTCAGTGTGTCAGGAAATGTAGTAAACTCTTAGAAGTGATTTCTTGGCAAAGCACCTGATTAGGTTTCCAACGGTGAACTTTTTCAAAGTTGGCAGAACGGCATTTCATTGTCAAGCCAACAGTGCCAAGAAATCGACTTTGGCACAGCTTTTTGACCTTCTGCTCTCACGCTTGTACGAAAGGATCACGTGGTGATACTACTTCAAGTAGATGAAATGACTTCTTGATTTAACAAGAGGCATTTGTTAGTTGCTGAAAGCAGCCTATATTTTCATCTTATGTTGTGTGTTTTAAAACCTTTTTCAGAGCTTTCAATTGTCACAACTGCTATAAATGTTTACCAGGAGTGGGGTTCGAACCCACGTGGATATTCATCCATTGGATCTTAAGTCCAACGCCTTAACCACTCGGCCATCCTGGTGACTGTTGTTTGTTCACTGTGAGAGAGTGCTTTTTTTCACTTTGATGTAAACCACTGCAGGTGGCCTTTTACCATTCATTTTTGACTCTGCCATTCACAACAGGAATTTGCTCTGAAGGATGTTTCTTATTACCATATGAGATGACAAAGCTCCAATAGCTTTTGGTTCGCAATCATGAGTTAACCACTCTGCCATTTCTCTCGCTATGCAGCACAGCACATCTGAGAAAAGAGTTCTGATTTTCATGTTGGAGGAGAGTATAGAAGGTTGACTGTTAGCCTTTGGAATGATGATTCTACCAGTATACACAGGGACTTGTTCTGACAAGTGCTTTTGTAGTCTTTTTATAGTCCCTGTATGTAACTTCCATTTTTAGGGCATACCCTTAGGTTGTTGTCCGACAGGTCTACAATTTGTACCTTTGAACCAGGTTTTTGTACTCATTATAGGTGATTATTATTTTTTTGCGTTTTTAACTTGTGTTATTGTATACATGATTTTTTTTCTTTTTTTTTGCCTCTATTTATTGGTATTGTTGCCTTATTCCCCAATAAACAATCCTTCTTTCATTTTCAGTGTCAGGAAATGTAGTAAACTCTTAGAACTGATTTCTTGGCAAAGCACCTGATTAGGTTTCCAAGGGTGAACTTTTTCAAAGTTGGCAGAACGGCATTTCATTGTCAAGCCAGCAGTGCCAAGAAATCGACTTTGGCACAGCTTTTTGACCTTCTGCTCTCACGCTTGTACGAAAGGATCACGTGGTGATACTACTTCAAGTAGATGAAATGACTTCTTGATTTAACAAGAGGCATTTGTTAGTTGCTGAAAGCAGCCTATATTTTCATCTTATGTTGTGTGTTTTAAAACCTTTTTCAGAGCTTTCAATTGCCACAACTGCTATAAATGTTTACCAGGAGTGGGGTTTGAACCCACGTGGATATTCATCCATTGGATCTTAAGTCCAACACCTTAACCACTCGGCCATCCTGGTGACTGTTGTTTGTCCCCTGAGAGAGAGTGCTTTTTTTCACTTTGACGTAAACCACTGCAGGTGGCCTGTTACCTTTCATTTTTGACTCTGCCATTCACAACAGGGATTTGCTCTGAAGGATGTTTCTTATTACCATATGAGATGACAAAGCTCCAATAGCCTTTGGTTCGCAATCATGAGTTAACCACTCTGCCATTTCTCTCACTATGCAGCACAGGACATCTGAGAAAAGAGTGCTGATTTTCATGTTGGAAGAGAGTATAGAAGGTTGACTGTTAGCCTTTGGAATGATGATTCTACCAGTAAGCACAGGGACTTGTTCTGACTATTGCTTTTGTAGTCTTTTTATAGTCCCTGTATGTAACTTCCATTTTTAGGGCATACCCTTAGGTTGTTGTCCGACAGGTCTACAATTTGTACCCTTGAACCAGGTTTTTGTACTCATTATAGGTGATTATTATTTTTTTGCGTTTTTAACTTGTGTTATTGTATACATGATTTTTTTTCTTTTTTTTTGCCTCTATTTATTGGTATTGTTTCCTTATTCCCCAATAAACAATCCTTCTTTAATTTTCAGTGTGTCAGGAAATGTAGTAAACTCTTAGAAGTGATTTCTTGGCAAAGCACCTGATTAGGTTTCCAACGGTGAACTTTTTCAAAGTTGGCAGAACGGCATTTCATTGTCAAGCCAACAGTGCCAAGAAATCGACTTTGGCACAGCTTTTTGACCTTCTGCTCTCACGCTTGTACGAAAGGATCACGTGGTGATATTACTTCAAGTAGATGAAATGACTTCTTGATTTAACAAGAGGCATTTGTTAGTTGCTGAAAGCAGCCTATATTTTCATCTTATGTTGTGTGTTTTAAAACCTTTTTCAGAGCTTTCAATTGTCACAACTGCTATAAATGTTTACCAGGAGTGGGGTTCGAACCCACGTGGATATTCATCCATTGGATCTTAAGTCCAACGCCTTAACCACTCGGCCATCCTGGTGACTGTTGTTTGTTCACTGTGAGAGAGTGCTTTTTTTCACTTTGATGTAAACCACTGCAGGTGGCCTTTTACCATTCATTTTTGACTCTGCCATTCACAACAGGAATTTGCTCTGAAGGATGTTTCTTATTACCATATGAGATGACAAAGCTCCAATAGCTTTTGGTTCGCAATCATGAGTTAACCACTCTGCCATTTCTCTCGCTATGCAGCACAGCACATCTGAGAAAAGAGTTCTGATTTTCATGTTGGAGGAGAGTATAGAAGGTTGACTGTTAGCCTTTGGAATGATGATTCTACCAGTATACACAGGGACTTGTTCTGACAAGTGCTTTTGTAGTCTTTTTATAGTCCCTGTATGTAACTTCCATTTTTAGGGCATACCCTTAGGTTGTTGTCCGACAGGTCTACAATTTGTACCTTTGAACCAGGTTTTTGTACTCATTATAGGTGATTATTATTTTTTTGCGTTTTTAACTTGTGTTATTGTATACATTTTTTTTTTTTTTTTTGCCTCTATTTATTGGTATTGTTGCCTTATTCCCCAATAAACAATCCTTCTTTAATTTTCAGTGTGTCAGGAAATGTAGTAAACTCTTAGAACTGATTTCTTGGCAAAGCACCTGATTAGGTTTCCAAGGGTGAACTTTTTCAAAGTTGGCAGAACGGCATTTCATTGTCAAGCCAGCAGTGCCAAGAAATCGACTTTGGCACAGCTTTTTGACCTTCTGCTCTCACGCTTGTACGAAAGGATCACGTGGTGATACTACTTCAAGTAGATGAAATGACTTCTTGATTTAACAAGAGGCATTTGTTAGTTGCTGAAAGCAGCCTATATTTTCATCTTATGTTGTGTGTTTTAAAACCTTTTTCAGAGCTTTCAATTGCCACAACTGCTATAAATGTTTACCAGGAGTGGGGTTTGAACCCACGTGGATATTCATCCATTGGATCTTAAGTCCAACACCTTAACCACTCGGCCATCCTGGTGACTGTTGTTTGTCCCCTGAGAGAGAGTGCTTTTTTTCACTTTGACGTAAACCACTGCAGGTGGCCTGTTACCTTTCATTTTTGACTCTGCCATTCACAACAGGGATTTGCTCTGAAGGATGTTTCTTATTACCATATGAGATGACAAAGCTCCAATAGCCTTTGGTTCGCAATCATGAGTTAACCACTCTGCCATTTCTCTCACTATGCAGCACAGGACATCTGAGAAAAGAGTGCTGATTTTCATGTTGGAAGAGAGTATAGAAGGTTGACTGTTAGCCTTTGGAATGATGATTCTACCAGTAAGCACAGGGACTTGTTCTGACTATTGCTTTTGTAGTCTTTTTATAGTCCCTGTATGTAACTTCCATTTTTAGGGCATACCCTTAGGTTGTTGTCCGACAGGTCTACAATTTGTACCCTTGAACCAGGTTTTTGTACTCATTATAGGTGATTATTATTTTTTTGCGTTTTTAACTTGTGTTATTGTATACATGATTTTTTTTCTTTTTTTTTGCCTCTATTTATTGGTATTGTTGCCTTATTCCCCAATAAACAATCCTTCTTTAATTTTCAGTGTGTCAGGAAATGTAGTAAACTCTTAGAAGTGATTTCTTGGCAAAGCACCTGATTAGGTTTCCAACGGTGAACTTTTTCAAAGTTGGCAGAACGGCATTTCATTGTCAAGCCAACAGTGCCAAGAAATCGACTTTGGCACAGCTTTTTGACCTTCTGCTCTCACGCTTGTACGAAAGGATCACGTGGTGATATTACTTCAAGTAGATGAAATGACTTCTTGATTTAACAAGAGGCATTTGTTAGTTGCTGAAAGCAGCCTATATTTTCATCTTATGTTGTGTGTTTTAAAACCTTTTTCAGAGCTTTCAATTGTCACAACTGCTATAAATGTTTTCCAGGAGTGGGGTTCAAACCCACATGGATATTCATTAGAGATGAGCGAATCGAAGTATCCGAAGTGGAATTCGAGTCGAATATTGGAAAAATTTCGATTCGTGCCGAATCCGAAAAACAGCCTAATTCGGACGCGCGAATCGAAATTTTTCCGAAAATGGCGGCTGACATGTGCGGCGACGGAGCGGGGATGTCGGGGAAGGCGCGCAGACAAGGCGCGCTGCCCCATAATGCATTCCTCAACGACATGTGATCGCATCAGCCAATCAGCAGCCAGCCAGCCAGCACTGTGTAATGGTCGAGGTATATATAGCGGCCATTTTGGAAATCTTCATTTGCCTGCAGTCATTGAACAGAGGCAGACCGCTCTGTACTAGGGACAGGGACAGAGTTAGGGCCACAGAAACGAGAATTGGGGACAGAGAGAAGTTACTTATGGACAGAGAACCATTACTCAGGGACACAGACTTGTTAATGAGGGCCACAGAATCGTTATTTAGGGACAAAGAAACGCTAGTTAGGGCCACAGAATTCATACTCAGGGACAGACAGAATTTTCACTCAGTGCCAGAGAATTGTTACTTAGGGCCACAGAAACGTTATTAGGGCCACAGAATTTTTACTCAGGGACAGACAGAATTGTTACTGAGTGCCAGAGAATTGTTACTCAGGGACAGACAGAATTGTTACTGAGTGCCAGAGAATTCTTACTCAGGGCCACAGAATTCATACTCAGGGACAGACAGAATTGTTACTCAGGGACAGACAGAATTGTTACTGAGTGCCAGAGAATTGTTACTCAGGGACAGACAGAATTGTTACTGAGTGCCAGAGAATTGTTACTCAGGGACAGACAGAATTGTTACTGAGTGCCAGAGAATTGTTACTC
Source organism: Staurois parvus (assembly GCF_062004578.1). NCBI lineage: Eukaryota > Metazoa > Chordata > Amphibia > Anura > Ranidae > Staurois > Staurois parvus. Next base: position 4,790,877 of record NW_028318186.1, on the reverse strand, counting down.
AGGGACAGACAGAATTGTTACTGAGTGCCAGAGAATTGTTACTCGCACAGACACAAAATTGTTACTTGCACAGACACAGAATTGTTACTCGCACAGACAGAATTGTTACTCAGGGCCACAGAATTCATACTCAGGGACAGACAGAATTGTTACTGAGTGCCAGAGAATTGTTACTCAGGGACAGACAGAATTGTTACTGAGTGCCAGAGAATTGTTACTCAGGGACAGACAGAATTGTTACTGAGTGCCAGAGAATTGTTACTCAGGGACAGACAGAATTGTTACTGAGTGCCAGAGAATTGTTACTCGCACAGACACAAAATTGTTACTTGCACAGACACAGAATTGTTACTCGCACAGACACAGAATTGTTACTCAGGGCCACAGAATTCATACTCAGGGGCAGACAGAATTGTTACTGAGTGCCAGAGAATTGTTACTCAGGGACAGACAGAATTGTTACTGAGTGCCAGAGAATTGTTACTCAGGGACAGACAGAATTGTTACTGAGTGCCAGAGAATTGTTACTCGCACAGACACAAAATTGTTACTTGCACAGACACAGAATTGTTACTCGCACAGACACAGAATTGTTACTCAGGGCCACAGAATTCATACTCAGGGACAGACAGAATTGTTACTGAGTGCCAGAGAATTGTTACTCAGGGACAGACAGAATTGTTACTGAGTGCCAGAGAATTGTTACTCAGGGACAGACAGAATTGTTACTGAGTGCCAGAGAATTGTTACTCGCACAGACACAAAATTGTTACTTGCACAGACACAGAATTGTTACTCGCACAGACACAGAATTGTTACTGAGTGCCAGAGAATTGTTACTCAGGGACAGACAGAATTGTTACTGAGTGCCAGAGAATTGTTACTCAGGGACAGACAGAATTGTTACTGAGTGCCAGAGAATTGTTACTCAGGGACAGACAGAATTGTTACTGAGTGCCAGAGAATTGTTACTCGCACAGACACAAAATTGTTACTTGCACAGACACAGAATTGTTACTCGCACAGACACAGAATTGTTACTCAGTGCCACAGAATTCATACTCAGGGACAGACAGAATTGTTACTGAGTGCCAGAGAATTGTTACTCAGGGACAGACAGAATTGTTACTGAGTGCCAGAGAATTGTTACTCAGGGACAGACAGAATTGTTACTGAGTGCCAGAGAATTGTTACTCGCACAGACACAAAATTGTTACTTGCACAGACACAGAATTGTTACTCGCACAGACACAGAATTGTTACTCAGGGCCACAGAATTCATACTCAGGGACAGACAGAATTGTTACTGAGTGCCAGAGAATTGTTACTTAGGGACAGACAGAATTGTTACTGAGTGCCAGAGAATTGTTACTCAGGGACAGACAGAATTGTTACTGAGTGCCAGAGAATTGTTACTCGCACAGACACAAAATTGTTACTTGCACAGACACAGAATTGTTACTCGCACAGACACAGAATTGTTACTCAGGGCCACAGAATTCATACTCAGGGACAGACAGAATTGTTACTGAGTGCCAGAGAATTGTTACTCAGGGACAGACAGAATTGTTACTGAGTGCCAGAGAATTGTTACTCAGGGACAGACAGAATTGTTACTGAGTGCCAGAGAATTGTTACTCGCACAGACACAAAATTGTTACTTGCACAGACACAGAATTGTTACTCGCACAGACACAGAATTGTTACTCAGGGCCACAGAATTCATACTCAGGGACAGACAGAATTGTTACTGAGTGCCAGAGAATTGTTACTCAGGGACAGACAGAATTGTTACTGAGTGCCAGAGAATTGTTACTCAGGGACAGACAGAATTGTTACTGAGTGCCAGAGAATTGTTACTCAGGGACAGACAGAATTGTTACTGAGTGCCAGAGAATTGTTACTCGCACAGACACAAAATTGTTACTTGCACAGACACAGAATTGTTACTCGCACAGACACAGAATTGTTACTCAGGGCCACAGAATTCATACTCAGGGACAGACAGAATTGTTACTGAGTGCCAGAGAATTGTTACTCAGGGACAGACAGAATTGTTACTGAGTGCCAGAGAATTGTTACTCGCACAGACACAAAATTGTTACTTGCACAGACACAGAATTGTTACTCGCACAGACACAGAATTGTTACTCAGGGACACAGAAATCATACTCAGGGACAGACAGAATTGTTACTGAGTGCCAGAGAATTGTTACTCAGGGACAGACAGAATTGTTACTGAGTGCCAGAGAATTGTTACTCAGGGACAGACAGAATTGTTACTGAGTGCCAGAGAATTGTTACTCGCACAGACACAAAATTGTTACTTGCACAGACACAGAATTGTTACTCGCACAGACACAGAATTGTTACTCGCACAGACACAGAATTGTTACTCAGGGCCACAGAATTCATACTCAGGGACAGACAGAATTGTTACTGAGTGCCAGAGAATTGTTACTCAGGGACACCTAATCGTTGAATTAAATAGTATGTCAGACAACATGCAGAGGAGTGGCAGAGGAGGCAATGTTTTAGGAGCGAGCAGACGTGGCAGCAGAGGAAGGGGTCGAGGCAGCAGTATTCGCAGCCAGAGGCCAGTGCTCCCGGTGTCATCCAGCGGTCGTGTCTCCACCGACAACCCTGCCGTCATTGATTGGTTGGCTCGGTCGTCTTCCTCTTCCCAGGTCACCTCTGACACCTACAGCCAACGGTCGGTGGGTACGTCAGACACAACCATTAGTTGGCATGGCCCGGGAGCAAGCCCACTGAAATCACGTGTCCTCTACCTGCCCCTGTCCTTTGCTGTTCCCTCACCAAGCGAAGTATCGCATGCTGTGGGCTCAGCCCCACTGTACAGTGAGGAAGAGCTAACAGAGGGCGGTCAGGAACGGGGGGAGACATCGGCCTTTTCAGCAGCCAAGCGAACAAGTACTGGCGAGGAGAGTGGCTCGGTAGCCGGTCTAGAGACAGGTCTGTCTCCTGACCCAGACGCAGCCGAGGGGGCTAGTAGTGAGGCGGAGACCCTACTTGATGATGAGGAGGTTGATCGCACTTGGCAGCCTCGTCGTCATCAGGCAATTTCTTCCGCATCATCAGGAGAAGAGGGTGGCAGCTTGGCAGCGAGCAAAACAGTCGGTGGGTTGCCCAGGAGACAGCAGCAGGGTCGCATCAGTGTCAGTGGAGCCAAACGTCCACGGAGTAGAGCACCAGCTCCACTGCAGCCTACCACCACGGCCAGTAGTGGTGCCGGTGCGCACGGAGGAAGTAGCAGTCAGCCAGTGAAGAGTAGCGGGGGCAAAGTTTCCTACTCGGTGGTGTGGCAATTTTTCCTCAAGCCGCCCGAGGAAGTAAACGTAGCCGTATGTCGACTATGTGGCCAGAAATGCAAGCGTGGCCAGGGGGCCCATGTTGGGACTACAGCGTTGCGTCAGCATATGCAGCGTCACCATTCGGTGGCCTGGGAAAACCGTGATAAACATACGGCGGTTCTGCCTGCCCCAGCCCCCGCTCCATCACCCGCTCCGTTACTTGCTCCGTCACCCGACGTCGTCAATCGCCCTCTATCAGCCAGTCAAGGCTCCAACACCTCTGCTGAGGGGAGTTGTCGCTCGTTGGCATCTTCCGCTCGTTCAGATGCTCCTTCTCCTGCTACTCCTCTTCTCGGATTCCGTCAACAGTCTTTCTTGGAATCCGTATCCAAGAGACAACAGTTTGCGAGCACGCACCCGACGGTGCAAAAGCTGAACGTCCTCCTGTCCAAGTTGCTGGTGCTGCAGTCCCTCCCTTTCCAACTGGTGGACTCAGCACCTTTCCGAGAAATGATGGCTTGTGCCGCGCCGCGGTGGAGAGTGCCAAGCCGTCATTTCTTTGCCCAAAAGGCAGTGCCAGCCCTGCATTCACATGTAGAAGAGATGGTGGGCCAGTCTTTGAGCATGTCGGTCTCTGCCAAAGTGCACGGCAGCGCCGACGTGTGGAGCTGTAACTACGGTCAGGGACAGTACATGTCATTTACGGCCCACTGGGTGAACGTGGTGCCGGCACAGCCGCACCAGCAACTTGGACAGGTCACGACGCTTTTGCCTCCACGTTTGCACGTCCTTGGTCCAGCAAGCATGTCCGCCTCTACCACCTCTTTTTCCGCCGTGTCCTCAGCCGCCACCCCCGTGCCAAGTCCCATTACCCGACCGGCATATCACATGTGCAGGGCGCAACGGTGTCACGCTGTGCTGCACCTGGTATGCCTTGGCGAACGTAGTCACACAGGGGAGGAACTTCTGAGTGTAATGAACAGAGAAATCGACAGATGGCTGTCTCCGCGCAAACTAAAAATCGGAACCATGTTGACTGACAACGGAAAGAACATGGTGTCTGCTCTGCGTCAAGGAAGGTTGTGCCATGCGCCATGCATGGCTCACGTGTTCAATCTGGTTGTCAAGCGGTTCCTAAAATCCACCATCCCACTGCAAGACATCCTTAAAATGTCACGTAAACTGTGCATGCATTTCAGCCATTCCTACACCGCAAAGAACACCCTCATTGAGCTGCAGCGGCAGAACGGAATTCCACAGCATCGCCTGATCTGCGACGTTGCAACAAGGTGGAATTCAACCCTACACATGTTAGACCGCCTTTACGAGCAGCGAAAGGCCATCACCGATTTCCTGATGTTACAAGCGGATAAAGGTACTCCCCTGTGTAACTTAGATGTCAGCCATTGGCAGCTCATGCGTGACACCTGCCGCTTGCTCAGGCCCTTTGAGAAGGCCACGCTATTCGTGAGTCGGCAGGACTATGGGATGAACGACGTCATTCCTCTGTTGCACGTCCTGGAACAAATGCTGTTAACAATGGCTGGTCAGGGTGCGGTAGACGTGGCGCACAGATCTCAACGCCACATGACCCCTGTGGGGGCAGGACAGGAAGAAGAGGAGGAGGTAGAGGAGGACATTTGTGCTCAGGAATTATTGAGTGAAATGGGTGGTTTTTCCACTCAGCGGACAGGAGTGGAGGAGCAGGAGCATCTGGTAGAGGAGGAGGAGGAGGAGACAGAGGACCCAGACGCACCGTGGCAGTATGCTGTGGAGATGGAGGCAGGGAGTCCCTCGCATTCCTTGGCACAAATGGCCCATAGCATGCTCGGTTGCTTGCGTAGCGACAGCCGAATAATAACCATCAGACAGAGGGATGACTTTTGGCTGTCCACCTTGTTGGACCCTCGCTACCGGTCCAAAATGGTGGCCTTTTTCACACCTGCTGAGAGGGAGGCCAAAATTACGTACTATAAAAACCACCTATGTAGTCAGTTGGTCTCTGCCTTTGTGCGCCAACGTCCATCCTCAGACACTGTGGGCCCTGTGCGCTCGCGTTCCGCTGGCATGGCAGCAGGGGAGGGGTGGGGTGGTAGGAGCAGTGGCAGCTCCACCAGCAGCGGCTGCCTCAGTCTGCAGTCGATGATGAGTAGCTTTCTTCACCAGCGCAGTGAGGAAACTACTAACCAGCCGCAGCAGCAGCAGCAGCATCAGGTGGACCTGGAGCAGGAGCTCAAACAACAGGCTTGGGCCTACTTGGACAGCACCCTGCCAACCGAGGTAGACAATCCCCTTGACTACTGGGCAACGAAACTTGACCTTTGGCCCCAACTAGCTGAATTTGCCCTTGAAAGGCTGTCATGCCCGGCCAGTAGCGTGGCATCGGAGCGCGTGTTTAGTGCGGCAGGAGGTATTGTAACTCCGCGGAGGACACGACTGTCCACCCAAAGTGTGGAGAGACTCACGTTTGTGAAAATGAATCAGGCGTGGATTAGTCTGGATTTCAAACCACCAGTTCCTGACACAACTGACTAAATCCGCCATGAATCATGCCTCAAACATGTGCCACTTTCAGGTCTCCTCACACTGCTGGTGTGTTTAATTTTTTGACATAGGGTGCTGGCAGATTACGGGCCTCCTATAGCTGCTGCCAGGCCCCTAATCTGCCATAGGCCCCTATATACCGCCTCCTCATGCTGCTGCTAGGTCCAGAGTCTCTCATGGGTCCCTGTACGGCCTCCCATTGCTGCTGTCTCCATCGCCACACTCTGCTGCCATGTGCCACTTTCAGGTCTCTTCACACTGCTGGTGTGTTTAATTTTTTGACATAGGGTGCAGGCAGATTACGGGCCTCACATAGCTGCTGCCAGACCCCTAATCTGCCATGGGCCCCTATATACCGCCTCCTCATGCTGCTGCCAAGTCTAGAGTCTCTCATGGGTCCCTGTACGGCCTCCCATTGCTGCTGTCTCCATCGCCACACTCTGCTGCCATGTGCCACTTTCAGGTCTCTTCACACTGCTGGTGTGTTTAATTTTTTGACATAGGGTGCAGGCAGATTACGGGCCTCACATAGCTGCTGCCAGGCCCCTAATCTGCCATGGGCCCCTATATACCGCCTCCTCATGCTGCTGCCAAGTCTAGAGTCTCTCATGGGTCCCTGTACGGCCTCCCATTGCTGCTGTCTCCATCGCCACACTCTGCTGCCATGTGCCACTTTCAGGTCTCTTCACACTGCTGGTGTGTTTAATTTTTTGACATAGGGTGCAGGCAGATTACGGGCCTCACATAGCTGCTGCCAGGCCCCTAATCTGCCATGGGCCCCTATATACCGCCTCCTCATGCTGCTGTAAAGTCCAGAGTCTCTCATGGGTCCCTGTACGGCCTCCCATTGCTGCTGTCTCCATCGCCACACTCTGCTGCCATGTGCCACTTTCAGGTCTCTTCACACTGCTGGTGTGTTAAATTTTTTGACATAGGGTGCAGGCAGATTTCGGGCCTCACATAGCTGCTGCCAGGCCCCTAATCTGCCATGGGCCCCTATATACCGCCTCCTCATGCTGCTGCCAAGTCTAGAGTCTCTCATGGGTCCCTGTACGGCCTCCCATTGCTGCTGTCTCCATCGCCACACTCTGCTGCCATGTGCCACTTTCAGGTCTCTTCACACTGCTGGTGTGTTTAATTTTTTGACATAGGGTGCAGGCAGATTACGGGCCTCACATAGCTGCTGCCAGGCCCCTAATCTGCCATGGGCCCCTATATACCGCCTCCTCATGCTGCTGCCAAGTCCAGAGTCTCTCATGGGTCCCTGTACGGCCTCCCATTGCTGCTGTCTCCATCGCCACACTCTGCTGCCATGTGCCACTTTCAGGTCTCTTCACACTGCTGGTGTGTTTAATTTTTTGACATAGGGTGCAGGCAGATTACGGGCCTCACATAGCTGCTGCCAGGCCCCTAATCTGCCATGGGCCCCTATATACCGCCTCCTCATGCTGCTGCCAAGTCCAGAGTCTCTCATGGGTCCCTGTACGGCCTCCCATTGCTGCTGTCTCCATCGCCACACTCTGCTGCCATGTGCCACTTTCAGGTCTCTTCACACTGCTGGTGTGTTAAATTTTTTGACATAGGGTGCAGGCAGATTACGGGCCTCACATAGCTGCTGCCAGGCCCCTAATCTGCCATGGGCCCCTATATACCGCCTCCTCATGCTGCTGCCAAGTCCAGAGTCTCTCATGGGTCCCTGTACGGCCTCCCATTGCTGCTGTCTCCATCGCCACACTCTGCTGCCATGTGCCACTTTCAGGTCTCTTCACACTGCTGGTGTGTTAAATTTTTTGACATAGGGTGCAGGCAGATTACGGGCCTCACATAGCTGCTGCCAGGCCCCTAATCTGCCATGGGCCCCTATATACCGCCTCCTCATGCTGCTGCCAAGTCCAGAGTCTCTCATGGGTCCCTGTACGGCCTCCCATTGCTGCTGTCTCCATCGCCACACTCTGCTGCCATGTGCCACTTTCAGGTCTCTTCACACTGCTGGTGTGTTTAATTTTTTGACATAGGGTGCAGGCAGATTACGGGCCTCACATAGCTGCTGCCAGGCCCCTAATCTGCCATGGGCCCCTATATACCGTCTCCTCATGCTGCTGCCAAGTCCAGAGTCTCTCATGGGTCCCTGTACGGCCTCCCATTGCTGCTGTCTCCATCGCCACACTCTGCTGCCATGTGCCACTTTCAGGTCTCTTCACACTGCTGGTGTGTTAAATTTTTTGACATAGGGTGCAGGCAGATTACGGGCCTCACATAGCTGCTGCCAGGCCCCTAATCTGCCATGGGCCCCTATATACCGCCTCCTCATGCTGCTGCCAAGTCTAGAGTCTCTCATGGGTCCCTGTACGGCCTCCCATTGCTGCTGTCTCCATCGCCACACTCTGCTGCCATGTGCCACTTTCAGGTCTCTTCACACTGCTGGTGTGTTTAATTTTTTGACATAGGGTGCAGGCAGATTACGGGCCTCACATAGCTGCTGCCAGGCCCCTAATCTGCCATGGGCCCCTATATACCGCCTCCTCATGCGGCTGCCAAGTCCAGAGTCTCTCATGGGTCCCTGTACGGCCTCCCATTGCTGCTGTCTCCATCGCCACACTCTGCTGCCATGTGCCACTTTCAGGTCTCTTCACACTGCTGGTGTGTTTAATTTTTTGACATAGGGTGCAGGCAGATTACGGGCCTCACATAGCTGCTGCCAGGCCCCTAATCTGCCATGGGCCCCTATATACCGCCTCCTCATGCTGCTGCCAAGTCCAGAGTCTCTCATGGGTCCCTGTACGGCCTCCCATTGCTGCTGTCTCCATCGCCACACTCTGCTGCCATGTGCCACTTTCAGGTCTCTTCACACTGCTGGTGTGTTAAATTTTTTGACATAGGGTGCAGGCAGATTACGGGCCTCACATAGCTGCTGCCAGGCCCCTAATCTGCCATGGGCCCCTATATACCGCCTCCTCATGCTGCTGCCAAGTCCAGAGTCTCTCATGGGTCCCTGTACGGCCTCCCATTGCTGCTGTCTCCATCGCCACACTCTGCTGCCATGTGCCACTTTCAGGTCTCTTCACACTGCTGGTGTGTTAAATTTTTTGACATAGGGTGCAGGCAGATTACGGGCCTCACATAGCTGCTGCCAGGCCCCTAATCTGCCATGGGCCCCTATATACCGCCTCCTCATGCTGCTGCCAAGTCCAGAGTCTCTCATGGGTCCCTGTACGGCCTCCCATTGCTGCTGTCTCCATCGCCACACTCTGCTGCCATGTGCCACTTTCAGGTCTCTTCACACTGCTGGTGTGTTTAATTTTTTGACATAGGGTGCAGGCAGATTACGGGCCTCACATAGCTGCTGCCAGGCCCCTAATCTGCCATGGGCCCCTATATACCGTCTCCTCATGCTGCTGCCAAGTCCAGAGTCTCTCATGGGTCCCTGTACGGCCTCCCATTGCTGCTGTCTCCATCGCCACACTCTGCTGCCATGTGCCACTTTCAGGTCTCTTCACACTGCTGGTGTGTTAAATTTTTTGACATAGGGTGCAGGCAGATTACGGGCCTCACATAGCTGCTGCCAGGCCCCTAATCTGCCATGGGCCCCTATATACCGCCTCCTCATGCTGCTGCCAAGTCTAGAGTCTCTCATGGGTCCCTGTACGGCCTCCCATTGCTGCTGTCTCCATCGCCACACTCTGCTGCCATGTGCCACTTTCAGGTCTCTTCACACTGCTGGTGTGTTTAATTTTTTGACATAGGGTGCAGGCAGATTACGGGCCTCACATAGCTGCTGCCAGGCCCCTAATCTGCCATGGGCCCCTATATACCGCCTCCTCATGCGGCTGCCAAGTCCAGAGTCTCTCATGGGTCCCTGTACGGCCTCCCATTGCTGCTGTCTCCATCGCCACACTCTGCTGCCATGTGCCACTTTCAGGTCTCTTCACACTGCTGGTGTGTTTAATTTTTTGACATAGGGTGCAGGCAGATTACGGGCCTCACATAGCTGCTGCCAGGCCCCTAATCTGCCATGGGCCCCTATATACCGCCTCCTCATGCTGCTGCCAAGTCCAGAGTCTCTCATGGGTCCCTGTACGGCCTCCCATTGCTGCTGTCTCCATCGCCACACTCTGCTGCCATGTGCCACTTTCAGGTCTCTTCACACTGCTGGTGTGTTTAATTTTTTGACATAGGGTGCAGGCAGATTACGGGCCTCACATAGCTGCTGCCAGGCCCCTAATCTGCCATGGGCCCCTATATACCGCCTCCTCATGCTGCTGCCAAGTCCAGAGTCTCTCATGGGTCCCTGTACGGCCTCCCATTGCTGCTGTCTCCATCGCCACACTCTGCTGCCATGTGCCACTTTCAGGTCTCTTCACACTGCTGGTGTGTTTAATTTTTTGACATAGGGTGCAGGCAGATTACGGGCCTCACATAGCTGCTGCCAGGCCCCTAATCTGCCATGGGCCCCTATATACCGCCTCCTCATGCTGCTGCCAAGTCTAGAGTCTCTCATGGGTCCCTGTACGGCCTCCCATTGCTGCTGTCTCCATCGCCACACTCTGCTGCCATGTGCCACTTTCAGGTCTCTTCACACTGCTGGTGTGTTTAATTTTTTGACATAGGGTGCAGGCAGATTACGGGCCTCACATAGCTGCTGCCAGGCCCCTAATCTGCCATGGGCCCCTATATACCGCCTCCTCATGCTGCTGCCAAGTCCAGAGTCTCTCATGGGTCCCTGTACGGCCTCCCATTGCTGCTGTCTCCATCGCCACACTCTGCTGCCATGTGCCACTTTCAGGTCTCTTCACACTGCTGGTGTGTTTAATTTTTTGACATAGGGTGCAGGCAGATTACGGGCCTCACATAGCTGCTGCCAGGCCCCTAATCTGCCATGGGCCCCTATATACCGCCTCCTCATGCTGCTGCCAAGTCTAGAGTCTCTCATGGGTCCCTGTACGGCCTCCCATTGCTGCTGTCTCCATCGCCACACTCTGCTGCCATGTGCCACTTTCAGGTCTCTTCACACTGCTGGTGTGTTTAATTTTTTGACATAGGGTGCAGGCAGATTACGGGCCTCACATAGCTGCTGCCAGGCCCCTAATCTGCCATGGGCCCCTATATACCGCCTCCTCATGCTGCTGCCAAGTCCAGAGTCTCTCATGGGTCCCTGTACGGCCTCCCATTGCTGCTGTCTCCATCGCCACACTCTGCTGCCATGTGCCACTTTCAGGTCTCTTCACACTGCTGGTGTGTTAAATTTTTTGACATAGGGTGCAGGCAGATTACGGGCCTCACATAGCTGCTGCCAGGCCCCTAATCTGCCATGGGCCCCTATATACCGCCTCCTCATGCTGCTGCCAAGTCTAGAGTCTCTCATGGGTCCCTGTACGGCCTCCCATTGCTGCTGTCTCCATCGCCACACTCTGCTGCCATGTGCCACTTTCAGGTCTCTTCACACTGCTGGTGTGTTAAATTTTTTGACATAGGGTGCAGGCAGATTACGGGCCTCACATAGCTGCTGCCAGGCCCCTAATCTGCCATGGGCCCCTATATACCGCCTCCTCATGCTGCTGCCAAGTCCAGAGTCTCTCATGGGTCCCTGTACGGCCTCCCATTGCTGCTGTCTCCATCGCCACACTCTGCTGCCATGTGCCACTTTCAGGTCTCTTCACACTGCTGGTGTGTTTAATTTTTTGACATAGGGTGCTGGCAGATTACGGGCCTCCCATTGCTGCTGCCAGACATGTAATCTGCCATGGGCCCCCGTACCGACTCCTCATGCTGTGACGTTGCAACAAGGTGTAATTCAACCCTACATATGTTAGACCGCCTTTACGAACAGCTAAAGGCCATCACAGATTTCCTGATGTTAAAAGCGGATAAAGGTACTCCCTGTGTAACTTAGATGTCAGCCATTGTCAGCTCATGTGTGACACCTGCGCTTGCTCAGGCCCTTTGAGGAGGCCACGCTATTCGTGAGTCGGCAGGACTATGGGATGAATGAGGTCAAATCGGCCATGGGCCCCCGTACCGCCTGTTCACGCTGATGCTGGTCCCACAGTGTGACCTGGGTCCCTGTACGGCCTCCCATTGCTTCCACTCTGCCATGTACCTCTTTGAAATCTCCTCACACTCCTGCGGTTGTCCATTTTGTCATAGGTTGCTGGCAGATTAGCGGCCTTCCATAGGTGCCGCCAGGCCCCATATCGACCATGGGCCCCCGTACCTCCTGGTCACGCTGCTGCTGAGCCCACAGTGTGACCTGGGTCCCTGTACGGCCTCCCATTGCTTCCACTCTGCCATGTGCCACTTTGAAATCTCCTCACACTCCTGCGGTTGTCCATTTTGTCATAGGTTGCTGGCAGATTACAGGCCTTCCATAGGTGCCACCAAGCCCCATATCGGCCATGGGCCCCCGTACCGCCTGGTCACGCTGCTGCTGGGCCCACAGTGTGACCTGGGTCCCTGTACCACCTCCCATTGCTCCCACTCTGCCATGTGCCACTTTCAGGTCTCCTCACGCTCCTGCTGGTTTCCATTTTGTCATAGGTTGCTGTATGGCCTCCCATTGCTGCTGCCTCCACCGCCACACTGTGGCTCCAAACACTGGTTTTGGCCCCGTGACTGGCCAAAGGAGTGAAGTGTGCAGTGATTCTAAGATCGACGGCACTCATCTGCATGTCATACTGACAGACAGTATTATTTCTCTTCCCCAGCAGACTCCAAGGGCATTTAAATTAAAGGTACAGTGTTCTGCACTAATATTAAGTCTCTCTGAAGCCTAGAAACACCCTTTTTTAAGTTAAATTCGACTCGAATCGAATATTGTCCACGAATTCGCCGAATCAGTCGAATCGAATTTTTCATTTCTTCGCTCATCTCTAATATTCATCCATTGGATCTTAAGTCCAACGCCTTAACCACTCGGCCATGCTGGTGATTGTTATCTGTCCCCTGAAAGAGAGTGCTTTTTTCACTTTGATGTAAACCACTGCAGGTGGCCTTTTACCATTCATTTTTGACTCTGCCATTCACAACAGGAATTTGCTCTGAAGGATGTTTCTTATTACCATATGAGATGACAAAGCTCCAATATCTTTTGGTTCGCAATCATGAGTTAACCACTCTGCCATTTCTCTCGCTATGCAGCACAGGACATCTGAGAAAAGAGTGCTGATTTTCATGTTGGAGGAGAGTATAGAAGGTTGACTGTTAGCCTTTGGAATGATGATTCTACCAGTAAGCACAGGGACTTGTTCTGACAAGTGCTTTTGTAGTCTTTTTATAGTCCCTGTATGTAGCTTCCATTTTTAGGGCATACCCTTAGGTTGTTGTCCGACAGGTCTACAATTTGTACCCTTGAACCCAGTTTTTGTACTCATTATAGGTGATTATTATTTTTTTGCATTTTTAACTTGTGTTATTGTATACATGTTTTTTTTTCTTTTTTTTTGCCTCTATTTATTGGTATTGTTGCCTTATTCCCCAATAAACAATCCTTCTTTCATTTTCAGTGTGTCAGGAAATGTAGTAAACTCTTAGAACTGATTTCTTGGCAAAGCACCTGATTAGGTTTCCAACGGTGAACTTTTTCAAAGTTGGCAGAACGGCATTTCATTGTCAAGCCAACAGTGCCAAGAAATCGACTTTGGCACAGCTTTTTGACCTTCTGCTCTCACGCTTGTACGAAAGGATCACGTGGTGATACTACTTCAAGTAGATGAAATGACTTCTTGATTTAACAAGAGGCATTTGTTAGTTGCTGAAAGCAGCCTATATTTTCATCTTATGTTGTGTGTTTTAAAACCTTTTTCAGAGCTTTCAATTGCCACAACTGCTATAAATGTTTACCAGGAGTGGGGTTCGAACCCACGTGGATATTCATCCATTGGATCTTAAGTCCAACGCCTTAACCAATCGGCCATCCTGGTGACTGTTGTTTGGACACTGTGAGAGAGTGCTTTTTTTCACTTTGTCGAAAACCAGTGCAGGTGGCCTGTTACCATTCATTTTTGACTCTGCCATTCACAACAGGGATTTGCTCTGAAGGATGTTTCTTATTACCATATGAGATGACAAAGCTCCAATAGCCTTTGGTTCGCAATCATGAGTTAACCACTCTGCCATTTCTCTCGCTATGCAGCACAGGACATCTGAGAAAAGAGTTCTGATTTTCATGTTGGAGGAGAGTATAGAAGGTTGACTGTTAGCCTTTGGAATGATGATTCTACCAGTAAGCACAGGGACTTGTTCTGACAAGTGCTTTTGTAGTCTTTTTATAGTCCCTGTATGTAACTTCCATTTTTAGGGCATACCCTTAGGTTGTTGTCCGACAGGTCTACAATTTGTACCCTTGAACCAGGTTTTTGTACTCATTATAGGTGATTATTATTTTTTTGCGTTTTTAACTTGTGTTATTGTATACATTTTTTTTTCTTTTTTTTGCCTCTATTTATTGGTATTGTTTCCTTATTCCCCAATAAACAATCCTTCTTTCATTTTCAGTGTGTCAGGAAATGTAGTAAACTCTTAGAAGTGATTTCTTGGCAAAGCACCTGATTAGGTTTCCAACGGTGAACTTTTTCAAAGTTGGCAGAACGGCATTTCATTGTCAAGCCAACAGTGCCAAGAAATCGACTTTGGCACAGCTTTTTGACCTTCTGCTCTCACGCTTGTACGAAAGGATCACGTGGTGATATTACTTCAAGTAGATGAAATGACTTCTTGATTTAACAAGAGGCATTTGTTAGTTGCTGAAAGCAGCCTATATTTTCATCTTATGTTGTGTGTTTTAAAACCTTTTTCAGAGCTTTCAATTGCCACAACTGCTATAAATGTTTACCAGGAGTGGGGTTCGAACCCACGTGGATATTCATCCATTGGATCTTAAGTCCAACGCCTTAACCACTCGGCCATCCTGGTGACTGTTGTTTGGACACTGTGAGAGAGTGCTTTTGTTCACTTTGTCGAAAACCAGTGCAGGTGGCCTGTTACCATTCATTTTTGACTCTGCCATTCACAACAGGGATTTGCTCTGAAGGATGTTTCTTATTACCATATGAGATGACAAAGCTCCAATAGCCTTTGGTTCGCAATCATGAGTTAACCACTCTGCCATTTCTCTCGCTATGCAGCACAGGACATCTGAGAAAAGAGTTCTGATTTTCATGTTGGAGGAGAGTATAGAAGGTTGACTGTTAGCCTTTGGAATGATGATTCTACCAGTAAGCACAGGGACTTGTTCTGACAAGTGCTTTTGTAGTCTTTTTATAGTCCCTGTATGTAACTTCCATTTTTAGGGCATACCCTTAGGTTGTTGTCCGACAGGTCTACAATTTGTACCCTTGAACCAGGTTTTTGTACTCATTATAGGTGATTATTATTTTTTTGCGTTTTTAACTTGTGTTATTGTATACATTTTTTTTTCTTTTTTTTGCCTCTATTTATTGGTATTGTTTCCTTATTCCCCAATAAACAATCCTTCTTTCATTTTCAGTGTGTCAGGAAATGTAGTAAACTCTTAGAAGTGATTTCTTGGCAAAGCACCTGATTAGGTTTCCAACGGTGAACTTTTTCAAAGTTGGCAGAACGGCATTTCATTGTCAAGCCAACAGTGCCAAGAAATCGACTTTGGCACAGCTTTTTGACCTTCTGCTCTCACGCTTGTACGAAAGGATCACGTGGTGATATTACTTCAAGTAGATGAAATGACTTCTTGATTTAACAAGAGGCATTTGTTAGTTGCTGAAAGCAGCCTATATTTTCATCTTATGTTGTGTGTTTTAAAACCTTTTTCAGAGCTTTCAATTGCCACAACTGCTATAAATGTTTACCAGGAGTGGGGTTCGAACCCACATGGATATTCATCCATTGGATCTTAAGTCCAACGCCTTAACCACTCGGCCATCCTGGTGACTGTTGTTTGGATACTGTGAGAGAGTGCTTTTTTTCACTTTGTCGAAAACCAGTGCAGGTGGCCTGTTACCATTCATTTTTGACTCTGCCATTCACAACAGGGATTTGCTCTGAAGGATGTTTCTTATTACCATATGAGATGACAAAGCTCCAATAGCCTTTGGTTCGCAATCATGAGTTAACCACTCTGCCATTTCTCTCGCTATGCAGCACAGGACATCTGAGAAAAGAGTTCTGATTTTCATGTTGGAGGAGAGTATAGAAGGTTGACTGTTAGCCTTTGGAATGATGATTCTACCAGTAAGCACAGGGACTTGTTCTGACAAGTGCTTTTGTAGTCTTTTTATAGTCCCTGTATGTAACTTCCATTTTTAGGGCATACCCTTAGGTTGTTGTCCGACAGGTCTACAATTTGTACCCTTGAACCAGGATTTTGTACTCATTATAGGTGATTATTATTTTTTTGCGTTTTTAACTTGTGTTATTGTATACATTTTTTTTTCTTTTTTTTGCCTCTATTTATTGGTATTGTTTCCTTATTCCCCAATAAACAATCCTTCTTTCATTTTCAGTGTGTCAGGAAATGTAGTAAACTCTTAGAAGTGATTTCTTGGCAAAGCACCTGATTAGGTTTCCAACGGTGAACTTTTTCAAAGTTGGCAGAACGGCATTTCATTGTCAAGCCAACAGTGCCAAGAAATCGACTTTGGCACAGCTTTTTGACCTTCTGCTCTCACGCTTGTACGAAAGGATCACGTGGTGATATTACTTCAAGTAGATGAAATGACTTCTTGATTTAACAAGAGGCATTTGTTAGTTGCTGAAAGCAGCCTATATTTTCATCTTATGTTGTGTGTTTTAAAACCTTTTTCAGAGCTTTCAATTGCCACAACTGCTATAAATGTTTACCAGGAGTGGGGTTCGAACCCACGTGGATATTCATCCATTGGATCTTAAGTCCAACGCCTTAACCACTCGGCCATCCTGGTGACTGTTGTTTGGACACTGTGAGAGAGTGCTTTTTTTCACTTTGTCGAAAACCAGTGCAGGTGGCCTGTTACCATTCATTTTTGACTCTGCCATTCACAACAGGGATTTGCTCTGAAGGATGTTTCTTATTACCATATGAGATGACAAAGCTCCAATAGCCTTTGGTTCGCAATCATGAGTTAACCACTCTGCCATTTCTCTCGCTATGCAGCACAGGACATCTGAGAAAAGAGTTCTGATTTTCATGTTGGAGGAGAGTATAGAAGGTTGACTGTTAGCCTTTGGAATGATGATTCTACCAGTAATCACAGGGACTTGTTCTGACAAGTGCTTTTGTAGTCTTTTTATAGTCCCTGTATGTAACTTCCATTTTTAGGGCATACCCTTAGGTTGTTGTCCGACAGGTCTACAATTTGTACCCTTGAACCAGGTTTTTGTACTCATTATAGGTGATTATTATTTTTTTGCGTTTTTAACTTGTGTTATTGTATACATTTTTTTTTCTTTTTTTTGCCTCTATTTATTGGTATTGTTTCCTTATTCCCCAATAAACAATCCTTCTTTCATTTTCAGTGTGTCAGGAAATGTAGTAAACTCTTAGAAGTGATTTCTTGGCAAAGCACCTGATTAGGTTTCCAACGGTGAACTTTTTCAAAGTTGGCAGAACGGCATTTCATTGTCAAGCCAACAGTGCCAAGAAATCGACTTTGGCACAGCTTTTTGACCTTCTGCTCTCACGCTTGTACGAAAGGATCACGTGGTGATATTACTTCAAGTAGATGAAATGACTTCTTGATTTAATAAGAGGCATTTGTTAGTTGCTGAAAGCAGCCTATATTTTCATCTTATGTTGTGTGTTTTAAAACCTTTTTCAGAGCTTTCAAATGTCACAACTGCTATAAATGGTTACCAGGAGTGGGGTTCGAACCCACGTGGATATTCATCCATTGGAGCTTAAGTCCAACACCTTAACCACTCGGCCATCCTGGTGACTGTTGTTTGTTCACTGTGAGAGAGTGCTTTTTTTCACTTTGATGTAAACCACTGCAGGTGGCCTTTTACCATTCATTTTTGACTCTGCCATTCACAACAGGAATTTGCTCTGAAGGATGTTTCTTATTACCATATGAGATGACTAGAGATGAGCGAAGTATTCAAAAATTCGATTCGACTGATTCGGCGAATTCGTGGAAAAATTTCGATTCGAGTCGAATATATTCGCTGTGAATTTAACTTAAAAAAGGGTGTTTCTAGGCTTCAGAGAGACTTAATATTAGTGCTGAACACTGTACCTTTAATTTAAATGCCCTTGGAGTCTGCTGGGGAAGAGAAATAATACTGTCAGGCAGTATGACATGCAGATGAGTGCCGTCGATCTTAGAATCACCGCACACTTCACTCATTTGGCCAGTCACGGGGCCAAAACCAGAGTGTGGAGCCACAGTGTGGCGGTGGAGGCAGCAGCAATGGGAGGCCATACAGCACCCTATGACAAAAATGGAAACCACCAGCAGTGTGAGGAGACCTGAAAGTGGCACATGGCAGAGTGTGGCGATAGAGACAGCAGCAATGGGAGGCCGTACAGGGACCCATGACACACTCTGGACCTGGCAGCAGCATGAGGAGGCGGTACAGGGGCCCATGGCAGATTACGGGCCTGGCAGCAGCATGAGGAGTCGGTACGGGGCCCATGGCAGATTACAGGCCTGGCAGCAGCAATGGGAGGCCGTACAGGGACCCATGACACAATCTGGACCTGGCAGCAGCATGGGGAGGCGGTACAGGGGCCCATGACAGATTACGGGCCTGGCAGCAGCATTTTTAGTCGGTACGGGGGCCCATGACACACTCTGGACCTGGCAGCAGCATGAGGAGGCGGTACAGGGGCGCATGACAGATTACGAGCCTGGCAGCAGCAACTTGGACAGGAGGACGTTCAGTTTCTGCACCGTCTGGTGCGTGCTCGCAAACTGTTGTCTCTTGGAAACGGATTCCAAGAAAGACTGCTGACGGAATCCGTGAAGAGGAGTAGCAGGAGAAGGAGCATCTGAACGAGCGGAATATGCCAACAAGCGACAACAGGGGCCCATGACAGATTACGGGCCTGGCAGCAGCATGAGGAGTCGGTACGGGGGCCCATGGCAGATTAGGGGCCTGGCAGCAGCTATGGGAGGCCCGTAATCTGCCAGCACCCTATGACAAAAAATGGAACCCACCAGCAGTGTGAGGAGACCTGAAAGTGGCACATGGCAGAGTGTGGCGATGGAGACAGCAGCAATGGGAGGCCGTACAGGGACCCATGAGAGACTCTGGACCTGGCAGCAGCATGAGGAGGCAGTATAGGGGCCCATGGCAGATTAGGGGCCTGGCAGCAGCTATAGGAGGCCCGTAATCTGCCAGCACCCTATGACAAAAAATGGAATACACCAGCAGTGTGAGGAGACCTGAAAGTGGCACATGGCAGAGTGTGGCGATGGAGACAGCAGCAATGGGAGGCCGTACAGGGACCCATGAGAGACTCTAGACTTGGCAGCAGCATGAGGAGGCGGTATAGGGGCCCATGGCAGATTAGGGGCCTGGCAGCAGCTATGGGAGGCCCGTAATCTGCCAGCACCCTATGACAAAAAATGGAACACACCAGCAGTGTGAGGAGACCTGAAAGTGGCACATGTTTGGGGCATGATTCATGGCGGATTTAGTCAGTTGTGTCAGGAACTGGTGGTTTGAAATCCAGACTAATCCACGCCTGATTCATTTTCACAAACGTCAGTCTCTCCACACTTTGGGTGGACAGTCGTGTCCTCCGCGGAGTTGCAATACCTCCTGCCGCACTAAACACGCGCTCCGATGCCACGCTACTGGCCGGGCATGACAGCCTTTCAAGGGCAAATTCAGCTAGTTGGGTCCAAAGGTCAAGTTTCGTTGCCCAGTAGTCAAGGGGATTGTCTACCTCGGTTGGCAGGGTGCTGTCCAAGTAGGCCTAAGCCTGTTGTTTGAGGTCCTGCTCCAGGTCCACCTGATGCTGCTGCTGCTGCTGCGGCTGGTTAGTAGTTTCCTCACTGCGCTGGTGAAGAAAGCTACTCATCATCGACTGCAGACTGAGGCAGCCGCTGCTGGTGGAGCTGCCACTGCTCCTACCACCCCACCCCTCCCCTGCTGCCATGGCAGCGGAACGCGAGCGCACAGGGCCCACAGTGTCTGAGGATGGACGTTGGCGCAGACAGGCAGAGACCAGCTGACTACATAGGTGGTTTTTATAGTACGTTATTTTGGCCTCCCTCTCAGCAGGTGTGAAAAAGGCCACCATTTTGGACCGGTAGCGAGGGTCCAACAAGGTGGACAGCCAAAAGTCATCCCTCTGTCTGATGGTTATTATTCGGCTGTCGCTACGCAAGCAACCGAGCATGCTATGGGCCAT